>NC_092652.1:7803519-8403519 GCF_032118995.1 Asterias amurensis
ATGCTTGTCAATCAACACATTATTTCAATGACTGAATGGAAAACAAAACCTTTGGGTTTTGGATGATAGATTGGCTCAGTTTCCCTTTTTTTTCATGGAGGAAAAATAGCCACTGTGAGAGTTATAGATACAGACAACATTGTGCAATGTGATATTTTTTATTATAATTATTGTTGCTGTTTTATGTCTACATGTACGGTTCATGTATGTTTTGTGCTATTTTTAATTACTGTATTTTAATGTGCAAATCGAAAAAGGGATTTTCATGCGGGCATGACGAATAAAAAAATCCCATCTAATCTAAATCTAAAACAAAAGCATCATAAACCTGGCCTAATTCTGGAGTGCAAGTCCCCATTTCTTGTGGCTTCCTCTTGTTTGCCAAATTCTAGACCGTAACTGGGCTATTTGATTTGGCGGCCTTAACCTAATGTAGTTGAAAGTAGGCCAGATCGACCACTACAGTAGGCAAATTTAAAGGAAAACAGATTTTTCTGAGGATATTTATTTACATTCAAGTAAAGTAGGACCGTCATGGGTATGGGAGGTATTTTCAACCAAAGTTGTTATTGGAGTAATTTGTTAAACAATGGCTGCTCTTCTTTAGTGAATCAACAGGTCCTTGCTTGCTCTATTGCTAATGAATGCAGTGTTTCCTTCATTCAGTTCTCCTTTGAAGAAGGTGGATGGGGAGCTTCACTGGCCAATACGCTGCAAAGGTACTACATTTACCCAAACGTTTGTCTTTCAAATCAAATTCTCTTACCACTACACTACACCCAATGGCCACCCCACCCCTGTGAGAGAAGAATCCTTTTTTCTGTATACAATTTCATAGAGCTGCTGAAGCACAACAATTAGTAGCAAAGTAGTGTACATGTATAACACAATTATGCTAACCAGAATAAGGTTAACAAGCAAACATACAATGTCATAACACAAATTGTGACTGATATGCTTGTTTCTGCAGAAAATGTTTGAGCAATATTTTTTGTAAAATTGGGCCCCCTAAACATAGTTGTGCTTTTTTATTAATGTGTTTTGTTAATATTTTCATAGGGGGTGGGGGGGGGGGGATTGCGCCTTGTGGTGCTTAATGTATTTTTTATTTTATTTTTCAAAATCTTATTTGGGAGTTTATCCTTGTCTGTTCATTTCCAGAAAATGTGACGTAGTTATGCGAGGGTTCTCGGGTTACAACACCAGATGGGCCAAATTAATCTTAGAGAGATGTGTGCCGAAGGAGATGTTGTCGGAGGTTGTCATGGCGACAGTATTCCTTGGAGCCAACGATGCCGGGTTAAAGGAATCAAGCGTTCAGTTTGTGCCATTAGAAGACTACAGAGAAAACTTAAAGGTAATGCAATTCGTGAGAGTTGGCTGATGTACTTTGATACCACACACCGCTTCCAATTCAAAAGTAATAGACCATGTGAACCTTGTTTACAATTAAGCGTGACCTTGCACGTTCTTTAAGTATTCTGGCAGGCAAGATACTACACTGGTCCTATGGGAAAGTTGACATTTTGTGTCATAATTTCCACATAAAACCAAGAGTTATAAAAAAAAAAGATGGACAAGGTTTGAGATGTGCCTCCCTTAATCATAAAAACTATCAAAAGTTGATATAAATTAGACAGTGCAATCTCCATAAAATAGAAGATTTTATGTTTTCTTCCATTGAGCTGTGTATAAATCATGCCTACAGGAAGTCCAGGCTCTGTGGCTCTTTTGTAAACACATCCATCTTTTGGTCACATCCTCAGCTGAGGTCTCAAATTCAATTCAAGTATTTTAGTAAGAAATTACTGCTGTCTAAAAAAAAATATGTCATTTCAGAGGGAGCCGTTTCTTGCAATGTTTTATACTATCAAAAACTATCCATTGCTTGTTACCAAGTATGTTTTTATGCTAACAATTATTTTGAGTTCATGTTATTTACCAATAGAGTCCAGTAACTGATCAGTGTGTATTTTTTTGGAATCAGGCTATAGTGAAATACTTCCAAGAAGGAGGTCTGAAGCCATCTCAGATTATACTGATCACACCACCACCAACTGATGATCTAGCCTGGGACTTTGCTTGTAGGGAAAAATATGGTAAGGAACATCGCTGAGCTGCAATTATAGTCCACTTTATACAAAATGAGAAAAGTTGTGTCTTGGTAAGCACAAATGCCTCGCAAGCCAGTCTTGACAAAGGTTTGACCAATCAACACGCGAAGTTTGGAATTGATATTCCAAGTCCCTTTGCTCTAACAAAATTTTTTGGTGATTGGGCCAGAATTCACTTGACATTTGACCTACATGTATAGGCGGAACACAACAAGGCTTCTCAGGGGATCCAGAGGTCAATCCACACGTATGGAGATGTTATGCCTAGTTCATCTTAAGTTATTGCCCGGACAACATTAATTTTCTTTGAGCCATAATTACCATGACAATTGACATAGGGGGTTCAAAAACAACTAGGGTTCTGGGGGATCACAAGACCAATCCACAAATCAAGTTTGGAGTTGATACGCTATGTCATTCTGGAGTTATTGCTTGAGAACATTTCTTTTGATTGTGCCACATTGACCTTGACAATAAGGAAAGGTTTGCGGTAACACTATGTCAACAATGTAATGACTACAAACTGTATCTATAATGAGTTGGGGTGGTTCTGAAAAGAACCATTGGTTTCAACTCGACATTGCGATCAGTATGCTCTGATCATCTTCTGGAGAAGACATTAATATTGACACAGGGGTTCAAAAAAAAATTCTTGGGGATGTGAAGACCAATTCACACACGTAGTTTTAGAGTTGATATGACAAGTTTGTCTTGAGTTATTCTGCACACAATGATTGCATACATCCACAGAAGAACCTGTCAGAAACCATATTTTTTCAACCGCAGGGTAAAAACAAACAACACTGAAATAGTATGCAAATTTTACCCAGGAGATTGCCAAATGTCTTTACTTTGGAACTGTAGTCTTTGTATCGATTTTCAAGACAAAGATTGTTATTGATGGTGTCTGTGTAAGTTCCCCCCCCCCACCCTCTCCCAATGGCCACAAACAAGG
This sequence comes from Asterias amurensis, assembly GCF_032118995.1. NCBI lineage: Eukaryota > Metazoa > Echinodermata > Asteroidea > Forcipulatida > Asteriidae > Asterias > Asterias amurensis. The sequence continues at coordinate 7,806,589 of NC_092652.1, forward strand.
TTTCACACACGAAAAGTCATCAAGTGGACATAACAAATTTTGGTTTCTCTTTGCAGGAAGTCCGGGTAACCGTCTAAATGCCAACACGGGTAAATACGCTGATGTATGTAGCTCAGTAGCACAAGAAGCCAAAACAGGTCTCCTAGATCTCTGGAAACTTATGCAAGAAGATAAAGTGAGTGTACATCATGTACATTGAGGTTGAAGTATTTTTTCCTTGCAAGGTATAATGGATGTACATTTTTGAAGTATGAGACATATTCCTTTGACACAAATATGCTGTCGATCAAACCAGGAGCATCGGGGTGAACCCATTCTCTTTACAATAAGTACACTGGGTTCTTTGACAAGCATTACACAACACACAGGACCAACAGCATGTCCTGTTTAAATACACAATGATCATGACTGGGACTCAAACCAACACTCTGCTGATTTATAGAAACACAAGAGCTTAAGTCCAGGGCGCTTGATAGCTCGGCCAAGATGCTCCATTTACTCGAACCACTAGTAATGTTTACCATGGGTCTTTCATAGACAAAGAATTTTCACGTATAAACTGAAGTTTTTAAAAGGTTAAAGGCACCAAAATTCATGGAGTGTTTATGAGTCTGGTGCTTTAATTTACCGGCCACGACACACCTCTGTAATGAAGACTTTATGTCAATGGGACAGGGTCACAGAGTGTCTTTGGCAATGTCCGAATCATCACATTTGATCGACATGTAGTCATGTTTAAGTTGACTCTTTAATATTTTGGTTCATTTCAGAGCTGGAAACGATTCCTATCAGACGGACTTCACTTCTCAGTGGAGGGCTCCAAGTTTGTTTCTAAACATCTCAATCAAATGGTCCTTGCAGGGACGGAACATTTACCAATGATATTGCCAGATTGGAAAGACATTGATGTTTCTTGCCCAGAGAAAAGCCTCTACAAATGAGGACAACTCGGGCAACAATCTAATTATTTAGTGCCTGCAGAAACAAATTTCTTCCACGAGTAACAGATTTGTACAATTCGACTTTAAACATTCCTGACAGTTTGACTAGGCCAATTTTTTGGCTCTACTTGTTATAGAATTCTCTACTTATTTCTGTGATTGCTACTAAGTATTGTGAAGTATATAGGGACAGGGGCATAAACCAAACCTCCTTATTAAAGCCATTATACACTTTCAGAACAGAACAACAACAAAAAGTTCCCAGATTTACAAATAACTTACAAGGTTTACAGAAGGTAATGGTAAAAGACTTCTCTTAAAACATTATTCCATGAAACGCTTTACTTTTTGAGAAAACATAAAAACAATTATCAATTCTCGACATCGAGAATTACGGATTTATAGTAAACACATGTCATGACACGGGAAACGTGCGGAAACAAGGGTGGGTTTTCCCGTTATTTTCTCCCTACTCCGATGACCAATTGAGCCTAAATTTTCACAGGTTTATTTTATATATAAGTTGTGACACACGCAGTGTGGGCCTTTGGAAAATACTGTTTACCGTAAGTGTCCAATGGCTTTAACCGTCAAAATCCCCTTAAATTAAGCCACCTACAACGTTGTAAAAACATCAATGCATCAGGGATGATATTTTGATGAAAGTGAACATTTCTGAAAATGGCTTGCCGACCTGCATTCAAGGAACCTTGTAGACCAATAACCTCGTTTGACAATTCAGGTTTACAGATTCCCTTCATTCACTTAATTACAAAACTACGGTTTTAACACAGCGTAGACCATTTCTTTCTCCATTTGGCAACCTTTCTTCAACTTTTCTTCTTTCTGCAAAAATCCCATTTGTATACTTTACGTTTTCAGATCTCTAATAAAGAGAGTACTTATTATTTATTCTTCCCATCGGCTCGCAAATACTATCCCTACTTCGTTCATGACATTTCATGATTTAAAGATGCACCTCAATAGAGGCTGAACTTTGCTTTCAGTTTACAGTATCGGATTTACACAGACTGTAAAGAAAACCATGCAGGCATCAATTAACAAAAGTTTGTTTATCATATTTTATTCCACATACACAATTCCTGTTTTTTTTTATGTGCCTGAATTTTGAATAAAACAGTCATTGAATCAATGATAGATGACCATACAGCCTTAGAGAGTCTTGTTATTCCATGGGGTACAAATGAGAAGAGAAAATGTCATCTTGTGTTGCAAGTGTTTTGAGTAAATCTTCATATTTTGGCTTTTGTTGTACCAGTGTTAGAGTCAAGACCTCAAAGTCCAAGTCCGAGACCTCATCTTCCAAAACCTTACTCGAGACCTCCACCACATGTTTGTACATGTACTGTATCATCCTTCAAAAAGATTTGAATACACTGCTTTTTGTATATCCTCTTTCATTTCTGAGCTACATGTAATCGTAAGCTTATTACTCGGTTTTCTGTTAATTATTTGATGCAAAACAGTTACAAAATTCTTGAGCTAAGTTTTAAACAAAAAGTCATTATTTACCTTTTGACAAATATTGTAACGATAAAAACCAAATAATGAAATATTTGAATATCTGCAGTGAGCCTACAGAACAAGACCAAGATTTTCAAACTAAAACACCAGAGCACTTTATTGAGAGAGTTACAACAACTTCAAACTTTGTGTAAATAAAAACATTGGCAAACACGGGTCAACAGACTTGTCTGTTTTAATTGGGTTGAGCTGCATTTGGACCAAGAATGGTGTAAAACAACCACTGTATCCAAAGAAAAATGATACCTCCATGCCGCAACTCTCTCACTGGCGGTAAGTTGAATCGCAATGAATAAAGGTATGTGTTGACAAAAAATTTGCACTTACATGTAGAATAATTTTCTCTGGACAAAAACGGAAACATTTGATGCAAACCACCATGATGGAAAACAAATCATTACACCCTGGCCCGAGAATGGCATGATGATGTCATAATGACATCATCTGAGATTTTGTTGACACAAATTGACTACAAACCCTGGAGGGTGTTCTTTAAACTAAGAAGAACATTTTGTCATATCCATTTTAAAAGCACAGGTATGGAAATGTTAACTCCTTAATTTAAAAAAACAAAAACATCTTAGCAGTGAAGACATTTTACAAAGTTGAGGTTTGCCTTCCAGTTTAGAACTGAGGAAAGTCACATTTTCTGAACTGAAAAACGTCAAACTCTCTGCTGGGTATGCTGACCTGATAACTCTACTTATTTATACTTGATGTGCTGACTGGGGTTTTTCATTCATATCCCCTGTTAAGAAAAAAGAACAACAAATTGACAAGTAAAAAACTATGCTGCATGGGTTATTAATTTCAAATCAATGTAGTATTAAAATCAGGTAGTATAACAGTATCTGACGGTAAAAGTTTCTTTGATATTGAACTTTAAAATACATAATTACAATTCACAGTATCGTTGAATGTGTTGGGCATGTCAGTATGTGACCTACATTTACATAATTTGCAAAAACAAGGGGAATAAATGTGTTTTTTTCATTGTTGCTTATAAATATGTATGATACAAGAAAACAACATACTGGCAGTCAAAATACATGTAAGTGTGGCGCAAATTATTAAAAGTGCCCTCATGCAGTCTAAAATTTATCATAGGACTAGGGCAAATGACCAAGTTTACAGTGCTTCACACACATTGGGTAAACCAAATAATATTTAAAATACAGTCAACTGTACACAAAAGAAAGAGGTTATAACCAAGCTCAACAATTTTGAAAAGTTGCACACCCGTTCTTAAAATATTTACATACAACGGTATATTTTACTTACTCGACCATATAGGCAAAGTCCCAACTTGTCTCTGCGGACGTCGGTGGTTCGACCCTGACTCCATCTGATGTAATCACGGCATATTCATACTGTGGAGAGGAGATCGAGAAAATGGAAAATATCTCAGGATTCCTGAAAATGTTATGACCAAAAAAATGTATCCTCGGTACAAGAAGTTTACTGTCACAAAATCTACCCAAGAGCACAGAATTACTGCTATGTATGAAAGGAAGTAGAGATATGAATATGTGACAAACCCCATAGCAAAATTAGACACTTCTCTAGGACAGTGAAATGTCAATAAATGTTTATTAGACATATGGAAGGATACACGTATGGGACTGTAACGCCATGTTCATACTTCGACTGATGCAAACTTTTCAATGCAAATTTGCATCGTCAAAATTTGTACCGCATTTGCAGGAAGTATGAACCAGGCTTTAGGTTTTAAATAATGAAGTGAGCAAAACTTGCAATTGTCAGTCATGATTTGATAGCCATTATGAGAAATACTTACATTTAGGCCTAAACTACATGTAAGTGTTATTTGAAAACTCATTTTCTCATCAAGGCCTATTTGATATATAAACCAAGTTTTTACAATTATTAAGTACATTTTTATGTTCAACTTCAGGTAGATGTTTTATTTAATGATTTGCAGTTTGATGGTACCTGTAGCCATAGGAGCCATGTCCTACTACTCAACTATACACTGTACTGATATCCCTAGCATGTAATAACGGTATTGAAAACAGATATTGAAATTGAATGTAGTTAATTATACACCAATTAAAAAAAAAAGGTTAATCACAAACAGAAAGTTGAAAATAGCAAAATATCAAAATCACAAAGGTTTATACAATAACAAGCAATAAACAATACATCAAACAAATACATCAAGATACATAAGTACATGTACACATACATGTATACAATAAGTAAGAAGTTTAAAATGGAGAGAAAAAAAGACCTTCGAACAAATTAAATAGGTGATATATGTAGGTTCAGTATGCTTAAATGCATACTCTGATGCAGTAAATCTGATGTCACAAACAAACACAAAATTGGTAACACAAGCCATTACAACACATGCAAAGCCTCAAAAGCATTTTTTCAACAATGTATTAATTTTTTAATGCGCTTTACATCAGTGCCCTGGTCACTGGGCCAATGATGTTCCTTAAATCTTTCTCACTGGGGAGTACATGTACAGTGTATACAGCCCTGAGCTGCTGTGGCGCTCCGAAGGCTTTTTCATACACAATATCAACCTCTACCCTCGCGATACCCATTTACATGTAGTCCCCTTACCTTGTTAAATGACCTTGCATCTCTGTAGAAGAGAACTTTCATACATCTCTCCAGTACCGCTTTCGCTTCCGCCTCGGACATATTGTTGTTCTTCTCGTAGGCTTGTCTCATCAATGGCTGATGTTAAAAAGAACAAAAACCTAAGAGTCATTTCAGATGCTTGGCACTTTTCAACATCATAGAACTTTTACAATGATATTTTGAGAAATAAAAGTTGGATTAATAAGAGCCCTTTAACAAATGAAATACTCTAGATTATCAGTTTGTCCTTGCTTCATGGCCCAACTCACAAACATGTTCAGATGTTATGCACACAAATCTGCTAGGACATGTAGGACAGACAAAATGTTGCTTAACAGAAAAGGTTATCAGCCCACATGTCAGGTTAATGTATGTTACTTGTGACTGCTATTTTTGCATCCTGCAATGTTTCTCTCCATCTTTCCTATGCTGAATGGATTAAAAGATAACACTTACCAGTGCGATGTATGCTCCAAACCCTGATGCCACTGTGGGCGACTCGTAAGCCATGCCGATCTTATCAATGTACCCAAGAAACCTGTGCAAAGCAAACACAAATATTTACTTCATTCAAAGGTCTTTTCTCAAACCTCGGCTTTGGTTCAGGCTCCAGGCTCTCTCTGCTGATGTTCGGAACACCGCGTGCAAAATGCATGCTGCTCCAAAAAAGTACAGGGCTGAAGGCCGAGCTGCGTTTCCACTGCGCATGAGTAGCATGCGGAGCCAAAGCCGGAGATGGACCCCATTGGAAGAGGATAAATAAATTTCATGCTCAGTTTTTTTTCACAGGACTTAGGGGAAATACCGAGTGTACACAATATGAGTTAAATGGAAAATCTTACGGTTCTCCATTCTGGAGACCTCCAACCACAAAGATGTTCCAGAGCGGGTTGAACTTTGAACGTCTGTTGTACATCACTCTTGTCAGCCAAGAAAAGATGGACTTCGGTGTGTACTCATGACCATCCCCTAAGCACTCGTCGTCATTACTGTAAATCAAACAAAATCATAATAGTATTAGCATAATTCTTAACATGCATAAGAGGGTATACATGTACCTTTGGTGAAGAGCAAGCTAGTAAAAAAGGATCTACTCGAACATTGAAACCAATGAAGAACTCACTCCCATGTAATGAAGTTATCAAGAGAAGCTTCCTTGATCCATAAAGCAAAAGCAGAACATTGTAGTTCGGCTGATTTCCTACCTTCCACCCAGGTAGTAGTTACAAAGCAGGACAGTTCTTTTCAGAACTGAGAAGTCTCCTAAAGTTCTAAAAAAACTAATACATGGTAGGAGAATATAAAGCAAGACAGTTCTCAAAAGAACCTTATTTATAATTATCAATTTTTATACAGCGATTTATCACACCCCGAAAGGCATAATGGAAGCGCTTCTGACATTCTTACCCCAGGTCACTGGGCCATATTTCTTTCCTTAAACTATGGGGGAGTAGACAGCCGGTGCTGCGAATTACCACGCTCCAAGCTAATCATTCACATTTTATGTAAACCATCTCTGCCCTCACAGGTACAAATGTACCCATTTACTACCCCTCAGTGGAGAGAATGGTCAAGTGTTTTGCTAAAGGACACAAGTGTCATGACCGGGATTCAAACCCAGATCGGATGACTTAACCACCATAACTTGAGTCTGATGCTCTTATCCACTTGGCCACAACACATGGTGTTACCGCAAACCAAATCAATGACCATAAAAAACTACTAATGTACATGTAGTACAGAGCAATTGAGTGCTGCTGATAGTGAAAACATTAGAAATGTCATCCTTTGAATTAATGTAGTTTAAAAGAGGTATTATGTTTCAAAACAAAAATTTAATTTGACATGTCTGAGAGAGGCTTATTATGTGTACGTACATGTAATGTAAGCTTTTATTGCACATATCCTGTGTGTGCACACACTACCAGTTACAACATGTAGGCCTACATGATGTATAAATAAAAAAAACTAAGGGACATAGTGAGCCTTTTTCATCTGATGGTGGCGTGACACATCCACATTTGTGCGTCTGCTTAGAGTGTACAGCCGTAACACGTTGCCCACCAGTTAGTGTCTCTGCACATGAGGAGTGAATGTAATTAGCATTGCATGCGAATGGCGAAGGGCAAGTTGTTGTGGACTTATGTCGCCAATACATCCTGTAGTGTTTGCTTTTCAATTGACCAGACTGGTAACGGTGTGGGATTTTTTCAGAAAATTATTTGACAAGGCAATGAAGACCTTGACAATTGCAGAATGCAAAGATCCTGCACAGCACAAGAACGTGTGTGTCTTAACGCTATTTAGTACAAAATCAATAACGTGCAGTCAATTTTCCTAAGTTAGCCTTTAATTTGTCACTCATTAAAAGCAAATTGGGTGCCTCCATTCCAGATAAAATGGGGAAATATTTATGATGGCCCACTGTGTGATCTGTTTAAGTAGATTTCTTCTAGACTTAAAAAAAACAAAAACATTTCCATTACGATACAGACCTTGCAATGCTTCATTGTACATGTTGTATATTAAAATACTTAAAGCTACATGTACAATGTACTGCATGAATAGATAACAAGACTTTTGTGGACATTTGTCACAATTTCTCAAAGATACCCCTATTTAGAAATCCTGTACACCTTCATCACCTGCTTAGCAATAGTGGCATGTACATGTAGTGCTAAAAGGTAAGAGAAGTTTTTAAAGCTGCGTATGACTCACATTTGATATTTTAACCATCAAGCAAGGGACCCGTTTCATCGCAACGCAACCGTCGTACGTTATCAGCACAAGCTTCCAGGCTTTTCTTGTTTTTAGGGGTAAGAAGAGGGTTTGTTCTGCATAGGTTCAAGGGTGTTATTTACATTATACATGACGTCCAGGTATTGTCTGAAATAATTTAAGGCTTATGGGGCATTTGTTTGCTTTTAACAGTAAAAAAAAATGGTTTCTACATACAGTACATGTACATGTACATGTACAATGTACCATTGACAATCAACACAGATTGTATACACACGATGTTAGCTGCCACTTTTAACCTAATCACTGACCAGGTTGATTGACAGCCCCCATCCCCCTTTCAGAACATGTGGTTAACGCATGCAGTAAGTAATGGAACGTTAGTGCAGTTTCATGCCTTTTTGTGTGCTTATGGTTGGCAGCACTATGAAATGGAAATCAAACAGTAAGCACAAAATTGGCTGTTTAAGACACTGGACACCTTTGGTAATTGTCACAGACCCACCTTCTCACTAGGTGTATCTTTACATTAAATGCATAAAACTGTGCAAATTTGAACTCAATTGGTCATCAAAGTTGCCAGAGAATAATGGAAGAAAAACACCCATGGTGCACAGAGTATGAAAGGAAACTTCAAAGTATGTACATTTCATGTAGTAACCAATCACTTCATCATAACACTTTGTTTTTATACCTACGCACATGCATTCGCCTAGAGTGAAAACGACCAAGGCTAATGTTGGTGAATCCAAGCATCACAAAGACATCAGCATTTAAGACTATCATCATGCTCATCTTCATCTGCTCAAGGCGTGACTGTAACCTAGATCATGGGAGATGCAGTTTCACCGAAGAAACCTGCCTGCCCGGTTGGGATCTTTGGGGTGGTGAATGCTACAAAGCCAGCAATTCATTACCGTGGTCCATCATGTCCATGGCCAGGCAGGAGTGTTTCAAGATCGGGGGTGTGTTGGCAGCCCCCAGTTCGCAAGAGGAGAATTTGTATCTTGAGAGGCTCATTGGGGGAACCAGGAACTTCTGGATCAACTGTAATGATCTTAGATCACAAGGTCTAATACGATTTTAAATAATTTGGGTTTTGAGCAAAGAGAATGAGTTGAACCAGTTTTCTTCAGATTACCGTACTGGTGTGGCTACCAACTGAGCTATCCAACCATACATTAATTTGCAGTCTCCCTATTACTGAAATTCCCTGCGGATTACTTTATGTGCTTTCAGATGCATATTAAAAGGCTTTACAGTAGCTGGAGTCTGTGAGAAATTAACTTTAAATTAACTCTTTCTCAAAAACGAAGCTACATACTTATGAGGGAGACAATATTTATTACACACTATCAACAGCTCTCCATAGCATTGTAGGCCTACTCGTCAAATGAGTTTTTTCGCTAAACAAATATTTTGAGTAATTACCAATAGTGTCCAGTGCCTTTAAAGGGAAGGTAAACGTTTGGTAAATGTCAAAGACCAGTCTTCTCACTTAATGCATCCCAACATAAGCATAAAATAACAAGCCTGTGAAAATTTGAACTCAATTGGTCATCGAAGTTGCAAGAAAATGATGAGAGAAAAAACACACTTGTCGGACGAATTTGTGTGCTTTCAGATAGGAATAGAAGAAGTATTTTTTTATTTTAGTGAGAAACTACCTCTTTCTCAAAATCTACATGTATGCGACTTCAGAGGGAGTCGTTTCTCACAATGTTTTATACTACGTACATGTATCAACAGCTCTCCAATGCTCGTTACCAAGTCAGTTTTTAAGTTAATATTTGTTTTGAGTAATTACCAAAAGTGTACTTTCCCTTTTTCAAAAGCACCTTTTTAGGTTGTGTTTAATTGACCAGGTTAGTTTACTTGTACCAACAAGTGGGCTGTTCGCATTAGACTTAAACATGTTAAATAGGTCACACTTTCCATTCGCTCATCCCCACAGAAACTCCAATTAACAGTGAACACAGCTCAAAGTTAAACAGAGTTTTGTCCATGGCAAGCATCATATAGTGTCATGGCCTAGTGGTTAAGAGCAGGGTCATTCCGTGTCAATTCAACACGCTTTTGGACCTGACCCTCACGGATTTAAATGAAATTCGGTGTGCTGATTGGACTGCCTGAGAAACGCCCAAATCCCAAATTTTATGTAATTCGGATCATTATTTTGGGAGATACGGCTTAACGAACTTTTGACTAATTAGCATGACCTGCTATGTTTGGACAATCATATCTCCAAAAGTAAAACACCTACAGAGATAATATTTACATCATTTTGAAGCTCTTGACATGGCCCACATTTGATAACATAAAATCAAAAAATTTCCACGCACCACCGAAAAAATACGCAAAAATTTGACCTTTGACCTTGATTTGCGAAAATGCGTATTTTTCAAAATGCGTAATTTTTTTTTAAATGCAAGTTTAAGATGTAAGCAACAATATTCTGAAAAAATGTGATGGGCACTCTTACAGTTTTTTTGTTATGATTTTTTTAACATTGGCTATCAAGGCCAAAACCATAAAAACGCATTGTACAACATACACAATGTACACAGTGTACAGAGTATTGTGTGGTAGTGTGTATACGCACATTAAAAACCATGTCACCCTGGTAATAATGTGGAGTCCAAAAGTCTGTTTCATGACATGACTTAATGAGCTAATTCATTTCATCCCCTTGATTTAATATAGGAGACACTGTGTATCAGACATACTGTATACATGTTATACAATACAATGTGAATACTCTGTACACTGTACATGTACAGTGTACAGAGTATTCACATTTAGTGCTTTAAAAGTCAATTCCCTGGAGGATGGATCATAGAGAAAAATGTGTTGTGACCCATTTAAATCACACAGCAAGAAAAAAAGCAGGCTTAGAGCAGGTATCAGAAAGGTTTATATTGGAGCATCCAAGTCTTCATTTCACTCGAGCACAGTTTATGCACCGGCTATCGCAAGAAGATATCTCATCTGAATTGTCGCCTGAGAAAATACTCTCAACAACTGAAAGTTCTAGCAGTGATCCAGAAGTTCAGGCACCATCAATGTCATCTGCACATCAGGATGTTTTTGTGCAGCCAAATACCGACATTAACATTATCAATGAGGCTATGACAATTATTGGTGTATCTCCTATCATAAGTAAGAAGAAAGCTCATGGAAGTTACATGGAAAACAAAGTTAAGAGAATAGAGACAACAATTAAGCAGAAACTGGAAACTGCTCCAGGAAAACAGTTCGGTGATGATGAAAGTGAGATGATAAGTCAGTTGAAACAAAAATTTCATTCCTTGACCAAGAAAAGTGAAAAAGTTCAAGTCTTGAACCGTCTTACCAGTGAGTTGGAGTATCAAAAGAATAGCAGTTTATTTTTGGAGCATCAAACTACATGCCAAGAAAAGCAAAGAAACTGGTGAATTAGCAGGGAATGCTTTCCATTCCAAATCCTAGCGCTGGAAATCTCTTTCATTAAAAATGGTGCAAACTGTGAGAGACTTTTACTTGTTTGAGTCCGTCAGCAGACAAATGCCATGGATGAAAGACTTTGTGTCGGTTACTGTTGATGGTGAGAAGAAACATCTCCAGAAACATCTTGTTCTTTGTAATCTGAAAGAAGTGTTTGAACTTTTCAAGGAAACAATCCTCCTGAAAGTTTTGCTGAAAATTTGCTGAACTTGGGCTGAAGCAGTGCATCCTTGCCGGATCTAGTGGAGTGCATTCAGTTTGTGTTCGTACTAACATCAAAATGTGAAACTCAAAATGTGAATGATTATCTTTGAACATGTTGAATTTCTAATGTACATGTATCATGTACACATAACTACACATAATACTGTACATGTACATGTACATGTACATACATGTATGTACATGTACAATGCGTTTTTATGGTTTTGGCCTTGTTAGCCAATGTTAAAAAAATCATAACAAAAAAACTGTAAGAGTGCCCTTCACAATTTTTCAGAATATTGTTGCTTACATCTTAAACTTGCATTTAAAAAAAAATTACGCATTTTGAAAAATACGAATTTTCGCAAATCAAGGTCAAAGGTCAAATTTTTGCGTATTTTTTCGGTGGTGCATGGAAATTTTTTGATTTTATGTTATCAAATGTGGGCCATGTCAAGAGCTTCAAAATGATGTAAATATTATCTCTGTAGGTGTTTTACTTTTGGAGATATGATTGTCCAAACATAGCAGGTCATGCTAATTAGTCAAAAGTTCGTTAAGCCGTATCTCCCAAAATAATGATCCGAATTACATAAAATTTGGGATTTGGGCGTTTCTCAGGCAGTCCAATCAGCACACCGAATTTCATTTAAATCCGTGAGGGTCAGGTCCAAAAGCGTGTTGAATTGACACGGAATGACCCAGCATCGAATTCAAGTTCTGGTGCGGATTCACAGGAGTGTGGGTTCGAATCCCGGTCGTAACACCTGTGTCCTTGAGCAAGATACTTTACTATAATTGCTTCTCTTCACCCAGGGGAATAAATGGGTACCTGCGAGGGTAGAGGTTGATATTGTGAATGAAAAAGCCTTTGGAGCGATATAAACTGGTGCCCAGGTTGTATACTCCCAAGGGAGCTGAGAAACATTAAAAAGGGATGTTATTGGCCCTATGACCAGGGCACTAATGTAAAGCGCGTTGATACAGTTATTGTGAAATGCGCTATATAAGAATTTGTTTAAGCGCTTAGAGAATTAAGTGTTAGTTATTAGGCGCTATATAAATCAAAAGTTATTATTATTATTATTATTATTATTATTATCTTGTCCTAATTTGCCTCTAGTTCATTGATAATAGTAAATAAATAAATAAAAACAGTATTTATAACGCTCCAAATTGCCGAAGGATACAAGGCGCTGAGAAAGAAAGAAGAGGGAAAAGACAGAACAAAGATAAAGACAACCAGCTACAAAGAGGCAAAAAGGTGGGTTTTGAGAGCACGTTTGAAGGCTGGGACACTGTTTGAGCTTCTGGTTAGGGTAGGTAGAGAATTCCATAGTCCGGGAGCAGCTAATGAATGTTAATGAATGCTTTTTAAACAGGCACTTTGGAGTGCGAGACTGGTGATACTGACATCACCTACAGGAATTGGGATGACGACCAGCCGGACAACTACAACGGTAGAGAGCGATGTGTAGAGATTCTGAAAACGTCGGCACGTTGGAACGATGCAGAGTGTAAAGTGTGGAACCAGCCATCAGTTTGCAAGCAGCCAGCTATCACAGTGGTTAGCTGGCGTTAAAATTGCATTCGACATCCCACAAAAGTTTATAACTTTTGGGATGTCAACTTTGGTATTGATTTATACCATATTGTCAAATTATGAATTGCTAACCAATTGTTAATTGCTTGACCAATGGATACGTATGTAAATGCTAACCAACTGCAAAGACTCTAAAGGTGTATTTTAATTGAACATATATGACAATGGTCATGAATAAAAACCTAATGGTACATTTAATATGCAAGTAAACAAGCTTGTGATGGATGGTGAGTTAGCATGCACACTTGCACACACTGACAAACTAAACGTGCAAGTTGCCAGATGAATTTTAAATTTATATTATTGTGATGTTTAACCACTCAGTCACTGGCTCAGGAAAAATTCCTCATATTGTAGGCTATCAAAACTGTTGAAAACTAATTCAGGGCTCAGTCTTCCAGACGAGGTCGGCCGCCATCTTGCTTCTTCACAGAGCTTGTATTGTACATCATGGTCAACAGAGGGCGCTTTCCTGCATTTGGAACTGTTTTGGCCATACAGCTACACTTTGTTTTGTATATATAAAATAGCATCGATCGTGTTGATGGTGAGTTGACCAACACAAGCGAATGACTGTGAATATCCATGCACACGCTTGTGAACGCATTGGAATGAAAATAGCGGCACCAGGTTTTTCCTCCATGGGTTTTTAGAGATCGCAACACTCCAATCGATTGAGGTACAAATATGATTTAACTGCTTCAGAGCCAGTGATGTAAAACAAAAAATATTACGTTTTCTGTTTCATGGAATATGGATGTAATGTAAATTCAGTAATTTTCATCAAGGCGGTTTGAATAAAATTTATCTAATTTACGCAGTCCATTTTTTTTTTTTTTTTTTAACACAACAGTCATGTTTTGTTTGTCTTGTCTTTGTCCTTGCGGTAAACTGTTTTTAGCGTGCGATTGAGCCATTGTTGTCCCCTTCTGAAGGGTACTTTCAGTTTTCAAAAATCTTCACGATATATCGTCATATCAGCGATATTTACCTGACGATATATCGCCAGTCAAAGTTTTCGATATCGTCCAGGGCAAGCTTTTAGCCAGCAATGCGTCCGGGCGTCTTTTGGACGCCCTATTTCATTTTTGGACGCCCCGAAAAACTGTCGGACGCCCTTGAAGACGCCCTGTTAAGCTTAGGCGATTAATCGAATTGTCGGCAAATCATGGTTTTGATGAAGTATCTTGATGTATTCCCTAATTGAGCCGTCTTGCAACCACAAAGGGCTGTTTAAAAAAATATAAAGTCCCAGAAACAACCACAAGATTCCACAATTGATCCTGAAATACCAGGGTTTCTTTGAAAAAAAAAACCATCAAAAGACTCTAGCGCCCAGGCGGTCTCCCACAGACACTGCAGAAGTAACACAATGTATCATTTTACCTCCCCTGTGTGCCGCCTTGCCGCCGAACTGCAGACCACAATGGGATCATATTACACAAACCACATCCCATCCACAACCGTTTTATGAATGAAAGGTCACCCCATGTGCATTATGGATGCTTATTGGTTAGCTAGAATGAAATGGGCGGGATCTAGCTAAATATGCACACATGTAAGAACAGTCATGTGCAGTAGACACTTTAAAAAGACACTTTATGTGTGTGTAATAGAACTCTATGGTGTAACTGAAAGGCCCATGTTCACACCATGGGTAGACAGTACACCCCACATATCCATACCCCGATTTGTAATTATAAATTGAAAGTAGGCGTTGTAAATATGCCAGAATTTTAGGCTAAAAATATAAATGATACTATTTTGTTGACATAGTGTGGGATAAATAAAAGAAATATGCTCAAGCTTACTGAACCTTGTATCTGGCCATTGAAAAAACAAACATAAATTTGATCAGACTCAATACCTGTTAGGCCTATTGTAAGCAAAACGAAAGAAATACCAAAATTGCTACTATCTGCCAGCTGCATGGTTCTGCAAGATACAATGTACCATCAATTTATCTTATACTGTCGCCCATTCATTGTTTGCCAGCAAGGGTATCAAATTTCACGTCAGACACCCGAGGTTTTCATTTCACACACAATTTATTTTGTCATATGAATGGTTGTAGCCTACTTCATGGGGACAGGAAAATCACAAATTTCTTCCAACATCTTGCCAGAAAGTCACCCGATCCAGTGTCGAGTGACCCGAGTGACTGTTCTAGCAGTGATTTTCCTGACCCCATGCAACAACCGGGACCCTCAGGGCAAAATAACAGCTCGTCCCACTCCCATTGTGAGTTCGACTTCCCTGATTCGAACCAAGAGACAAGCCAAGTCTCCCAACTGATGTCGATTCCAGTGACAGCGACCAACATCAGTCTGTACCATGTCCATCTAATAAAAAGGGTAAAGAACACAAGATCTAGAAGAGTTCTCCCCCAAAAACAAAAGACAGTGGAAAAGAAATTTGTCCGTACATGGTTGGCTACCAAGCTTGTTGGCTACCCAAAGCATACGTTGAGTTGAGCACACAGTAGATGCAATAGCTCTGTGGTACATGTCATGTACCTGGCTACATGATAGCTGAAAATTTTCCCCCAAAATTTGGACGCCCTGTTTTTCAATCAAGTCAAATTTGGACACCCTATTTTCAAATCCTGGCTAAAAGCTTGGTCCAGGGTTAATAACGACAAAGGGTTTAAAAAATAGCAAAATTACTTCATGGACCCCGAGTTGTTACCTTTTGTTAATATCCAAAATGTCTTAAGTTTCATTGTTCTGGAACATTTTTATTTTGGGTTACTTCACAAACAAGAGTTTGCAGAAAAAAGAAAAAAAACAATTTTATACATTACGTATCAAGCCAACGCCTGTTAGATTGAATGTTGTAAAGTGATGTGTATGATCGTAAATTACCACTTAAATCTGAATTCCTCCGAATATAGCAAAAGCTGCTACATGTATGTCACGAGATCCAGGCAAGCTTTTGGGAAGTTATGTGGATGGTGAACACCCACACAAAATTCTGAGCGAATGTGTATGGCACAATGGAACATGTAGCAGGGTTTTTCTCATGTGGAGGTTGCTGCGAAGAAGCTTGCCCCAAACCATTTGACATACATGTAGCAACTGTCTCTATCTGATGAATTAGGATGCAAGCTGTAGCTCGTGACTAAGCAAGTCACTGTACAAGACTTGATTCAATCTACCTCGCAACCAAAATAATATTTTGGTTGCCTGAATTTCCTTCCCTCCAAACTTACATTCTTTGTTCCAGTACTTCCTTCAGGAACTGAAAGTCAGCGTAGTCTCCGGCTCCAGCAATGGCTGTGTTATTATTGACATTCATGATACGAGAGATGTTGCGATATCTTGCCATTGAGCCATAGGACCCTAGCATGTCTGCAGCCAGCATTACCCCACCATTGAACTTGATTCCAAGGACAGACGTTCCCGTTACCGATGGAGATCTGAAACAATAACAATCTTTGATTAAAAAGAAGGGTCGTACTTCGGTACTTCTTTAATCAAAATTAAATGAAGCAAGATTGATTTAGGCGGCGATAGAGCTACAATGTAAAACATTCCACACTAGTCTACTCAAGAAGTACATAGTCAGATCATCGGTGAAAAAAACCTGAAAATGGCGCAGCGCAAACAAAATCTGTGAGTCTACTCGACTGCGCATGCGTAGCAATCATTGAATAGTTGAAGTTTAATTTGTGTAGAGTGAACATTAGTTTGTGTCCGTCTTTCAGTTACACGGTTTCTATATTGTCGAGTCTGACAAAAAGTAAAATTTTCCAAACCTTTGGAAAGACTAGATTAATTTTTTTAAGGTTGTTTTAACATGTTTAATGGACCGTTTTGATTATAAGAACAGTGTTTCTGTGTTTTCAATAGACCCCTTCGTCTTGCAAAATGCTTAATTAAAACTAGTTAGGTGTCGTCAACTCGCCTTCAACTCTTCAAATACACATTTAAAATCCAGGAGCCAAAACTTAAAGACCTGCTTGAACGAAATGTCAAGTCGTGAACTTTGCTGAATTCCACTTAAATTTTTTTCAATGAACAAGGAAATCGAGTCATATGATTATAAATAGGTTTCAATTGTGTAAAAAAACAATCATTTTGTATGCCCTTGTCCAAAGCTTTTCTGCGAGATTTGCGAAAAGCCCCGTTACGTAATCACTCTCAAAACGTCATAAGTAGATAAAGTCGCTTTGTTGCAGCGTGGATGTATAACAAAGCAAACTCCCACAAATGACGTCAGCGGCATTGTCCTTTGACGCCCGCTCTCAACGGGAGAAGTGTTTTTAGTTTTTCTAAAAACCTTTAGGTAGGGGCCTGATTTTTTACTTGATAATTACGAAAAGTTTAGAAGTGTACACATATCAAAATTACATTGAAATGGTGAACAAGTGCAATACATGTATAAACAAGTAAAAATACCATTTCTGTTGAAAACATTCCGCTCAGGTAGCTGTTTAAAGTATTATTGTATTTATAGCTCAAATCAAAAAGATTTTTTATTTATTTATTTTTTTTTTAATTTAGCTTTTTCCTCGTGAAACAAATAAGGGAAAAATTTCCCTATAATGGCGCCACCACTTTTTCATTCGATATGAAATAATAAAGTATCTAATTTACCTCAATTGAGATATCCTTTTTTTGTAAAAATTAGTGAAAAAGTGGTGGCGCCATACGAAATGTTATCCCAATTAAAGCCTTTGGACCCTTTCGGTTCAGAAAAAAAATAAAGGTTCACAGATTTACAAATAACTTACAGGGTTTACAGAAGGCAATGGTGAAAGACTTCTCTTGAAATATTATTCCATGAAATGCTTTACTTTTTGAGAAAAACAGCAAAACAATATAAATTCTCGTTAACGAGAATTACGGATTTATTTTAAACACATGTCATGACACGGCGAAACGCGCGGAAACAAGGGTGGGTTTTCCGTTGTTTTCTCCCGATTCCGATGACCGATTGAGCCTAAATTTTCACAGGTTTGTCATTTGCGGTCCTACTAAAAGCCGACAACAAGCCGACAACGCCGACAACAAGTCCAGAGCGCCGCCAACACGCCGCCAACACGTTTTAAATACCTCAAAAATGGCAAAAAAAACATATACATTTTAGAACTATATGTGTTCTGTAATATAAACATAAAGTTATTGTAAAAACTTGACAAAAAGTGTGAATTTTTAACCAGAAAAAAACTTCACTTGCACGGAAAGCGGTCGGAACCGCCATCTTGGCTTAAAAACCGTGTTTGGACCAGACCATTATGATACGGGTAGATTTAGCACTTGTCAACAACAGAGGGCGGGCTTCATGTGAAGACCTTCACTGCAGTGTGCACAGTGCATGACGCCCGCCCTCTATTGCTAAGTCTGACTCACCCGCATCATAATGGACTGGTCCAAACACGATTTTAAGCCAAGATGGCGTCCGACCGTTCTCCGTGAACGTTAAGTTTTTTTTTCTGGTTAAAAATTCACACTTTTCGTGAAGTTTTTCCATTAAATTTATGTTTATATTACAAAACACACATAGTTCTAAAATTTCTATGGTTTATTTGCCATTTTTGAGGTATTTAAAACTTGTTGGCGGCGTGTTGGCGGCGCTCTGGACTTGTTGTCGGCGTTGTCGGCTTGTTGTCGGCTTTTAGTAGGACCCGTCATTTGATATAGAAGTTGTGGTACACAAAGTGTGGGCCTTGGGCAACACTGTTTACCGGAAGGGTCCAATGGCTTTAAGCAGCAAAGCCGTCCGCCGCCATCTTGCTTTTTCACAGACTTGTATTGGGACATAATGGCCAACAGAGGGCACTTTCCAGCATACAGAAAATAGTCTTGGCACGAGACGCAATGCTCGGTGACGGTACCGCATAGTTCTGCGCTTCGTGTAAATTGCTCGCGGAATAACCCATCCGTTTTGTGGTGGTTGACGCAATTTGATGGCGATTTGGCTGCAAATAGTAGACCGCCAATCCCAACCAACCAAATGGAATGATTATTTCTTCTATTGATGGAATGATCAATGCATTTCTAAATTGCGCACGGTTCTAGCAATATGCGCACATAATTCTAAAACTAGACGCGCGCAATCTCAAAATGCGTGCAATAGCATGCGAATTCAGCATGTAATTCAAATTGCGCAACCGGTCTTTCTCGGTCCTTGAACAAAACATTCTCATCACAATGTCAGTTTTTTTCAATTAATTTATGATGTGAGTGTCTCAAAAATAAAGCAGTAGCCTATACTTACAACGTGTGTTTGGCTGGTTCGTAAGATGCAGACGGCTTATTACCAGGAAGACTGTAAAAGGCTCCTGGTCGGGGGCCATTCTGCCAAAAACTCTCTGGAACAAAGTTACTGCAAGACGCCATGATGATTTTGAGAAATTGGTAGAGTGTCCACTTCCAATGCTAGTAAATATTGACTTCTAAGTTATAGCTATAATATTAATTTTATATAAATTTAAATCAAGAAAATAAACTAATTTTACTATAATGGTTTTTATGAAGGTAATAAAAGGATTTAATACTGGTTTAATTTTAAAGATATTTGTAAATTCCATTACTCCTAGATAACAAGGTTTATTTTTTTCTCGCGAGATTTTGCGTGACTTCGGTGTTCTCTTGGTTACTTTCATAACAACGTATGCAAAACCGCCTTTCGCCTTTCGAATGGTTTTTATGTGTCGGCCATTGTAGATGAGTTTTTCATTCCAAAGTGACTGAAGTTAAATTGCAATCTGAAGTTACCGGTTCAACCCTTAGCCCTTTGTCGAAGAGAAAACGTACACATTTCTGAGTAGTATTTAATACATAAACTGACAGCCATGGTAAGTGCACTGCAGTGCAATTAATTATGAACATGAATGAATAACAATGATGAATTTTAAAAAGTGGTGTGTTCATTTCTCAATTTTGCTTTTGCTTTTTTTTTTTTTTTTCATAAATAATGATAGTAATTTACTATCAAAGTTTTATAAAGTCTGTTAAGTGTTTTCCACATGACATGATCATCACCATGATTCATGAATTGATGACTGGCAGTGGCATGACTGGTCATACAATTTGAATAAAAAGAGGAAACAAAGAGTTATTAATTTAATTATTTTAATAAATAATATAATAATATTAATAAAAATCATTAAATTAAAAATAATAATAAAAAACTGCATTTAAAATGCACCATCTATCTAGTGTTCAACACCCTATTCTGCAAATAAGACATGTAAGAATAAGATTAGGAAGAAGAAGAAGATTGAAGAAAACTAAATTTTACAGAAAATGAAAAATTATGAACATGATCAACATGATTAAAAACTTATGCATTGATGTCATCCAGCCGCCATCTTTGAGGTGAAACGGTGACGAAACAATCGAAACGCACATAGATTGGCCAATGAACAACCTCCTTTTGACCTCAATGCGGGAGCGCCATACTGACATGACTGAAATGACGTCATGTGCATAAGTTGTTAACTCACTGTCAATCAATGTCATACATATTGTAATAAAGTTTTGTAAAGTCTATTTAGTTATTGTTTTCCACATGACATGACCATGAATTGATGACTGGCACGACTGG
Source organism: Asterias amurensis (assembly GCF_032118995.1). Lineage (NCBI taxonomy): Eukaryota > Metazoa > Echinodermata > Asteroidea > Forcipulatida > Asteriidae > Asterias > Asterias amurensis. Next base: position 7,827,271 of record NC_092652.1, read on the forward strand.
TCATACAATATTAAAAAAAGAGGAAAAAAGAGAATAATCATTTAAAAAAATAATAATGCACTAGTACTACAGTAGTGTACAAGACCCTATTCTGTGAATGAATAAATAAGAATAATAAAAGGAAGAAGTTGAAATGAAAGAAAATTGAATTAAAAAAAAAAAAAAAAAATTATGAACATGATTAAAAAACTAATTTAAATTGTTAAAATTGAACAATCTCTTCCCAGTTGGCCATATACTCCTTTGTTCTTTTTACTTGGTTTAGCTGAATTACTTTTTTCACTAGTTTCAACTAATCAAATTGTGCCCACTCTCTCTTCAACAGGCTATGGTACGACGCAACCTGACCCATGCTCAGCAGGAGCGACAGATGATAGAGAACAGACGCAAAGAAGACCTCCGTGAAGATCATGTCAAACGACTACACAAGGAGAAACTCTTTGAGGCAAATATGGCCAGCGAAGATCGAGTAGAAACGAAGAGATACATTCGTGAACATCAGAAACAACAGAAAGAGATGGAAATGTTGCACTTAACTACAAAGGTATAACTTGGCATGAAGTTGGGTTCAACCCTGCGCATCTGGCCATATGCACACCTAGCTGTACTAAAGCTGACCCCACAACAATACTAATTAATAAGGCCCCTAATTGATTTTTAAAATCACATATTCTTCACTTTTGGTAAAAGAGTCCATCCTCATCAACGCAAACAAACTGACAAATTTTCACTTGTCCAAGAAACGTTGATTAGCCTGTAAGCCATTGTGTACTTAAAATCTTGAATTAACTGTAGGCCAAGGCCTCTGCTTTCCTGGTCTTGCCTTAAGTGCCCCTTCAAAAGTTGTCCATAGAGAAAGATTTTGCAAAGGGCATCAAGGCTAATACCAAAGGCAACAGAGGCCATGGTGTCCATGTTTAGTTCCAGCCTGTGTACTGAAAGCGCAATGTGAGCTTGGATGGAAATTAACCTGGAAATATACTCTACAGATGATTTGTTACCCTTGATATTTGTTCCATTTTGATCCAGACCCAGGAGATGAGAATGCAGAAGGAGGCCCAGATGGAACAAGAGGAGCGCCTAGCCAGAGCGATGGAATCATTCAAACTGGAGGAGCAGCGAGATCGCCAGATGCGTCAACAGATCAGAGAGAACTGCGTTGAGATCCGAGAGCTGGAAGCCAAACTCAAGGCAGGGTACATGAACCGTGAACGAGCTGCACAGATCGCAGAGAAGGAGGCCGTCAAGTATGAGAAAACGGTAAGTAATTTGGCATAGGAAAGGCAACAAAGGTGCTCATAATAAGGGATAGGTTTTGTGGTGGTGAAAAACATGAGTAGGCACTTACTGAAAAATATAGAACCTTGGTCTTTAAGTCCTGGTTGAGATACTACCATATGGGATGCTGGAATCTTGATCCTGGGAACGTTCCAACTCCAATTGAGGCGAATACAATGATAACAATGAAGGCAGTCTGTCCATTCTTGAATGCCACACGTACATAATATGTGTATAAGAAGTCCGGAATAGTCTGATTATACGTTAAATCACAGGAAAAGGGACATTGCAAGTAAGAATCCCAGTACCTTCTCTGTCCCTATTTGAACATATGAAACATGTGAAAAGAAAGGCTGAGTGTGTTTGCCTGTGCGTGCTACACAATGGAATGTCATGATGGACTTGTCAGCCATTGGGCTGACTGAACAAAGTTGCTCCTGGTTGCTCCTTATATAAAACACTTCCTCTGTAGGCCAGTCCATTGGCTCGCCAACATGGACGTGGAAGTGTTCAATATATAGTTTTAATAAAGAGGTTGTACTTTAGATAGATAGATTGATAGATGGATTATCTACAACTCTATTTACATTATTTTGTTTCCTTTGACAGGCAAGGGATGCCGAGATTTCACAGATGATGAAGCAGGAGTCTCAACGCGCCGAGGAGGAGGAACGCCGAAAGACGGAGGAGCAGTACCACGAGAAGGTCCGCTACCACCAAGAGCTGGAGAAGCAGCTTGAGGAGCAGGAGAAGAAGAGACAGGAGGACTACGAAGAGTTCCTCAAGGAGAAACTCATGATCGACGAGATCGTCCGCAAGATCCACGAGGAGGATGAGAGGTTTGTTTTGTTTGTTTGTTTTATTTCCATTCATACATTCATAGCATACAGATAAATAACGAATGTCATGGCCTAGCAGTTAAGAGCACCGAATTCAAACTCTGATGTTGCTGATCAGCAGAGTGTGGGTTCAAGCCCCAGTCATGACACCTGTGTCCTTAAGCAAGACACTTAAACATGATGCTTCGTTGTCGGACGTAATATAAAGCCATTGATCCCATGCGTTGTGTAACCAGTAACAATAACGCACTTAAAAAAGCCAAGTGCACATATTGTATAGAGAAAGGGTTCACCTCGGTGTACCTGGTTTGATCGTCTGCATATTGTGCCACAGCACTTTGTAAAACTTTACATGCTGCTATGCAAAAGGAGAAGGTCTCATATCTCAAACGTCACTGAGCGTCACCAAGTGACGGATATAAGCGAATTGTAAGAAGACATTATTAATATTATATTATTATTATCTGACAGAGAGCGTGAGATCTACCTGATGAAGCAGCACGCCACCAAGCGCTACATCGACGAATTCAAGCTGGCAAGAGAAGATTGGAAGAAGAAGGAGAAAGACCGTCTTGAAGAGGAGAACATGCAGATCTTGAAGTTTGCATCGATGCAGCAAGTCAGAGAGGAAGAGAGGATGGAGAATAAGAGAGCGCAGGAAGAGGCAATGGCCGCTGTCCAGAAGAATGTAAGTACATGTCTTATTTAAAGGGAAGGTAATGATTGGTAATCACTCTTAAAGTTGATGGCAATTAAAAACGTTTGGTTAGAAGTGTACAGCAGCTTGAGATAGTATAAAGAAACACCAGAGCTTGCAGGGCTTGGGTTAAGGGCACTCGATCACTCGGACTCTTCATGTTTACCACGGTTCTTTCATGGACGAAAAAGGTGCACTGAAGTCAAAGGTTCAGGCACCATCACCAAGAATTTTTAAGAGTTTTTTTTTGTCTCTCTTTACACCAAAAGACCCCAGAGTTGGCGCATGTTTTTGGCAGATTAAAAGTTGTTCTCTTTGAGTAGCATAGTTTGGTAAATAGCAGGGTCCTTGTTTTTATGGGCTGCAAGGAGTGTTTTGAATCAACCACATATTGTAATAATAATAATAATAATAGTAATAGCAAGAACTTTAATAAAACTTTGTGCAACTTTGTTTCTCCCAATAGTTGAGTGAAGACATCGCCCACAAGCGTGCCCAGGAAGAAGAGATGACTCGGGTAAGACAGGAGCTGTACCTGGAGGAGCAAGAGGAAGCGGAGAGACAAAAAGAACACGCCAAGATGGAGAAGGAGCTGCGACAGCGTCTGGACCTTCAGCAGACGTACCGGGAGCAGCTGATGCTGAAGGAGCTTAGGAGACAGGCAGAGGAACAAGAGGAAGAAGAGTTCAAGAAACAGGTCAGTTTCCTTGTTTTCTGAGATCTGGAGATGGGACTAGAAATGTTAATCTTGAGACATGTGAGAGGAAGCTATGTGTCCATAGTAACAATACATAGCTAGGGATAACAACCGTTTCAGATTTTTATCTGGAATCGAATTATCTGAGGTAAGCCTGGTGAAGAAAATTAGCCACAATTTGTCCATTTATAAAGAAGTCCTGCCGTCATTTTCACCAAACTAAATTTTAGGACTTAGGACAAGTAAAATTCTGTATCCAAAGACGTAGGACGCATTGAACCCCAAGTTAGGAGGAGTTACTCATCCTAACTCGAGATAGGATTAATTCTAGCGTTTTATCAAATCAGCTGAGCCCTGCCCTTTGATGTATTTCTCTAAGGTGGTAATGCCATTATTTCAAAATACTCTCACCCCTGCATAACATAATGCAAAAGACAATAGTGTGAAGGCACGAACCTAAAAAAGGCCAATGCTTGTAATGGCCTTTAAAAGAGAACACAAAATACCTGTACATGAAATGTAATAGCCATGTTTAAGAGCATTCTGTAACAGCCGTTTTGTGTATGCTGTTTTGTGTATCTTAAACATACATCAATACAACTTGTTTCATCATTCCTTCCTGTATACATGTATGATTAGAACATTATCACTCTAGATGTGAGGGTACAGATATAGAGACAAAACAGAAAAGGTGTTCATTCCACTGGTAATGAAATATCTACTTTTTTGAACCTTCAAAAAATCTAAAAAACTATCGCTTTTCCATTTTCGTTTTCTTTTATAGATGCTTGCAAAGTTTGCCGAGGATGACCGCATCGAGCAAATGAACGCCCAGAAGCGTCGCATGAAGCAGCTTGAACACAAGAGGGCGGTAGAGGCATTGATTGATGACCGACGCGCCCAGTTCGCCGCCGACAAACAGCGGGATCTGGACATACGGAAGGAGGAGGAGATGATGGAGAGATTGAGACAGCAGATCATCGAAGAGGAGAGACAGAGACTACTCAAGGAGCATGCCTCCAAGCTGCTCGGATACCTGCCCAAGGTGAGTGGAAACACATGAAAGAAGAAGAAATTCTGTACTTTTGCAGCTTTGGTAGAACGTGTTAGTTTAAGAGTTGTTGCAGTGGAAAAGGTTTTTAATAACACGTGTTGCCCTTGTGGCTTGAAGAAATGTGTGAGATAAGATGGAGAAATATTGGCCTAGCCCAAGAAACATAAAGAATAGCTACTGTAAGTACAAAAACAGATGATGACATGAGGGCAACTAGACTAGAATTGAGTGGTCGGATTGGCATACATGTAGTGGTATCTTTCCTCGATTTTCCATCTCTAGGATCCCCGTTTGAATCACGCCGTGGCTCAATGTTTGGGTTTTCAGTCCCTACCCGACTGTGGGTTTTCCCTGGAATAATTCTCTCCCACATTAACCCATTAATGAAAATGAATCTCTCTAATAAACTCTTGTATTTCTTCTGGATATTTTTGGTTCACAGGGCGTCATCAGGGATGAAAAAGACTTGGAGCTATTCGACGATGAGTTCAAGAGAAAATACACCGAGCGACAACGTGACTTCTTCTCAGACGAAGGATGGGAATAAAACCAAAAATGGCTTTCAAAAAAATAACTTACAAGAATATTTCACAAAATTATGTCATGTTGGCATTTATATTATTAACGGGGGAAGGTAAGCAAACAATTAGGGTGAAAAGTGTTAAGGGCAAATAGGGGTGATACATTAGGTAGGCAAAAACAAATATTGCAATAGACCCCATGTATTGGTCACCGCCGATGAGGTCAAGCAGTGGAAAACATGTGCGCATGTAGGCACAGCGCACAACTCTCAGCCATTGACAAATTAACCCCAGTGGGGGCGCTGTTTGGGCTTGCGAGTTCATATGCAAGGGGTCTATTGAGTGAACTGACCTTTTCTTCAAAAGTACATGGTATTAAAATTGAACTAAACTATAAAGAATTCAAATGTATTTAAATTTTGCTGTACTATCTGACTATGGGAATAAAAGAGTCCCGCTGAATGGTCTTATACAGCCGATGGCAGGGTCACGTCCATGAGATAAAGAACTGAGCCAATTTGCATAACCATGACCCTGTAATGTTTTAAACTGTTTAAGACCGAGTCAGTTCTCTTTTCTTCCCATTTATAAATTCTCCTTTAAGAGAGAAATAATGATGTTCGAAAATCTGTAAAACTTTTCTGTTGGAGGCCCAAGTTTTCAATTCCTGTGAAATTCTAGGGCTCCGTTTCAAGACAGGTCAGATTGCATTCGACTCTCAATAATTGTTTGTACATGTACATGTACTACCAGATTTTACACACATGTACACTGAGTATTGTATATGGTATGGATTGCGTTACGCATAAGTGCCTGTGTAAGCTAGTGAGCTTATGGAAGTGCCTTTTTGGGGCCTTTGAAACAATGGAACAATGGATTATTTAGGAAAGGGAATAACAGAACCACAACAGCACGACCCCACAGATATGACAGACTGAATCCTTAAGTTTGTGTAGGCCAACACAGGTATAGCTATGAGTGCACATTCATAGCTCCAGTTTTGTCTTTATAAGCTATTTCAAACCGTTCTTAATGTTCACATGACCACCTTTATACCAATAATACTGATAATAATAATAATATCGAGGTCTTAAACAGCACACAATTCTACCAACAAGGTTCTGGCGCTTAGTACATGTACATGTGTATTACATGTACATTTATACAGAGAGAGAGGTTCTTGAAAGTTATGAATTGTGAGACCAAATTACGGAGCACCTTCTAATGGTTTACAAGGTGCTACGGCGCATTTTAGCAGCCACAGTCAGGAACACTGGGGCGAACCCCTTCTTTTTTCGATAAGTGCACCGGGTTCTTTTATGTGCGTTAAACAAAACATGGGACCAACGGCTTTACATCCCATCCGAAGGACGAAGAATTGGTGTCTTGCTTATTAAGGGCACGAGTGTCACGGCTTGGGATTCGAACCCACACTCTGCTGATCAGAAACACCAGTGTTTTAATTCGGTGCTCTTAACCGCTCCGCCACGACACTTCCACAAAGACTACCTAAAATAAACATGGGCATGTTCGAATACTAAATTCACAATGTGCCTCTTAATAAAAAAAAAACAAGTTTACTCAAGGATGTTAAGAGAGTTATTTTTCATCAGATATTGTTGAGTATTTATTTTGACATATTTTGTATTAATGTGGTATAATCTGTATTCTTTAGAATTGATAATGTATATTAACTGAGATGTCTGTGCAAGTGTACTTTGATTTGATTATATTAAAGGCAGTGGACACTAATTGGTATCTGTCAAAGATTAGCCTTCACAGTTGGTGTATCTCAACATGTGCATAAAATAACAAACCTGTGAAAATTTTAGCTCAATTGGTCATCGAACTTGGGAGATAATGATGAAAGAATAAAACACCCATGTCACACGAAGTTGTGTGTGTTTAGAGATTAGATGGTTGATTTTGAGTCCTCAAGTTCTAAATCTGAGGTCTCTAAATCAAATTAGTGGAAAGTTACTTCTTTCTCGAAAACTATGGCACTTCAGAGGGAGCCGTTTCTCACAATGTCTTATACCATCAACCTCTCCCAATTACTTGTCACCAAGAAAGTTTTTATGCTAATATTAATTTGAGTAATTACCAATAGTGTCCACTGCCATTTATGGTTGGTACCCTGTTAGCTTTTGTGAAGTTCAAGGGTTAGAAACAATAACGTGCTTTCTGTAACTTAAAGATTTGAAAAGGATTTGTATCAAGGGAATAATTACATGTTTTGCTTCCAGTCTTGGAAGTGACCATGTGTACATGTATACCGACTCTGTTTCCCTGGTCTTGGCACTGGTGCCCCTTCAAAAGTTTCCAAGTGGACATTAACAACAAAAGGTGCAAACGAGAAATTCATCCATAGCAACAGCATTGTACATAAATATTAAAACCTCAATACAATATTTCCTCAGTTCTTCCTTTAAAGCACAAGTGTTCATTTGTAAATATTTTGCTGATAGTAAATAAAGGTAAAAGAACATAATTCAGTACAGTGTTAAATGATTCTACTGTCTGGTTATTTCCCTTCTGTGAAGATAAGACATGTGGAATGGTGTCTCCCCCTGAGTTTGTCTTGATTGTGTTCTGGGAATATTATTAATTCTTTAGAAAATGTTAAGGGGGGTGGGTATACATGTACTTCTGTAGAGAGAATTTTTTTATACTAACGACATTTTGGCAGGAGGATCAGCCTTTGCCACATAGACCTATCAGGCATAGCATACACATAAACTTCAATTCCTGACAGAATGACTAAAGATTTTGATATAATGTACAGGTACTGCAGGTATGCGCGTCTAAACGCGTACATCAATGATGCACACAGCGTTCCTGGTTTGATTTTTATGGCACACGCACGCTCACAGACGCCATGTTGTGGGCATGGTAAAGTCATATTCAATACGGTCTATTGACTGGAATATCACCCTGTAGTTTAGACAGTTAGTACACACCTATAGGTGTGTAAGACTATAAAGACAGGGGGCAGTATATAGTCTTACAGACACAATGATTTCATTGGATAAATGTGTTGTGATGCAAGCTTTTTGCATCTGCGTCATGATTGGTCCGAAGTTTCGACCATTTGCATAATATGGTTACGTTAAACAATCCCACACCAGTTTACCTAGAACATTTCTTGAAATAAACGTACACATCAGTAGAACAGAACACCTGACATGCCTGAAGCAAACACAGCCTTGTGTTAAAAAGTATTCAAAATAGAAATACATGTACTTGTACTTGTATGTACCACAGTGATCTAAAAATTCACTTGTGCACTATTGACCTCTTGCACGCGCAGTGCATTTACACATGCCACTATCCTGTCCACTATTAAGAAGGAAGCAGGGTCAGGTACACAAAGAAATTTACCTCAAAGTTTGTGGAAATGGCAGAAGTTCGTTCCGCATCTGCAAGGGATCAGAACATGCCCTTTATTTTATTGAAGTTTAATGCTGCTGTATACTGCACATGTACTTGTAAATACATGTACTCTCGAAAAAAGGAACATTGTTATTATAGGACGGCAAAACAAAGGAACACAAAGCAGAAATGAGATTCGCGACTTTAAAACATACTCTTTATAGGCAGAACCTCTTAATAACAGTGCTCTATAAAAAGATGGGTTGACTGTAGAAAATCCCATGCAAGTTGAGGTTTACACTGCAATGGTTATCTTTTTAGAGGTGCAAACAGAAATTCTGGAAACAATGACTGCAGTCAAGGCATACACATGTTCAAAGCAGAATTCCTAAACTTTATTTTGGTCATAACTTCAACTTTAACATAGTTTTATGGCCCTATGGTGTGTTGTAACCATAATATAATGCATTATAAATAGGGTCGATTTAGATGAACATTTCAATAACCTGTCTTTAATCTACCCTGGATACTGTTAGGATGAATACAAACTTGGCCAACTTTGCTGATAACATTTTCCTCTCAGCAAATATGAGATTCCTTGTAATAATCTTAACACTGACAGCCTCATTTAACCCTTTCTTAATTTAGTAAAAAGAAGGGGGGAAGAAGAACAAAAACAACCAAACTGCCAGCCCTTTAGTTCTCTTGGTTGAAGTTCCAATTCTTATTACGTTCCAAGACTCAAGTACAAGCTGACACTTTTCAAAATCCAGGCCCGGACTTCCAATGATATGACTTACTCAAGGATGTAAGGGTTCAGGAAAAAAGCATCCTTCCATAAGAAACTTCTATAAGTATCTTTGCGAGCATTTAGCAAAGCTCCTAAACCTCCCTAGATTGTTGAGTCATCATCAGTTTGCTTTCGGTTGAGCCTTCCGCTTCTCACTGTCCCCCTGTGACTCCAGTTCACTCTCATAGGCCTCGAGTTTGACCTTAAACGCCCGTCTATTTGCAACAGGATTCATCTAGCCATAGGACCATACGAGGAGCTGCTTGCAACAGTAAAGAAGAGGAAACTGAGGTGGTATGGTCACATCACCCGGTCAGGCAGTGGACACTATTGGTAATTACTCAAAATAATTATTAGCATAAAACCTTTCTTGGTGACGAGTAATAGGGAGAGGTTGATGGTATAAAACATTGTGAGAAACAGCTCCCTCGAGAAAGAAGTAATTTTCCACAAATTTGATTTTGAGACCTCAGATTTAGAACTTGAGGTCTTGAAATCAACCATCTAAAACCCACACAACTTCGTGTGACAAGGGCGTTTTTTCTTTCATTATTATCTCGCAAGTTCAATCACCGAATTGAGCTCAAATTTTCACAGGTTTGTTATTTTATGCATATGTTGAGATACACGAACTGTGAAGGCTAGTTTTTGACCATTTCCAATCATGTCCACTGCCTTTAGAAGGAAGACAAAAGAAACAATGAGAAGACCAAAACCGGGAGTGGACAGGGCCTGACATTCAGCACATCGCACAGATTAGCAGAGGTTAACTCATCGAGTTGTGGTCAGTTTGCTTTTGGTTGAGTCTTCCGCTTCTTACTTTCCACCTGGGATTCCAGTTCACTCTCGTAAGCCTCACGTATGACCTTAAACGCCCGTTTATTTGCGTAGGGAATATTTGTGATGGGGTCCAGGTACATAGCACGTTGTCTGGTCACAGGACACAGCTGTTTCGAAGGCGGACGATTCTTGTTCTTAGGGAAGTACTTTTTAAAGATTGCCTCCTCGCTGAAGGTGATGAAATTTCTGGAGCAACGCTGTGCGGGTGGTGGTGGATGGATGTCCGTACTGTGGGAAAAGACAAACAAATTGTAAATCAGTATTAACCACTTAAAGACAGATGTAACTGTAAAACATACACATTGTAAACATTACATACTATCGCAAAACACACACAGAAACTCAAATGCCAGTTTATCAGATCCTTTGATGTGTGCTACATAAGACATTTTGCACATTATTGTGTTCTCCAAAGCAAACTGGTTAAGACCTTACCTTACTAAAGTACTGTCGTCTCTGCTTTGTCTCAACGTATCCCTTACAATCTCAGGCATTAGCATCGAGTGAAATCGGATAAACGGACCCTTAACAGTTTGCTTGTGAAACTTGCTCTTCTTCTTTTCTGCTTCCATTTTGCGGTAATTCTCTGCAAGCGTAACAAAAAAAGTTATGTACATGTATTTATAAAGTGCATAAACAACATTGGTAATTGTCAAAGACAAGATTCCCCACTTCATAAAGGCGTTATAAGCAAATAACATTTGTGGACCAAATTAATTTGTTAAGTAATGCACATTACATATAAGAAATAATATTAGCTATTTGATTATTTGATTCCCTGACGTAACGACCCTAGCAAAGATATTTCTTAAAAACTATTGAGAAAGACTCTGCTAAGATGAAAATGTCAGGCCATTAATCAGTTCGTACAATTATTGATGAAAAACAAAAATTATAAGCAGCAAAAAATGTATTATATATTTTTTGTTTACATATATAAACAGTCATAAACTATATAACACCACAATCTAATGAGACAGTATAATTGGAGAAATAACAAGAGAATAACAGCAAGTTAAATCTTTTTCAGTACGCTTCAAAATATACAAAACTTTAAATAAAAATGGCAACAAATTAATTATGAGCAGCCATCTTTAATTTTGTTGATGAACACGCTTCAAAATAAAGGTGTACAAATGATACAAGCAATGACAACACAAACTTATAAAAATACACAGAAGAAAGAAGGAAATTATGACTAGCTCAACATAAGTCAACAGGGACAAATAATTATATGACATTGCACAAAATAACAAAATTATATCAGCACTGTACATGTACATGTAGGTGTGTTGTGACAAAGTTTTTGATCAACACATTTGCTCCAACCTTCAACGGTTTTGAATGAGCAACATTCATTCACTCATTAATGGTTTGTTATACAAATTCACAAATCGCAGCATCAGCCGAACTGCAAGTAAGCTTACAATAAAAGAATTAAAATATTTAAAAAAGCAAAATCACACTAGAAAAAAAGCAATGAGTTTACAACAAACCAAAACTCAAATACTGAGAAAAATAGCACAAAGGAAAGCATCTTTTTAATTAGTATGCATAAACAAATTCATTAAAAAGAAACAAAGCAATCAACTATTGTTAAAATGATTGAGAGACATCACTAGGACAATAAAACAAGCTAAATTGAGACGGGCCAGACACACTGCCCGTACAGATGGGCAACAATAATAATGGATTGGCAACCAACATGACCAAGGACAGGGAAAAGGAAAGTACATGTAGACAGAGGAAAAGATGGAGAGATGACATCAGGGTATATGTAGAAACAACATGGACCAGAACTGCAAGAAATAGGCGGGACTCACGTAACGATATAAGATTCTCCTCCTCAGTCACCCTGGCTTCATCCAGCAGCTCCTCTTGTGTCAATCTCCGAACCTCAGGCCTGCTGCGATTAGCGAGCGATATGCGATTGATCTCCGCCCGCTCTTCCCTTTCCTTCAGCCGTATCTGGAACTCTGTTCCCTTCATGACGGTGGACCGGCGACTCGATTTGCGCACTGATAATCAAAATAGAACAAAAGATTTGAGAAGAGGAATAATCATTCTACCAAGGTATAACAAAACAATTGTAGCACGCTGTGATTTGGGGTCCATGGGTTTTGTACACCCTTGGGTAAAAACGGGCACTCGGCTTCGCCTCTGGTGCCATTTTCCCCATCAGGTGTACAAAACGCCATGGGCCCTGTCACAGCCAGCAACAATTGTATATTGTTAATACCTCTGTACAAAAGTTTGATTGGTCGAGAACCAATCACGTGACATGCAACAAAAACGCATGTTACATGGCTCGGGGGTCGGGTAACATGAAAAGTGATGTACACCGGTGTACATCACCTTGATCGTTCCCAGTGTTGGTTGATTTTCAGCGCTGTGTACGAAACATCCGCGGGTTCGAGAGAACAGTAAGGAATTAATTCTTGTTCATCTGCTTATTAAACAACGAACATAGTAATGTTTGAAGATTACAACAGAACTTCGAGAAGAGGAATATTAATGTTACCAAAGTATAACAAAACAATTGTTGCACGCTATGATTGGGGTCCATGGGTTTTGTACACCCTCTGGGGAAAATGGCACACTCGGCTTTGCCTTGGGTGCCATTTCCCCCCTTCGGGTGTACAAAACGCCACGGACCCCGTCACAGCGTGCAACAATTGTATGATGTCAACTTGTGCATGAATGCTGAAGGGTTTAAAAAAAGGGGTAACTTTTAAAATCTCCTTACAATTTCCATCATCAAGAATATTGCTCTGTTCGTTAGACACAGCTACAGCTGAAGCTGTTGTCTGCTGCTTTGGTGCTTTTTCTTTCTCTTTGGGTTTGAGAGGTTGCCGCGGCGGATGGGTTGTTTTCTTGGCAGTGGGTTTGGTGACTGGTTCCTGAAGACAGAATGAACAATGAAATTTGACATTTGTTTATTACACTTAGAATAGAGGTGCCACATAAAAAACTGACTGCTAAAGTATACAAATACATGTATGTCACTCCAACGCGTCACCGTGGTCAACTGGTTAGACTGCGCCAGACTTGCAATGAATCCTACAAGCTAATCGCTGATTTCACAACAATTAGAATATTTAATAAGTATCGTTGTCTAGTTACTGAATCACAATCTCTTGATATGTGCATTTCATAATCACAGACTACAGACTAAACCAATGTTTGTATGAGAGAGATTGGCTGTTGCCAGCTTGGTGTTTACATCACTTGTAGGAGATTGTTGAATTCCCAAACAAACCAACTCTCAAGTGGAGACTCGACTCTTTCTTGTCTTTTGGGCTATAATGTAGATACAGGATGGTTTATTTATAACTGGAGGGATCCTTGTGGAGGTCTTTTACACAATGGAAAAATGTAATAATAATAATAATGAACGGCACTTATATAGCGCTTCACACAACAGTCCCGAAGCGCTTTACAAAAATTAATGAGTAAACAGGTAAGTTTTCAGCAGATGTTCGGAGCAGTTCTGACATGTCTGATGTTGTGCGGTAAGTTGTTCCAGAGTGAGGGTGACGAATATGAGAACGAGCGGTGGCCATAAGACTTCGTGCGACTGATGTATGGGACACTACAAAGTTTGTCTTTGTTGAACTTGGACCCCACAGAGTAATTCTTTAGAAAAGGGAGCAATAGGCAAACAATGGCAGGAACCCACAAAATCAGATCTAAAAACGGTTTATTAGCCCGATGGGGTAATTTATAGAAAGCTTTTTAAGCACAAGGCCTGTTATAATTGTACCTTGTAAGCTTTTGTGAGCGTTCTTCGTTGTCTTTTCGGCTCCTTGCCTTCATCGTCACTCATTAGTTCATCATCCTCCGATACGCTGATGTCACTGTCTGTCGCATCGGAATCACTGTCCTCACTGGAATATTCATCATCACCGGAATGCTAAACACAAAGGAACAGGTGGATTACAAAAAAAAGTATAAAGCGTTTATCATTTCATCAAAGACCAGAATTTCAATGGATTTTCCTTTTAATGCCACATCCAAAAGCACAAATAAGAAAATGATATGAATAAGTTCATGCACATGTAATGTAACGTACTGGGAGTGTCGTGGCCGAGCGGTTAAGAAACCAAATTCAAACTCTGGTGTTTCTGATCAGCAGAGTGTGGGTTCGATTCCCCAGCCGTGACACTTGTGCTCTTTTAAAGCAAGACACATAACCATTGCTTCGTCATTCGGATGGGACGTAACGCCGTTGGTCCCATGTGTTGTGTAAACTCATGTAAAAAAAAACAGTGCACTTATCGAAAAGAGAAGGGGTTCGCCCCGGTGTTCCTGGCTGGATTGGCAGCATTATTGGGCCACAGCACCTTGTAACCATTACATGGTGCTTAAGGATAAGGTCTTATATCTCAAAATTTGCCCCACTCCTTGCAGTAATAATACCTGGCGCTTTGTAGCCTTGATCAAGGCGCTACAGCCAGCCGCGACCTGCAAAATCCCAGTCCCCGCATACGTGTACAGCGTATGTACACACACATACCTACTGTATGTATGTACATTACATGTACCATCTGTACGGTACACGTACGGTACATCATGAGACTTTCTAAGTAGCGCCTTGATGGTTTTGTAACTGCCAAAATTTAGGGCGGAGCTCATTATGGTAATGTTTACTAACAACCCGTTCTCATTGGTTGTTGGTTGACCTATAAACTCTTGCTGCGATGTCAATCACAACGTTCTGCAAGCACACGCACGTGCTCCGACGTAAACAACAAGCCGTGGCTGCTGTGCAAAAAAATGCAATGGCGACGGGCGAGAGGAAGAAATCCCTACCCTAAAACAAAGTTGTGTAAATCAATGGTGTATAATTTGCAACAGTAGCCTACATCGTGGCACAACTGCAGAAGCTTTCAACAAGATAAAACAACCAAGTTTAATGCACCAATCATGGATTTAGAAATAAGAAGATGGGACCATACAGTGTGTGAAGTGTGTTTGAGAAAAGTTCAAAAAGTATCAAGGTGTCATGGGTTTCCGGCAATGGCTACTTGGTTAGAATTATGTTGGGCATACCCCATCCCCTTGAAGCACTAACATTTAATAAGATTCTGTTTTCCCCATTTCAGATGAGATAAGAAACCCAGCTGTTTATTTTGTCTACACATATTATGCGTTACGTTTCTCGCAGTAAATCAAAGTTGGGGATCGAAAATAAATTATGTGTTGGTCAAAAACATACCAGACGGTAGAAGATGGCGTGTGGCTGAACAACAACTACAAGTAAAGATCAATTTCATAAACTAACACTTGCCATACTACTACACTACAACGTTACACTTATAGTAAAGCAGCTTCCCATTCAGGGACAAATCTACCAGCTACATTGTACTGATGCTAGTCCTCGTGTTATAATGAAACGCAAGACAACGGGGCCAAGGAACCCCTCCTCACTTTGAAGTTTTTTGACACCGTACCGACCGAGCGAGGCTTGTCCGGCTCACATCGGTAGCCCGTGTACCGTCCGGCAGCGCATTCAGACCCATTATACATCATAGTGACACCACGCTCATGTCCATACAGCTACAGTACAGCGTTACACACACAAACATACACACATGGACGTGGCATGATTGCTAGCAGTAATACGTCATTCTCAATCGCGCTTGTGATTGGCCAATGTTTAGAATGACATGCCCAGATCATGCACGCCCTTTTATCGGAATTCCGATAAAGCTGTTACAGACCCATCAAGGCTGTTGTTTGAGCCACGTGTGCGAGGTTGAAAGAAGAAAGACACGACTGTACTCAACGACTTCGCTATACTGTTCTCATTGTACAATGTACTGTACATACAATGTACTGTATACATGTACATTGTTCGTGTATGCACAGCGTGCAGACTGCCGAATCGCGCTGGGCCGGGGCACACTACGCCAACAGCCTTGAGTCAAGGCTAGGCGCTTTGTATCCTTTGGCAAAAGGCACGTTATATATACAGTTATTATTATTATTATTATTATTACAAGTTGAACACCATCCAGGTTTAGGTGAAGCCAAAGCTTTTTTGTCCAAAACAGCGTTCTCCTAAACGGATGCTCTGAACTAGCCAGCAGGACCACTTGGAGTGTATTATGCCAGGTGTTTTCAAAGTGTTTTTTTTTTACTGTGTTTCGAAGTGCATTTGGCCAGCAGACCACTGTTGAGTGTGAGAACGCTGGATTTACAGGATTTTCAATATTCACAATTCCAGTTTTACCTCCTCAAATCCACCGTAAGTCGTCTTATAGAAGTCATCTTGCTCTTCTTCTTGCAGCATGCGTGACATACGATTGCCTGCATTGAATCTCTTGTCTCTAGTCAGAGCTAGCGCCATGATGAAAACAGGGGCCTCTCGCTGGGTTTCTTGAGGGTTAGAGTTCAAGCAACCTCCTCGTTGAAGAATGGTACTGAGATGTTTAGTTTGCTGTTGTCAGACCTGGGCAACAAAATCAAAATAATTCAGCAGGGCATTAATACTTCTTCTCTCTTTCCATCATACATGTCAGAGTTTAAAGGGTGTGCATAAAATGAGTAATGTTCACAATTTGCACAAAACTTTGTGTAATAAAGATAGTTGATAGAATGGTGGGAAACTTTGAAATATTTTTGCTTGAAATGTAATCGTTTTTAGAGAAATGAGTACATCTGAAAGCAATTAAGATCAAAAATATTTTTGATCTTGAAAGTCCAAAACTCTGTCCTACTACTTGCCGTCAACTCGCCGTCAACTCGCCGTCAACATACTTGTGCCGTCAACTCGCCGTCAACTCAACCATTACAAACACCTCAAATGGCAGGTTTAAGTCTTGACCAAAGATGTCAGCGATCAGTTTATACGAATCGAAGCGCAGTACATAATACACTATGCGGTACAATTGTTGGCAGAGCAGTAACACATACATGTACAGTAGATGGGGACTCCGAAATTAAGGTAAGAATTTATAATTTTTAACAATTTTTTGTAGATTGCGGAGTGGATTCTCTGGTTGCCCCCCAGACAGTGAGATATCAAAGAACACATAACATAGGATAGAACCTAATTTTTGTGAGATAAAAAAAAAAAAAAAGAGATTTATGATTCCAAAATTCATTGAACCATCATCGACATCGTTTTACGCAGGATAAACCTTTTGATGTATTATGATGACTATGTTACGGGAGATGATAGCCGGACAAAACCGAAATAGTTCTAGGTCTTTAGCCGGAGTACCTTACTCCTTAGTCCTAGCTACCAATCCTATTCCTACCCTAGAGTAGACATGCTAGATACTGATAGTGGAACTATTTTGGTTTCGTCCACTCTCGTCATGTGATCATCTCCCGTTTCGTCCGCTACTGTCTCCCGTTACGAATTACACAAGCTTATGAGTCAACTCGGTCCCAAGTCAACCGGCCCGGGCCCGTGCAAAGCTTCCCTGTCTTGGGACCGAGTTGACTTGGGAGCGAGTTGACTTGAGACCGAGTTGACTTGGGACCGAGTTGACTTGGGACCGAGTTGACTGGGACCGAGTTGGCTTGGGACCGAGTTGACCGATACCGTACCCTGACACACGAACAGTGACGGTGTAAATTACACGATTCGTCAGTTCATGAGTTCGTTCGTGTGCTACACAAATTTAATCTATCCCAGCAGTTGATGTCAAGGTTAACATGAAACACTATTAAAGTATTATTATTATTAAGAAGAAAGGAAAAGTACAAAGTGTATACTTACTACTAAACACCATGCAAAACAGCATGCATTTTCACTTGAATAAAAAGAAATTGGGGTCCGCACTTGTTCATCCAGAAATGCAATCTCTGCTGGCTATTGAGGGCGCACAACAAACACAAACAGAGGGCGCGCGTTGAAAAACGACCTCCCATGAAACCCGACTTGAACCAAGTCTATAAGTGATGGACCGACGTGCACTGTCCCAGCATGGAGCTCATAGCTCCATGGTCACAGGCAGTAGTCTTCGCCAAATCATGCCATTGCCAAATCATGGGCTCGACCTCCTAAGACAAAATTATGGTGGTAAATAGACTACCCCCCCCCCCCCTTAAGAAGAATAAAGACAATCATGGCTCTAGGAAAAGTCTTGTTTAATTTTTACTCCAATACAGTCTTCGCTATTATTCGCTTGTGAGTTGCTCGAAACAAGCCTACCCAAAACAGCCACGCAACCGTTTTCAGTCTGAACTGAAATAGCGCCCAATTATAAATGGGGCATGAAATAGCGAGTTTGCCAAATTAGTATCACCACATTGTGGACAGATAAAACCTATTTTCAGTCATTGCACAGAAAATGTTAAATATTAAATTACTATGGGGGTTATCGTTATAATGTTCCTCGTCATAAAATTTTTAAAAAGCAAACTCAATAATAAAAAGTTGTTCCCAGCTAAATTGCCCAACTGAAGTTGGGTTAAGTTCCAAATTTGGGTATTATTCTATGAAAAAGAAACTCGTAGACGGGACATGATTTTGCACTGTGTGGAATTCTTCTGAAAAACGTACATTTTCACCGATTATTTTGTCATGTAAGTTGATTTTTTCAGTGAATGATCTTTGTATGCATTATCAAGATTGATATTTTGTTTGGTTTGAAATACTTCATTGTGATTTAAACTGAATTAAATGAAAGTTTGCCGGACCATCCATAAAACGACCGTAATTTTTTTTTTTTCAATTTACGTTCCAAAGCAAACGTCCCGAATATAGCGTCCAAACCAATTCAGATGTGAAGAAGCACTGCACTGAACATGCTGAATGCCAAACCTCTATGGTACTTAGCTTGTGTCTTATTCATTTCCTAACTTTCAGTCAATTAAATTGTAATACGGGATTAGGCCTACACTAACAATGTAGCACGAGCCAGCCAGCAGGGCTAGTGTAGTGGTACTATGTACTACATGTGTACGTACTACATTAGGTAGGTAGTAGTACTAACTGTGTACTAGTGTAGGCATAGTATGTATCCCAACAACTGCTTCTTTTCATCCATGTTCGTTGTCATTCAGACATTGATTATGATAATAATGTCAACGAACATAATAATGATTATATATTTTTATGTATAAATTAAAGTTGAATGACAAGTGCTAGTCTAGTAGTAGTAGTACAATACGAAGTCGAAAGTGAAAACAAAAGTAAAGAGAATTTTCTTGCATCACAAAACTGGATAAGCAGTGCAGTGATTACCGGTTATTACGTTACTTTTTTTACTCCAACATTATTGGTGTCAACAAAATTGTTTCGCAAGAACCGCAAATTACAAAAAGAAAGTAGAAAAGTTGATTTTATTTAGCATTATTACTACCATTCTTAATGATGTTTTGCTTCTTTTTTTTAATATATTAAATCACCTCTTTGATTGTATAATGTTTTTCTTCATTTACAGAAAGCCAGCATTGAGTTGAGTCAACAACGTAACGGTGTACACACAGTCAAACAATAACAAACCAGCACCATGAATTCTGCAGTCACACCCGTCCCAAAGATAGTGCTTAAAAGCACAACTAAACAAACACTCAATGATCGGTGAGAAAAAAACAAAAATACCATTGCATATTTGTATCAATATTGCCATCAAAAACCATTTAAATGGTTAGAGTTCGGCAAGAAGAATGGTACTCCTCAAAGAAAGAGAAGACATCCTTAAAAAGATCACATTCTGCCCACAGGGTAAAAATTCACAAAATGGAGGATATTTTTTTCAAGTGTCAATTATCTTGCGTTTCACATGCAAAGTTGTGGTGCAGTTTCTTAACAAATGTTTTGTTAGAAAAAAAATAAGGATGTGAATTCTCAATCCCAAGCACAAGAGCGTGTGAAATGCTTCCTGAAAGAAGCTGAAGTCTTCTTAAGTGAATCTATGGAGCAAAAGAAGCCACCTTAATACTCATTTGCTTGGAAATGACAAAGCAGGGAGATTGGTGGTTTTGATGCATATTAAAACAACATGAGGCTTGATAAAAGAGGAGGGAGGCAATGTAATAGGTGCAATGGTAATAAAATGAAGGGGGAAAAATGAGCATAAAGACAAATGGCTTTGTCACTGTCACAACAAGAAACATTGCCAAATCACTTGCCATAAAGGCAGTGTGCACAAAAGCTAACGTTGAAGGAATATGAGTTGATGATTTTCAGAACAAGTCGCTGATGCTCTGATGCTTAATATAACTGTTAAAGTCCGTCTTGCTCTTTTAAGCGAGAAAAAGAGGCTCATTTATTCAAGGAATCGTCATTTCCACTGCATAGAAACAAAATTGTGGAAAAATGAAAACAGTGGCAATGGTAAAGACACAAATAACCGAAAAGCATGAGTAGTGGAATACCACCAGAATTAATAGTATGAAATATTAATGATGAGTGATTGATAATTGCTGATATGAATTTTGTTGTTTATGATGTGCTCATAATCGGAGAGGTCTCGGTCTATTCCTGCCAGTAATGTCCGACCACAGTCTGCCTGAATTGGTCTTAAATTGAGACCAAGGGTGAGACTGTGATTGTAAGCGGCAATTCTGGTGTCTCTGTTTTTATTATACAGTCCTTGTTGTCCACAGTCTCAATGGCCTCCAGATTGATTGACTGATTAAGTGGCAACAGGCTGTTCTTTCTACCAGGTCATTTATTTGACCGCTCTTTTAGACCACACCTTTGGTCATCTGTTGAGAGGTAATGTTGGGAATCTCGCATTGTAACTCCTTATAAAGCTTTTCTGTTCATCCATCACTTGCTGTCTCATGATGTTCTTGTTCGCGTCTGATTATTCACAAAGATGAGAAAATATGTATTGAAACCATCCAGTCAAGCCCCCAATTCAGTTGTTTAAAACAAAATCCTTGACTTGGGTCATCGGGCAGTACAGCGCAAGTTGGAAAAATACACGTATGCAAATAACTTAAACAACACAAGACTAAAAAATACACTAATTGGAATGTTTTATGAGTGTGTGCATAATTTCATGAGACGGGGAAGAGAAGTTAAAACTTTTATATAAAAAGGCGTGTGAGTGCTCCCATGCTGACATTTGCTGTGAATCAAATCTTTGACAGTGATGTAGATAGTTCCATTATTAGTATTACATTAGCCTCTTTAGAGTGAAATAGCTCGTTTGCAGTCATGAGAAATGTCATTTTTACCTGTTTTCTTCTTCTTGTCCCTTTTAAAACAAAAAGACACTGACAAAAGTTCTCTGGGCAAAATTATTCTCCTTTTTACAATAAAAAAGTACCCCAATCATCAACAAAAAAATTATCCATTGTCAAAAGGGAAAATACTCTGTACTTCTTGTTCCTTCTGTATTTTTGTCCTGTCCTGTTTCTTGATTTTCAAGCTATCAGAGGTTGTCGTACAACAATCTCGGTTTTGGGTATGTTCTCTCCTCTTTTACTTCTTTGTTAGTTTACAGGAATATTTTACTATGTCACACAGCACACACCAGGTCATGCCACACTCAGTGACTTTACATATGTAAACTCTTTCTGTCCTGAGCCATACTTGCGGCATTTTCTTTTCTTTTGGGGAAGCTGTTGCTTAACCCACATTCAGACTGTACTCCTCTCCGATAAATTAACAAAGTTAAAACATAGAGAGAGAAAAAAAACTATACCCTCTTGCCCCCCTTCCCCCCACCAAATTCCCAAAGATTCACCAAGATCATCAAGAACAGACCCCAAGTGACTGCCCAGCAGCGGACAGAGACGATGCTTCAGCAACAGCAGGTATCAGCAGCTAACAGACGACTAGCAATGCAGATGGAGAACAGGATGACTGTCCAGACTGCAATGAATCCCGCTAAGCAGGTAAAGTTTTAAGCTGATGTCCACAAATCGTTGGTGGGGTGTTGTGGCCTTGCGGTCGAGAGCAAATAAATGTCAAATGTACAAGTTCATTAGGATATTTTATTCAGATAACTTATGACCGATATGGAATGTTGCACAGAAATGTTCCTCCTCATGAGGGAAATGACGAACCACAAACCACTCGACCTGTTTCTAGTCTACTAAGCCAAACCTTTTCTGAACGTCGCTGGCCATCGACACTCACATGGGTGATAATAAGCACATGGATTATAGCAAAGCCACTCTCACCAACTTTTCTCATTTCTCTGTCTCAGTCACTGAAACAGCGTCTTGGTCAACCCAACATCCAAGGGCGACTTGGTACACCGCTGGGCCAGCGAGGGCAAGGGAGGTTACGTGGAGTGCGAGGAGGAGGTCGCGTCAGAGGTACAGTCTTCACCAGAGGGGGACGAGGGATCGCCAGAGGGCCTGGGATGAGGGTCAACACAGGCGCAAGAGGAAGAGGACGGGGAGCGATGCGAGGACTACAAGGTGGACAACGAGGCGGACAACGCGGGCGAGGAGTGGCGAGGGGACAGGGTGTTGGAAGAGGACAAGGGATCCAGAGGGGTGCTAGAGGAGCTGCCAGAGGTACGTATTTTTTTACTCAATAGATTTTCCCCCTGTTTTTGTATTGAACCTTACAAAGAGACCAGATTGAGGTTCACTACCATACTGAAATAAAGATGCTTTCTGGCAACAACCTTTCACAAATGATTTAACTTGAGAATCACGGTGTCAGAAAATCGTCATTGATAATTTGGCCAGTGATGTACATGTACTGGATTTTTGAGAGATGGTCTCTCTATATGGACCAAGCCATGTGCCCAACCAGACATTGAAAGTGAAAACACAATCATCACACAATTTCTCCTCTGTTTTCTTATAAATGATCCTATTAATTCAGTCAGAAATGATTGAGGTTTCATAATTTCAGATTTCAGACAAGCTCTTAGTGATTATTTGACTTTTAAATCCATGTCACAGGTGCCCGAGGTCGTGGAGGACGAGGAGGGCAACAGCAACAAATGGCAGGGTTCAAAGTTCGCGGTGCCGGTGCCCGTGGGCAGTTGCGTGGACGTGGTCGAGGAGGACGAGGTGCCCGTGGGGGACGCGGGCGGGGACGCGGAGCAGCGGCCCAGGTGCAAGTCAACAAAGAGGATTTGGACAACCAGCTCGATGCATACATGTCAAATACGAGATCAGGTCTTGACGCAGAGTTGGATGCGTACATGGCTGAAGCCGATATGGAATGACCAATCACTTTGTAGAATGTATACCTAAACCATTGACAATGTGTCTTCTTATAAGGGTTCACTGTGCCTCAAATGGCATTTTGTTCCACAGCTTTTAGATATCTGGTGGCAACAAACAATTCTTGGGAAAACTGTTAATGCCTCCCAAGTTTAAAAATATTGAAAAGTCATTTCCTTAATTTAGGATAAACTTAAGCAGTAATTTTAAGCAAAAGTAGGCTATATACTCAACACCATTACAAGCAAATTTCTTTGTTTAATACAGTGACAAATGCATTGTTTTATGTATCATCTGATTAAAAACATTCTCAATAAAGTAAGTTACTTTAAAAAGGTATTCTGTTTGACAGAATAGAAGTACATCAGCTGAAGTATATGAACAATTGTTAGACCAACAAATTATGCTGAGCTTATTCCAGAGCTCTTTTTGTGTGCATGCTTTATATTATGATGAGATTTTCACCTCAAAGATATGTTTTTCAAAGCAGTAGACTACATATGATAGTCTTGTAGACTTGGAATCGAGTCATGTTATAGCTAACTTGCTACACTCCCATAATTTCTTTTTCTGAAAGACATGAGTAAAAGTGTGCACACTTGCTGTCACATTGTTTTCCAGCTGTACAGCATGCTAGGATAAACTACATGTACGCTGGGAGAGTCACAGCAAATGCACCCAATTTGGTTTCAAGTCTAAAATGACCTTGCAGTGAGTAACTGTAGTGAACTATAGTGTTTGCAAGTATTCAGTGGGGGAGCTTGTTTCTTTAAATTAGTGGTGGTATGAATTGAAATTTACATATTGTACTCAAGGTTTTTAACACCAAAGGGTTATATAATTTAGTGACTGCTTCCTTTTTAAAGATAAACAAGATCTGAAAGTGTTATAGATACTGACATCCCCTGATAAATTTGACCCTGGAAAGTTAATCGGTCAGGTTGTTTGCTGTAATCTTATTTTATATTTTAAACAATATTATGTTTTAACCTGGTAAAAGGTAGACATGTGTTTTCAATTTTAGTACGTTTCTTTTTTAGATAGGTCAAAACTTTGACAGTATTTCAATTCAATCTATCTCTGCAGCTGCAGTTTTTTCTAAGATGAGGAACTGAAAAGTTTGAGTTGTATTTATGTATTTTTGTTTTTGGGAGATTTTGTATTTTCAACATCTCTTGAGAAGTTTTCAACGATCCTTATCTTGTCTGTGTAATTTTAATCTTCCGAGACGTCTTGTCCTGAATTTGAAGTCTTCATCTTTTTACAGGCAAAGAAACAAAGAAATTTAATATCTAAAGTCAAAGTGTATATAAATCTCTGCTTAAATTTGTAATATCTCACAAAAACACTTTTTTTTTACCAGTGCAGTTGTTTTAGTTGACTTGCACATGCATCAAAATATACAGTTAGTGTTTATAGGCCAGCCGTTTTATGAATTGTTTGAATGAATGAAACCGTTTTTGTAGTGTTTGTGTATTATTTTGGTTTATTTGTCTTTTGTAATAAATACTCTTTCTACATTTCAACTGATGGTTTTAGTGTGGCTTTTTTCCTGTTCTGTCTAGAAAGATAGGTAATTAATTATCTGGGCAAGATTTATGTTTTCAGTTTTTTTCAGATAGGTTTTTACAATATATTGATGTGAATGATGATTATGAACATGTTTTATTTCATGGAGCTTCACTGTTAAAGAGTAAGGCCCTTTTTATAATATAATTATTGGGCAGTGCATTTCGAACATATTTATAAACTACAAGAAGTTTTTATAGAGGCAACAATATTTTATGGTAATTTTAAAACACAGAATGAACCGTATGTAACGGTAAAACTTAATGAAACTGGCCGCCTCTAAAATAATATTTGGTTGACGGAATATATTAGACAGACCTATATTATTCTCCTTCATAGAAGAGACAGACAAAAATTAATTATAATTAATCCAACCTGCAACTTAGGGAACTTAACAGCGACATTCTATGAAATTGAATAAAGGCCTTGGATCATGGAAAATTACAGCTGCAACAGTACAACTAATTTCGTCATTTTCGTGCACTGTTGCAATGGCCAGCCAGTCACAGTACAAAAATAGTATGATTGCGTGTGCGCTGCATAAAAAAATGCAGCTATATATATACAGGCGGACTCTGTCATGTCATACATACAGAGGTCAATTAAGTGTTTGTTATGAAAAGTGCTCCCCAGACTACTACGGAGGGATACTTCTATGAACCATCTCAATCGAATTGGAATACCAACACAAATGTTAACATGATTTATAATAAATTCACTGCAAAATGTTGCCATTAACAAGTAAAAGTCTTCTGCCGTCATCTATTACGAGGGTTATCCATGTGGGCGCTGTTAATTTGAGCTGCGAATCGGGCAGATTGGCCACCAGAAATATCCTATGTGTCATCTCGACTGGCAGTCACCACACGCCGTGTGTGGCGTCGTTTCACGGGCGAGCTTCCCCGTTTAATCACGGTAGTTACTGTGACCCGGGGAAAATCATAACAGCTGGATGTTCGAGTACATCTTCTGCTGGTTTGAAGCGATTGGCGTTGGTGGGCTGCATACACATTCAGCAGGTGAAGTTGTTTATTCATGATTTATTTATACGTTTATTGATTGCTTAAAACCAAAACAGACTGAGACTTTCAAACGAAAAGTTGACCGAAAGTAACATGATGAAGAAGGATTATTACCTCCATGATGGGAAGACACAACAACGCCACAACAACTGATCGAAGCAGCACCTCAGAACAGAAGAGGTAAAAGAGACGGGGTGATAAACTAGCAGATCGGAGATGGTGAGATGGGGTTGGGAAGTGATTTGAGTTTATCATCTAGTGGTAAAGATGATTATGATTTCGGATTCCCTGTGTGGCTGTGGTTTGTTGTTATGGTGGTGGGTGGGAAATGAAAGAAAATTGTTTAGCTGATTATCAACGCCTATCCCGAATCCGGCGCGTTATTACCTTAATCTTTTATTTAATTTATATTTTATTTAGGGTGTGGCCAATGTGGTCCGGTACTGGTAGTGTATTGTGATAATAAGCATGTACTTGAGGTTGCAGCTGTAAACTATGAGGATCACATACATCATTCATTCATCATCATACATTGGAGAATTTCCAAGTTCAACTGCAAACACTAACAGATTTTACCATGGTCGGGGGATCTCAGGTTCTCTTTAAATTCACTGCACTCCTTCGTCTGCAACTGAATACAATCTGTCCTATTTAGTTTCCTGTGAACCATGCATTTGTCAAATTGAATTGCAGCTTAATTTTAAAACTTCACTGACATTGCAAATGTTGAGCATACTGTTTAAACTTTGCCTTTGTTAAATTACAGTCAATAATTGACAAAAGTGACTTGACTGATCCGATCGAGCAAATTTCAAAAAAACTAGTCTAAGCAATTGTCTGAAAAGAAAAGTTCAAATTATTTTTCTTCATTTTAAAACAGGCAAAGTTGCTGAGCACCTCTCCACCACAGGGCGACGACAAAGGTGTACACAAACAGAAAGATGATGTAGGAGAAATAGCACCAGCACCACATTTTCGGCAAGTACATCTCCCCCCCCCCCCCTTCACCCTGTAGCTAGTTGAATAAAAATCGACCCACAGATAGACAGTTGATTGAATTACTTTGTCAGATGCAAAATGAATGTGTCACCTGCAGAAACAGATGCGGGATAATTTTCAACTAAAAGTTTCCTCTCACATGCCGGAGAAGTGGTGATGTTGAGCTTATAAACACTGATGACAGAATGCTTAGCTAACTAAGCTAAGTTACAATAATTAATTGGATTCACTCCATCTGCCATTCAAATCTGTGAGTGACAAGCTTGAGGCTTCTTTAAATGATTGCTGACCACACTGACCTGTCCTTTTCCATTGATTCTCATTATCATCAAAAGAACACACAAAAAGTGATGCAAATAAGTTGGACACCTGCGCCTTTTCGAATAGTATCAGGCCAGATAAATGATATGAAAAGTCTCCCACCACAAATCCTTCCTTTGCAATAAAACTAAGAATTTAATTGTTTACTGCAGGCGTACAGGGATTGAGAAGAAGGCAGAAGAAGAAGCCAAGAGCAAAGAGCTAGAGAAGGATGAGGATGGACAGTATCTTCTGCCGCATCCAATTTGGTGAGAGAGTCATCTGAAATCCTACATGCATTTAAACAACAGTTCCCTGATACTTGGCGAAGACAGTAAGAGGAGATTGTGCTCAATGCCTCATAATCATCAGCCTTGAAATAATCTCGAGACAAAAATGACATCTTACTGTCAGAAGTGCTCCTAAGAGTGAAGTCCAATACCAGGGGAAAAGTGTCGTCCAGTACTGCTTTAACCCCCCCCCCTCCCCACCACTTCCAAATCCTCCAAAGTCATATCCCATAAGCTGTCTGACTTTGGAGGATTTGGGAGTGTAATGTTTCTTTTTTGTTGAGGCAAATCAAATGTCATTGAAGACAGACCAATTTGGTGGTGGGCAAAAAGTTAACCCTTCTCATTAGGAACTGTTGCAGCATTATGGTACCATTTCAAAATTAAAGGCAGCGGACACTATTGGTAATTACTCAAAATAATTATCAGCATAAAACCTCACTTGGTTACGAGTAATGGGGAGAGGTTGATAGTATAAAACATTGTGAGCAATGGCTGCCTCTGTAGTAACTTAGTTTTCGAGAAAGAAGTAATTTTCCACGAATTTGATTTCGAGACTCAAGCTTAGAATTTGAGGTCTCGAAATCAAGCACCTGAAAGCACACAACTTCGTGTGACAAGGGTTTTTTTTCTTTCATAGTTATCTCGCAACACCGAAGACCAATCGAGCTCAATTTTTCACAGGTTTGTTATTTTATGCATATGAGATAGGACACCAAGTGAGAAGACTGGTCTTCAACAGTTACCAATAGTGTCCACCAGTGTCTTTAACAATTGCCATTTTAACTAAATAGTTGTATCAGTAACATTGATTAAAACATGCTTTTTGTTTTCAGGTCAGAGAGGGAAGTTCAAGGTGTGGAGGTAACACACAAGAAACCTGAGGGTTTCGTTGACTGGGTAAGTTACCAATGTGAGTAGAAAGTTTACAAAGGCAATTATTGACCCATGATGCGGAGGAACAAAACCTCCACACACTGACAAGGCGTGTCTACTATTTCTGCTACTCTGGGAGTTGATTCTTTCGCAAACACTTAATAAGACTCCCAAAAATGGAGGACAGGATAGGTGAGTGTAGAACTGTACTACCGGGCATCATGAAAAGGGGTCAGTACCACCGGTCAATACACTTGCCCTACTTTAGAGTGTGATTTACCCGTTGCAAGTTATTACAAGTGTACTCAATAATGACTTGGCATTTATCAGGCGCTTTAAAACATTTTATCTTCCAGTACGCGCTAATCCACCAATCAGAAGCTCAAACTACTAGGGGATAAAAACTTATATGCTACGACCTCTGTTTTATCCTACTTCCTCTGTTTTTATTACACAGTGCGTATTGTGAAATGTCATTTTGTCACGCTCCGTATACAGACAGTGCAAAAATTACATTCTTAACTTTGTGCGCGTGAAAAAAACTGCTCTGAAATTTGATATTTTGCGCGTTGCAAGTGAAACTGGAAGGAAAAATTTGTTATCACACGCGCGCTCGTGAAATATGAAAAAATATAGCGCGTCTGCGTCCCATATCCAACTCAGCCTTTGGCCTTGTTGGATATGGGACGTTTTCCACTCGCGCTTGTGTGATAACTTATAATATCACAGTGCTTAATGCTAAACCCCGGTTCGTTTGGACGTAGCACTCCTGAAACCATTTCAACTCCTTTTTGTGAGTATGAGGCACTGGCAGTCAGTTTCTATTATAATCTCATTAAAAAGTCTTACTTCTGGGTGATGATCGAGAAGCAATTGTATTTGAGCGTGGTGCTCAAGAACACATGGTGTCATTAACGAGATTCGAACCCACACTCTGACTCAACCATCTTGAGTTCAATGCTCTAAACCACTGGGCCATGAAACGCTACACAAGCACTTATACAAAATTTGGCGATCAGAAACCCATAGGCCTATCTGGCAAGAAAACCATTCATTGGCAGACACTTGCTAAACAATAATTACAAATTCATTAACGCAATTAGGTGATGAGTGTGCACTACAAATAAGTAAAGACCTTTTCAGTTAGTTTTTTTCTTGAAATGATTGGATGATGTCTTTTGTTTGCAGTTTGCCTACTCCTGTGTGCAGATGATGAGATTCAGTTTTGATCTGATTTCTGGATACAAAAGAGGGGTCCGATCAGAGTCGAAATGGCTAATGTGAGTCAACTAGATGTGCAGGCCTTGAAATAACCCTCGGCACCCGCAATAATTAGTGCCCAGTGCTTTTGCTGTGGTGCCCTTTGCAGAGTTTCAATGCAAATTTATATCTTCCTCGAGTGCCCCTTATACCAGAGGGAAATTGATGTGCCCTTTCAATGACCTGATATTCAAAGTAATGTGCATAAACCCATCCAGAAGAAAGAATGAAAAAAAATAAATTCACTTGCTGAACAAAGACCAATCGGTGCTTGGTAATCTGGCATGGTGTTTACTGGCATGGTAAACTAGACATGTAAACGTGGAATTTGTGTTATTGTCTCATTAGAGGAAGCAGAGAATGAGAGGATGTATTTAATTTGCTTGTTGGGATTTGTGTGACAGTGTGTGCTTGCTTTATTTTTTTCCCAATATAGTCGCATCATATTCCTGGAGACAGTCGCTGGAGTTCCAGGGATGGTAGCAGCCATGGCGAGGCATCTAAGATCACTCAGAAGACTACAGCGAGACCATGGATGGATACATACGCTACTTGGTATGACCTCTAAACCCCTACAGGGCTAGTCTTGGTGCAAGACGTTGTTATTCATCACTATCACTCAACTATGGCAATCCCCCGCACCACTTTTCTCCCCGCCGCGCAGTCAGTGTCTGCCAAGTATGACACTCAAACTAAATCACAACGTTAAAAATTTGTCTAGTTATTGCCTTTGATATACATTTTGTACCATCTCAGTCAGCTCCACGGGGAGCATGCATTGGACATATTGGAGTGTCCTACCAATTCTTATTACGAAGGTATTTCTGGTAATTAAACCAATGATAAGTCATAAGTTAACGTGCAAGTTAGCGTGCAAGTCTGAGGAAACCTATAAACGAGGGTGCTCGCTATGTGAAACACTGGGGTACTATTCCACGATTCATTTTCTAGGTTATTTCAATTGCAATACCAACCAAGTACAGTCACAATGAATTTAGTGGAATTTGTTTTATTGTCTCATTAGAGGAAGCAGAGAATGAGAGGATGCATTTAATGACCGCTCTGGAGCTGAGGAAGCCTGGTAAACTATTCATGTTTGGCGTGTTGTTGACCCAGGGTAAGTAGAAGTTTAACTGGTATCATGAGGGCTGCTGTCAGCACTTTTTGATGTATTTGATTGTTTCCATGTTCTTAAACGAACACGTTGCCTTGGATTGGACCAGGTGGTTGTTGAAAAGCGTTTGAAACCGTTTGTTATGAAAGGCATATGGTTAGATAGATAATTTAAAAGTAGAATATAATGATCCACTCAAATTTGTCTCGAAATTGCATGGTTTTCCTTTTACCTTGTGAACCAACAAACTTTGCGAACGCACACGGTCGGCCATTTACATGTGTAGGAGTAAACAATTTGACTCCCATAAATGGCCGACCGTATTAGTCAACGAGGTAAAAGGAAAACCACACAATTTCGAGGCATATTAGTATAGATCATTTTATTCTACTTTTACATTATCTTTCTCACCATGTTATGTCAAGTGGTTACAAGCACTTTTCAAAGACCAACTCGACCGATCCAAGGCAACTTGTTCAATTAACAACATTGTTCACACAGGCCAGCTCATATTCTCATCTGAAAAAGAACTGTTGGTATGTAACAACTTAAAGTTTCAATCCAGCTGCACTGATGGTGTTATCACCAGTCGTGGAAACAGATATTTGATGAATTGAACTAGCTTGATTTGTGCGTGACTGAACTCTTCCAGCAGCCATCTTGTAAACAACAAAAAGACTAAACAACATTGAGACTAAACAATATAATCCAAGAGAGGGCACTATACAGAATCATAGAGACTTTGCTAGCTTTACTACAGCTCCTCCAAACTTCCCAGCTACTGTAACACTAGTCAACTGTCCTCTAGAGAACACATTAACCCAATTTTCTGAAGTCCTACATGTAAGTTACTACAGATCGTCTTCAGGAGGGGGAATAAAAGGGTAACATGAGTTTCATTTTTTATTTTATTTTTCAGGGATCTCTGTCAACCTGTTCTTCTTTGCATACCTGTGTAGTCCGCGTTTCTGCCACCGCTTTGTTGGCTACCTGGAAGAGGAGGCCGTCATCACTTACACAAAACTCATAAAGGTATTATTGCCAATGAACAAAGGATTCGGATGGGATTTTGAGAAGAGAGGATTGCTCTCAAATTTCTGGGATCAAAAGGGATCAAGTTTCTGGTTCAGGGAAAAAAGCACTGGGCATTTGATTTTTCAGGATTTTGGCCTGATTCAGGATTGTATGTTCTAAACCTCCTTGTGCTTTCAATTGTTCTGAAAACATGCAGTAGTTAAAAGGCAAAATAAAGAGGACATTTTGATGCATGTTTCACCAATCAAAATAATATGACAAGGATCTCTGTTTGCTACATACGAAGTGATAGATCCGAGAACAAAAAAAGAAGCCCACATAATGTAGGGACTTGAAACGCATCCACACAGTGTTATTTACAGTGTTTTGAATGAGAGACAGTCTAACATCACAAGGCCAGACAGCCACTAGTCAAGGTAAGGGCTACACATTGCTACCAACTCCGAGGGTTGAGACAGGCTTACCCCCTTCACTAAAGATGTATGCATGGGTACCAACCACTAAGGGTCTGGCTGGTACAGCAGACTGATGCACTACCCAATTCATAACTTGTTAAGGCATAAGTCATGACTGGGCATCAAACCCACACTCTGCTGCTGACGACACCAGAGTTTGGGGTCCAGTATAAAGAAAATACTTATTATCTCCCCAAGTTATCTATATTTTCAGTTATAAAGAGTTACTAGTGTTATCCTTCCCTACAGACCTTCCTTGACATTCAGAGGATCATTTTGTATGATTTCTTGCAGGACCTTGATGATGGGAAGCTCAAAGTTTGGGGCAACATGGCCGCTCCTGATCTAGCAGTCAGATACTGGAAACTCAAGGTATGTATTTCGACTCTTTCTGAGACCTTTTGTTTTGAGACTGATATATCTCATTAAAGGGACATGTTGCCTTGGATCGGTCGAGTTGGTCTATAAAAGCGTTTGTAACCGTTTGTTATAGTATGCATATGATGGGTAGAATGTTTTGAAAGTAGAATATAACGATCCACACAAACATCCTTAGAAACTGGTTTTTCCTTTTACTTTGTGAACTAACATATCTGTGTTAGTCGATGAGGTAAAAGGAAAAAAACGTGCAATTTTGAGGCATGTTTGTGTGGATCATTGTATTCTACTTTTACAACATCTTTCTACCCATATGCATTTTATAACAAACAGTTACAGACGCTTTTCAAAGACCAACTCGACCGATCCAAGGCAACGTGTTCCTTTAAGTTTCAAATGTTTCACTGGAAAAATGTGCCTTACAAAGGCTGTACATTAAAATTATCAGCTAGACTACATGTATTGTTATGATTTTTCAATCATGTATGGTCACAGCGCTGTCCCCCCCCCCCCCAAAAAAAAAAAAAAAAAAAATTATTTCCTTCATAAAATAAACTCAAGCTAGGTATTATTATTTGGATACACTCATTCTCAAACCACAAGGTGGCAGCAAACACATTGTTATTTTCACCACCTGAAATGACTGAAACCTGAAAACATAACTTGTGTGTAAGTGTGCTGCCCTCTCGTGTCTGGTCCTATCATAAGCTGAATGTGCAAGGAGTCTTGCCAATCTGAAGTGTACACCAGTCTCTGTTAAATTTGTTCTATTGCTAATAAGGCCGCCTATGCTATGATAAAAACAATGTGGGGGAGGGGGGGGGGGTTAGAAAGTGAGTTGATTTAAGAAAAGTATAACTGATCCTCTGAAGGGGGATTTTTTCCCCATCACTAGCTACATGTAGTACACATTATCAATAGAGAAACCAGACATTTGTAAGAAGGGGTTGGGGGGGGGGGGCTGACTGTTTCTTCCTTGTTGATTACCCAACTATTTACTTTTTTTTCTGAAATAGTTGTGTTTGTTTATGTGTTTTGCAGCCTGATGCACTAATGAGGGATATGATGTTGGCCATCAGAGCGGACGAAGCACACCATAGGGAGGTGAATCACTCACTGAGCGATCTCAAATCAGATGATAGTAATCCCTTCCCACCAGGACAATAGCATGGATCAGATTAAAGACAATAGCATGGATCAGATTAAGGACAATAATTGGATCAGATTAAAAACAAAGGGACAATAGTTGGATCAGATTAAAGGAAAATGGTTGGATCAGATTAAGGACAATAGCTGGATCTGATTAAAGATTAAGTTGGATCAGATTAAGGACAAAATAATGATCAAATTAAAGGCACTAGACACGTTTGGTATTTGTCAAAGACCAGTATTCTCACTTGGTGTATACAAACATTATGCATAAAAGAACAAATCTGTACAAATTCTGACTCAATTGGTGTGCTTTAGGTCTACGAAAGGCTTCCTGCCTGAAGTCTTTTAATATTTGAGTGAGAAAATACCTCTTTCTCAAAAACTATATTAGTTCAGAGGGAGCCTTTTCTCACAATGTTTTTCCATTGCTCGTTACCCAGTAAGTTTTTATGCTTACAATTATTTTGAGTAGTTACCAAAAACTGTCCAGTGCCTTCAAGGATAATAGCTGGACAGGACAATGATTATTATTTTTATTTTTTTCTCAGTCTTGAAAGTAACCAAAATGTTAAGCAAAGCTTTTATTTTCAGGGTGAAATTTGAGAAATGTTTGCACTATTGGGATATCCTTCCCAGGCTGGATGTGAGAAGGAACAACCCAAAAATAATTGGGAAAACAATTTTCAAAGAAAAGAATTAACTCCAGAAATTGTGTTGGAGTTGGAGGTAGCTTTGATGGAGGGCTTGTACAATAACAGTCTGCCAGTGATATCAACTCATGTTAACAATTTGCCTGTTTAAAGGAACACGTTGCCTTGGATCGGACGAGTTGGTCAAAACAAAAGCGTTTGTAACCGTTTTTTATAAAATGCATATGGTTGGAAAGATGTTTTAAAAGTAGAATACAATGATCCACACAAGTTTGCCTCGAAATTGCGTGGTTTTCCTTCTACTGTGCGAACTAACATGGTCGGCCATTTATGGGAGTCAAAATTTTGACCCCCATAAATGGCCGACGTGTTAGTCGACGAGGTAAAAGGAAAACCGTGCAATTTCTAGGCATGTTTGTGTGGATCATTGTATTCTACTTTTACAACATCTTTCTACCCATATGCATTTTATAAAAAACGGTTACAAACGCTTTTCAAAGACCAACTCGACCAATCCAAGGCAACGTGTTCCTTTAACAATTAGTATATTATTTGTGGTGCTTTCTTAGGAATTTAACGAAAGTAAACATAGAATTCCATGGTTTAATATGTCTTGTCTATATAGTGTATATTTTTGGTAGATAAATGGAGTAATGTTATATTAGAGAGGCTCCAAGATCAAACTCATGGTTGAAATGCACTCCAAAAGTGTGGACAAATTCCAAGTCTGAATTTAAACCTTGGAGCACGCCCTCTTTAAGTAGTGTCTTTCATAATGTGAGTTTTTTTTAAAGTGATAAATAATATAGCATTTATAAGGTGTATCACCTTAAATTGATAGCATTTAAAATTGATATAATGTATAAAACATTTGCAAGTATTATCGCAACAAATAACAGGTAATTAGGTGAGGTTTTGTGGCAGCACCATGTTGTGTGAATCTCTTTTGAGTAGTGTTGGTTCTGAAAGGAACCGGTGGTTGACAACTCTATACAAATGAAAGGTTAACGTATTTACAGCTCATGTCAAACCATCAAAGCTCAACTAAAGACAACAAAAATAGGAAATTAAAAACTATTGATTTCATGACGTTAGTGGGACCAGCTGTTGAAGGCCGCCTTGGTTCGATTGCCAGAGAGTTCTATTCCGAGCTGGTGAAGGCCTGGGTGTCTTCATCAGCGAGCCAGCTCTGGATTGCCTACCCATGTAACATAATATAATTATGGTTCTAATTCATTTATCGTTTATTATTTTGTTCTAATTGACGACCAAGTACTTTGTTGTGTAAATAGTGTGTATTAAGTCGTGTGTGCACTTTTGAGTGGCGACTTGCGGTGATCATGAACAATGAATGAAAAGCAATAAATGTGCTTTTGGCCTTATTTATAAATAAATCAGCACTTTGACATAGTTACAAAATTATGACAGCTTTAATTAGGCCTATACATTATAGTATTGAACACTTAATTGCTTCATTATGAGAAACGTAAATCGGTTTTCGGTTCACCAATCAACACATGTATCAAAACAGTCCGGGTGAAAACTCAGCCAATAAATTGAATTCGAAAAATCTATGTTTTGTACGGACGTTTTTTTCGATCCGCATGTTAATACCTTTTTTCTTTTCTTTATGGCCCTGAAGTGACCTTATTTATTGAACATATACTTGCGGAGTAAATTGAAATAATATCTTTGAAAATATTATTGAAATCTTATGTTTGCATATTTTACGATGTCCAAAAAATATATGTGCAAACAAAATATGCAAATAAATATGATGCCGCAAATGCTATTTGCAAAAAATAATAGCAGCAGTAAACAGTATTTGCGACATCGAAAATATTTTTAACGATATCTTGCGATATTAATCAGACCTATGACATCGCAAAACATTATTTCAACGGAATTTGTGATGTATTGTGTATCTTTGGGGCCACCATTATTTGCTGAAAGTTAATTTTTTCCACGGACTAGGAAATTATTTACTTTTGCTTTTGCTATAATGTTAATTAGTGGCGAGGTAACCTACGCTACTGTGTTGACTTGTACATTATTTTAGATGGACATATTGACTTACTATTTAATGAGCTTATGGCCTACAGACTTAAATTAAAGCACCTGTTTTGTTTTCCCCGTCGCCTTTCGTGTTGCTTATGTACAAGGCCTGCCCGCAATTGAAGCCTTAAAAATCGTTATGTTATCCATCATATTGTGTGGCTGCCGTCGATTTCACAAAGAGTTAGGACTCGTCTTATCTCGAGTTAAGACGAGTAACTCGTCCTAAGTTATGATTAATCTTAAGGTTTGCATGCTACAGTGCATGGTTGGGACTCGTCCTAAGTCCTAAAGATTAGTCTTAAGTTAGGAAGAGTTTTGTGAAATTCAGGGATATCAATGAATTTGACCCCAGGACATAACCCCAGGACATAACATTTCGGAGAGTGATTATGGACCAGCTCCATTAATCTCTTATTTATTGTAAGGACTGAGTTTTGTTTTATTTTCCTAAAATCTGGGACCTGACCTCCCTCTAATAAAAGACGTGTGGAAAGGCATTTGATGGCCCGCATACTCTTTGGTGAAATTACTTCACAGTGAATATGAACCCCCATTAATTTACCAGTGATGCTTTTCCTCATTATTGAGTTAATTTTCAAAGAGCGACCTGTTAATTTGTTATTTTGTTAGCATGTCCTTTGCTACAAACCAAAACAGAATGTGACAGTTTTCATCACGAATGTATTGCTTCAACTTTCATTCAAAGAGTGTTTTATTCCAATGGCCTTTGAAAACCACTTCAAATCTACTCCACTCAACAATTCCAGTACAAAGAGATTCGTTTCAGCGTTAAGTCCATTTATCTAATTCCAGACCCCATTATTTCTGAAATGGAAATAATTCAATATTCACCATGGCAACGACAGATGGACTCTGTGTTCAAGGGTAGGGAAATTTCAACTCGTTTCTTAAAAGGGGAGTTTTGATACAAAACAAACGAAATCATTGTATGATAGGCTTTATAATAAGGTTGGTTCTGGAACTTTGGGGTTTTCGTTCAAAAACAAACTGCATTCTATAAGGGTCGCGTATTAATCTATGTTGCTGGGCTGCTTTGCAACGAAATACTAACAATTAAGAACAATTAATATTTTTAATAATTACCAAAAGGGTCCATATAGTGCCTTTAATGAACCGATACTTTAATAACGTAAAACGTACATTGCCTTGGCAGCCCCTGACACGTAGTAGGCTAGACACAAGAGCAAATACTGCATGTTTTATGCACAGGAATATTCATCAAAATGTATCAATATTTTGAGGCTGCTGACAAAATGTGTTTGTTTTAGTCTAGACATCGTCGTCTTTACTTCCCATCTGGTATCCGTAATTAACATTATACCTAAAAACGACGTGTTATTATCCGCACAGAAGTGACAGACTGTGATAAAGGTTTTCAGTGATAAAAACATAATAAAATTATGGGCAGTAATTACATTTTGGTATTTTCCTATACACACACTATATCAAAAGTCCCTACCACTTTAATTTGGCATAAATTATTTACTCTCATCAGAATGTTTTGCTTTTTAATATTCTGCTAAGCGAGATTAAGCAGGATGCTATTTTGGCTAGTAACCTTATTCTGGTATAAGCAGAAGTCGTGTTGTTTTTGTTGTGAGCGGTTTTATGAATTTCTGCAAAGAATATGTCTATCTTCGCAACTGCAATGTTAGTAGAATTTCCACTGTGCTAAAGTACACGTATGTTTTGTCAATGTCAATTGATTTTGTGTCATTAACTAAGTACAAAGACACGTGCTTTTAAACACAAACCTCCTGGTAGGTTTATGTGATTATTGATTATGTGGTATCAATAAACCAATGTGTTTGCACAACAATCGTTTAGTTTGATTGGCGTATAAAAATAGTAAGATGTTCGATATTATGACGCCACGATTGCACTTACATAAATACGACAGTATTTTATGACATACCAGCTAGATGAGGAATTTGAAGAATTAGGGAGTGCTGAACGTAACCGTGTAATGTACATCATAACTTTGTTTTGTTTTACACTTTGCGAATTGAAACCTTTTTAAAAGACACTGTGGACACTATTGGTAATTACCAAAAATAATTTCTAGCATTACGAGCAATGGAGAGCTGTTGATAGTATACAAAACTGTGATAATTAGCTTCCTCTGAAGTAATGTAGTTTTTTGAGAAAGAGGTATATTTTTTTCACCCAACATAATAAAAGACTTCAGGCCTAAAGTACAAGCGGTGCTTTGAAACAAAAGTTGTTGTACAGTGTCGCGCCAACGGCGTTGCGCTTGAGTGGCCGCAAGCAACAGGTCGTTCAGTTTGATGTATTATTGGTGCTTGTGCTTTAATGGGGAACGATTTGATTGCGAAATGTGAAATAACCATTTTACCACTACCGCAGTCGTAAAATGTGTTATTATGCTATTGTACTTCTGAGTTTGAAACATCCAACGCCAACAATACTCGTTTTTAAGTCATTGTTGTAGATGTAAAATTTGCATCGGGGATAAAGAATACATTTGCATCGGGGATAAAGAATATTAATGGGTAAAAACCAAAATTAAGTCATTGTTGCAAACATTTTTCAAAGCAAACATGTTCACGCTATACTCTTTTGTAACCATCTTACAAATTAATGGAGGAGTCGCATACTAATGTGTTGCGCTAATTATTAAACCTGACAGATGTTTTTGTCCGGGAACTTACTCATTCCGGATGATAACCAAAACTTTGACGAACTGCAAGTGAATAATT
Source organism: Asterias amurensis (assembly GCF_032118995.1). Taxonomy (NCBI): domain Eukaryota; kingdom Metazoa; phylum Echinodermata; class Asteroidea; order Forcipulatida; family Asteriidae; genus Asterias; species Asterias amurensis. The sequence goes on from NC_092652.1 coordinate 7,866,362, forward strand.
ATTTTTAACAATGTAACCAAGTGATGTATAGGGGCCTACTAAAAAGTTCTTCCTTTCTAGAGTATTGTATAGACACTATAGGCAATTACCCGTGATCTCCTCCTCAAATTGTACCCCACTTGAATCACTGGTACCCTCCCAACGACAGCCTATATTTCCAGTGCTGCTGTTGAGTTCGATGGTATCACAACCCGACCGTCCAAGTTATCACTTGGAAACTTATCACTCCTTTCAATGACGATAGTACCACGATGATGTCGCGGGTATAAACCTATGAGCACAAAATACCATCAAAGGGGACTATAATACACCATGTGGTCCGTAGGCATGCATATATACCCGTGTATAAAAAAGACGACGAAGAAAATTACGTTTTTGTTTTTGTATGGAATATCAAAAATAGGTAAAACCTCATGGAATCGGGTATTAGCATGGAGGTATTAGATAGGTACTGAAAACCAACTCCAAATGGAGGGCTATGGTCCGGGATTCAAACTGGGTCCAACATCCACATAGGTGAGAAAAGGAACATAATTATTGAAGAAACCCGAATACGAATGCAAGGCCCTAGGGTTCCACATGGGTAAAATGCAGTTGGAAAAATATCAAAATAAGCCGGGATTTGAACCGGGATCTTTTCAGAGGTATGGACGGCAATTGAGACACAGTCTATCCGAATTAATGCAAGACTCTGTTCTGGGATTCGAACCGGGGTCCACAGAGGAAATAACATTTGAAGAAAACTTAATATACGAATGCAAGGCAAATACAGAAGTGAAAGGTAAACCCGAGAGTAGGTTCTGATCCGGGATTGGAACCGGGTCCACAGAGAGAAAGCCAATTGGATTCGAACCGGCCGGGTCAAAAACAGAGATGAAAGACAACTATAGAAGAACATCGAACCGAATTATTGCAAGGCTCTGGACTTGGATTCGAACCGATCAGAGTTGGAAGGTGATTGGAAGTAAACCCAACCCGAAACAATGCAATGCACTGGTACGGGATTCGAACCGGTGTTCACAAAGGTGAAAGGCAAATCGGAAAACAACCCAATCCAAATTAATGCAATGCTCTGGTCTTGGATTCGAACCAGGTCCACAAAAGTGAAAGCCAATTGGGAAAACAAAATCCGAATACAAATGCAGGGCTCTGGGAATCCACAGAGGTAAATGGCAATTGCAAGAAAATCAAAATACAAAACTCTGGGATGGGATTCGAACCGGGGTCCAGAGAGGTGAAAGTCATTTTGGAAGAAACCCAATCCGAATTCAAGGACTCGAACCGGGGTCCACAGAGGTAAAAGTAATTTGGAAGAAACCCTATCCGAATTCAAGGATTCGAACCGGGGTCCACAGAGGTGAAAGTCATGTGGAAGAAACCCAATCCGAATTCAATGAATCGAACCGGGGTCCACCAGAGGTGAAAGTCATTTGGAAGAAACCCTATCCGAATTCAAGGATTCGAACCTGGGTCCACAGAGGTAAATTGGAAGAAACGCAATCCGAATTTAAGGATTCGAACCGGGGTCAACAGAGGTAAAAGTCATTTGGAAGAAACCCAATCCGAATTCAAGGATTCGAACCGGGGTCTACAGAGGTAAAAGTCATTAGGAAGAAACCCAATCCGAATTCAAGGATTCGAACCTGGGTCCACATAAGTGAAAGTCATTTGGAAGAATTCCGATCCGAATTCAAGGATTCGAACCTGGGTCCACAGAGGTGAATTGGAAGAAACCCAATCTGAGTTCAAGGATTCGCACCGGGGTCCACAGAGGTGAATTGGAAGAAACCCAATCCGAAATCAAGGATTCGAACCTGAGTCCACAAAGGTGAATTGGAAAAAACGCAATCCAAATTCAAGGATTCGCACCGGGGTCCACAAAGGTTAATTGGAAGAAACGCAATCCGTATTCAAGGATTCGAACCGGGGTCCACAGAGAAACCACAATAACAGCCAATCTGATGGCACAACCAATCCAGCTTACCCTTCTCCTTCGCACATAATCCACGCCCCCATACATTGACGTTTAAAGGTGACGAACACCACAATACTACTATTCACCTGCTTTTTGTTTACGGCCTCCTTGGTTCTTGTGGATCGATCACCCTTCATCTAGTTGGTAATGATAACAGTACTACACTACATTATTATTTTCCTCGGCGCATTGATCGAGCAGGCAAAAATCATCAATGCATAATGAGTCAGCTATGACTTATTTATTTTTTATTTTTTTACAACGATTCTCCTGTATATGTAGGGTTGGTAAACAAAGAAAAACTGTTAAAATGCTACCTCTATAAAGTTAAGAGAAAAACTGTTACAGTGGTTTCAACACTACCACTATTAAGAGACAGAGGTACGTGGAACTGTGTCGTTAGCGTATTATTTGTTAAAACACATCATAATTATTAATTAAATAACTGCGTGTGGTTTATTGTTCCAATTGCGGTGTTATACTTTGTCTACACTGCATACTTATGCTATAAAGGGTGGGCCTACAAGTTGTTGACAAGGGTGACTGGTGAAGTAGCCAACATAATTGCAGGAATATTTCCTATTAATATATAATGTATGTAAATTTATGGCATAAGCTCTCCTCAGTGTTTGGTTCACATAGTTATTAAAAATCCTATCTCTTCTGCGTGAGTGGAGGAGTAGATGGGTGGGGTGAAGTGAGCATGTGAGAAAGTCAATCAATATTCGGAAGTATCGATTCATGCAGTACCTCGATTCTTGGAGAGTTGTTTCATTGTATTTGGGTTAAAGCCAGTGGAGACTATTGGTAATTGTCAAAGACAAGCCTTCGCAGTCAGTGTATCTCAACATATGCATAAAATACCAAACACGTGAACATTTGAGCTCAATCGGTCATCGAAGTTGGGAGATAACAATGAAAGAAAAAAACACCCTTGTCACACGAAGTTGGGTGCTTTCTGATGCTTGATTTCGAGACCTCAAGTTCTAAACTTGAGGTCTCGAAATCAAAGACCTAGAAAATTAGTTCTTTCTCAAAAACTGTTTGTGTGGTTTTTTTATTCTTCTTTGAATTCTCAATTTATATTTTTATTGATCCATTATTTTGCTCTTTTTGGTTGGTGCCATGCCGGACTTTTCATACGGACTTTATAATAACTCATTCCGAAAAGAAAATACATTAAAGGCATTGTAATTACTCAAAAATAAATTGACAAGCATAACAACTTACTTGGTGTTAATACGAGCAATTGAGAGCTGTTGATAGCTTAACACAGTGTGATAAACGGCTCCATCTGGAGTAACATAGTTTTTGGGAAAGAAGTAATTTCTAACCTTCAGCCATCTGAAAGCGCACACAATTTGTGCAAATTAATGTTGTTGTTTTTCGATGACAATTTCAACTTCAATGACAATTTGAGTTTAAAAAAATCACATAATTTTTATTATTTGTTGTTTTACACATTTTGTTGGGATACAACAGGTGAGAAAAGTGGTCTTTGACAACTATCAAAGGTGTCCATCAGTGCCTTTACACAACACAACGAGGATTCGCCGTTTTGTTCACCCATTTTCCTAAAATTATTTGTCCTTCTCTATTTGTGTTCAGGAAATACACTACTTTGGGAGCTCAGGTATGCAAATCAACAGACAACAACCTTTGCTGAAAACATGGTCCTTTTGTTGCCCTTGACCGTCAACAAATAACAATTTCATATACTCGCGCATATTATTATTAAAACACACATCAATGATTTTGATTACACATTTTCACCGGAGTTAATTACAACAGATTAAATCTCACATCCAACGTTGGCCATTATCAGACAGCTCTTTGTGTGTTGTCATGAATAATTAAAATATACTTTAATATCGTTGCTATGTGGCAGTTCAATACGCAGAAAAGTTGTTGTTAGCAACCACAGATGCTCACAGGTGGGAGCATCTTTATGACAGTTGAGGTCGAGTGCTTTGTGGAAGAGCCGGTACCGGAATAGAGCTCAGGAAACAAGCGCAGATGACAAACTCCACTGTTTTGTTCATTACTTTTTTTATATATTTATATGTTAACGGTGAAGTGTTTTCAAACAAGTGTGTATAAACGCGTTTATAGGTGTGAAGGTTAGTCCATATTGAGATGGGAAAAAGGGAAATGGGGAAAATATAGGTCCCCCGGTCAATTTTAACAACAAAATCCATTTAACACCGGGCTCATTGAATTTTGGCTCTAAAAACGCATATTCCGTTAACTTATCATTTGACAGTTAAAAGGAATATTTCAATTTCACCATTAATTTCTATTGAATGGTTGGCTGGCTTTACTCGCTGATTTTTTTACGAAAAAGTTGAATCTCGCGGTTAAGTGAAATTTAATTACCTTATTTGACCAGTGAATGCAGATAATTGGTTCATTTTTTTTTTCTTATTTTTTTTCTGCTCAGAAAAACGAGCAGGACACTAGTCACAGATGGTAGAGGTATGGTGTTTTGGCTTGTTAATCTTAAGCAGCTTTATGAAATTATGCAAAGCAAAATATGTTTGCATCTGCTGCTACCGAAGAATTATGGATGCATGCATTGATGAGGTAACCAATCACTCGGTGTTTGTTTGTGGAAGGTGATGTATCCGAGCAGATAGGAGCACCGAATTCAAACTCAAGTGTTTCTGATCAGCAGAGTGTGGGTTCGTTGCTTCGTCCTTCGAATTGGACGTAAAACCGTTGGTCCCGTGTGGTGTGTAGCGCACGTAAAACAACCCATTCCACTTATCGAAAGGAGTAGGGGTTCTCTCCGGTGTTCCTGATAGGACTGCAGCATATTGCGCCACAGCACATTGTAAACCATTATTATTGTTATTATTTATTCGACCTTAACATTACATGTGCAGAAAATACAAACAAGGCAACAATGTAAGGGGAAAAAAAACATAACAGAAACGACAACGCTACAAAACATTATTAGTAAACAATAAAAACAAATAAATGAAATGCATTGTGCTATGTTAAACGAGAAGATCTCTTAATTCAAACATAGTCCAGCATACATTGCAGGAAAATACTATGCACGCTGAATAGGTAGCCACTATTGAGAGGCTTATATATCTCGTATAATTATGAATGTGCTTTCCACCCACAAAGTATCACACCCTTTTTATATTATCATACTTATTTTATTATAAGACTCTTTGGGGACAATGGTCGAGTATGCTTAGCATCCCAAATTCTGCAAACAAGACTTTAGCCTGATATGAAGCTCTCGGATCTCGTATCGTTGGTGATTGCATGAACATGATTCATTCCTAAGGAAGTGTTGATGCCCCATAAACCACAGACCCGGACTTGAATGTTGGAATAAGGCGCCATATGTTGATTGCGTCTTAATGTTTGAAGGGGTAGACATTTTCCGTATACGAGAGCAAAGGTGGTGTTTACCCCGTGAACTGAACAAGCAGAGATAGGTCCTACTTAATATTACCCATTTAATGTCAAGGAGGTAGAGTCTCTGCAATACATAATCAGACTTCTTGCTAGAGGTAATAACATAGGTTTATCCGGCCAATTACAGCAAAATAAAATCATTCGATTTCATTAACATGCATTCCAATTCGCACTTTTCCCACTCAAACCAGGTTTTTTTAATAGCAATGCAGTCAGTTTCTTTTTCGTGCCAAACACGATTTCATTTTTCTCATTTAGATTAATTTGTCACTCTGTTTATTGTAGTATACATTTAAGACTATACACGTTTTATTCTGGTAATGGCCTAATATTTGTTTTGCATGAGCTACGTTTTGTGCGTAAAGGGAGGGTACGTTTGGTAAGCATTTTCTTAAAGAGAAATGTGTGTTTTTCTTCTAATTGAAATACATGCAATATTATGCAAAATAGAAATAATAATTAAAAAAGAAAGAACAAAAGGTGTGCCTTGTAGAATTGGAATAATCAAAAAGTACATTAATAAATGTTGTCAAACACTGATTAGCAGTAGGGGGGGCGCTGACGCCGTGTGATTATTGCTTTACCTGATGAAATGAAATGTCCACGTACACGAAATAGTGTTGAAACCTTGATAAATACCGACTCCCTGAACCGCCCGACTTTCCCTGACTCAACCACTCGAATATGCCCGACCGAACATCCGATCGATCTCGTCAATGAGTCGATTCTGGTTCAGAAAATGAATTTCCGGAACTGCGAAATCGTCAATCGTACTTGCCGTTTGAGTTTCTTAGAAATTGTTTTAATATTCACACCACAATCAACAATTTCACCATGATCATGATAACAAACGCTATGTATAGCCCAAAGCGCCCAATACGAAGCAAATGTGCCACTTGAACACCACATCCAATTATTTTCTATTTTATATACAGAGTATACCTGATCAATAAAATATAGCATCACTGTGCGCAGTCCTTGTTTTTTATATACGGTGACTTATGTTATGCATATTTTAAACCATGCAAGGTTTAAAAAAAAATAAGTGTCACCGATGAAGCGTGGCCTTAAAAACAGACTGGACACTCACTGAACCGGAAAACGTTTAAACAATAATTTTCGAAGCGATTGTAAAGGTCTAGAGGTTGTTAACTTCACTCATGGACGACCTCCACGCTTTGACAACGGATAAGTTCACCATCATTGAGCTCCCGGGCAGCTCTGATTAACCATCAGCTAAAAGGAGATTATAAACACTGGACACCTTTGGCAATTGCATAGACCAGTATTATATCACTTGTTGTATCTCAACATTTATATGCATTAATTGACAAACCGATCGTGTAGAAAAACTGTATTAATATTATTATTATAAACCTGTGAAAATTTGAACTCAAATTACTGGTCATCAAAGAGCACGAAAACAATGAATGAAACATTGTGTGCTTTCAGATGCAAGGCCTGAAGTACTTTATATTAGTTGAGTGAGAAATGACCTCTTTCTCAAAATCTACGTTTACTTCAGAGGGGGCCGAGTATCTTTAATGTTTGTACAATTAACAGCTCTACATTGGTCGTTTCGAGGCAAGTTATATTTGAGTGATAGCCAATCGTGCCCGGTTCCTTTAATGTGGGTGCAATTATGTGTGATTTTTATTTCTTCACATTCACTCTCTTCAACCCCTATGGGTAGATTGCGACTGATTACATTTGAAATAACAACGTAATCAAAATATTGCAGTTTTACAATGTGAACACATACTAATTAACATTCTAAACAAAATCAAACATTAATATACCGATCGGCAGCAAATTGCGCCACAGCACATTGTAAAAACATTACACGGTGCTTTCACGATTAGATCTCATAATTCAAATACATAGTCCCAAATTTGGAAGGAAATACTGTTTGTTACAGCGCCAGGGGCGTCACTGAGTAACGGACATTGTGCGCTATAAAAGAAGCCACAATTATTTCAAAAACTTTCTCTTTAACATCTTGACACATTTTTATGTTTGCAAAAAAATATGAAATCAACATAACAAATAGTTTCCCAACGTGGCTTCAATGATGCCATTGTGCAAACCTGACAGGGCGGGGCATCGCAGTGATTTATCAAACATATGTTGTTTATACTGGTTGTATAATGTTAATTATCACATCGTGAACATGATGTCCTATTTTAGTTTTTATTGGCAAAATTATTGTTATAACATCATGTTCAACAGCTGGTTGAGATAGTTTTTACTGTCATTTATAAGCTATAACAGCTATTAGTGTAATGTTTGACATAACAAACAATGTTAATCTCTCAGTTTAATTGACTACATAAATGTCAATGACCAGTCTTCTCACTATATGTATCTCAACATGTGCATAAGATAACAAACCTGTGAAAATTTGAGCTCAATTGATCGTCGGAGCTGCGAGATAACTTGGAAAGAAAAAAAACCTGTCACACGAAGTTGTGTGCTTTCAGATGCTTGATTTCGAGACCTCAAATTCTAAACCTGAGGTCTAGAAATCAAGTTGGTATAAAATTACTTCTTTCTAAAAAACTACTCCACTTCAGAGGGAGCCGGTTCTCACAATGTTTTATACTACCAACCTCTCCCCATTACTCGTTACCAAGTTAGGTTTTATGCTAATAATTCTTTTGAGTAATTACCAATAGTGTCCACTGCCTTTAATAAAAACCATTTCAATATCAGCCCACCAATATGACTGTTAATGTGAAGCCCTTTCTTTTCATTTGAAGTACAAATTTTACCATCAAGGTTGTGAGGCTAAACCATTAGTAAAATCTGCTTAGCTTTCAAAACTGTAAAAATGCCATTAGACAGTAAAAGCTCTCTACGAACGATGGCATAAATTGATACAAGAACCAAACCTTTTTCAATACGCACACACTCAAGTAAACAAAATCCTGTCGCATCCGCTACGTGGGGATATCAAGATCACGTGAGAGAAGATAGCCAATGGGCGTGGCCTCGTACGGCTTTGGCAACAGCCTGGGCCCGATGCAGACGCAAAACCCCAGCCTGATAAAAAAGGCAAAAGTCAGCCCGTCTTCGGCAGAGCAAACATCCATTTTATGCGTGTGTGTTTTATACTGGATACAGCAGCTGCTGCAAAAACGACTGTTCTTGTTTTAAGATTGCATAGAGAGGATCACTAAATTACACACAAGAAGCCGTTTTATATTCTGTCAGAGGACAGCTTGTGGAAATTGGCAGTAAGTGAAATATTTGTTTGTTTTTCTTTACTTGATAAACCCGTTTTTGTGTTCGAAGCAGTCTGCTCGCACTTTTCGACCATGCAGTGGAATATGCGCCTATAGAAATGTATTAACAAGAATATTTGAATGGTTGTAGGCTTTCCACAAATATTAGTAATTTTAATGACCTAAATATTATTACAATTCAAGAAATTCGAGTACGGTGTAAAACAAATATCCACAGGCGCCTTGTTACAGATTTGAACCTAACAACCTTTCGCATTTAAGAGCAGATTTCAGAAATCCACAGCAAATTGTCAGACACAGGGAAATGTAAATTTTGAAGGGGGGTCACAACTCAGAACCAGTAATAATAATGCTCGCCGCTGATCACTTTGTAGAACGACAGATAAATGTACAGTTTTTTTTCTGGTTTTTGTTCATGTTTTTACCTTTTTGCAGCTTTGCGAATACGTCATGTACTTCCTTTCGCCTATACCGTTCAGAGTGTAGTGTATTATTATTATTATTATTTTCTCGCAATTTCCAAATCGGGGATGCTACTTGTACTTCCATGATTGTACATAGGCGGTTGGCAACCTTATACATTACAAAGTTGATTAACGACCATACACATACATTATTTTAGCAAATCCCAGACGGTGTAGCTTATACGATAAGTCCTCTTCACTAATTAATTACAATACTCTCAACGCTGCAGTAGACACAATGGGGTTTTTTTGCGCGCAAAATGAAATTAAATTTCGCGATGTATTATAGGTGTCATTGGCAGTGACGCAAGAAGGGGTTATGCTGTCACATGTTAGTTTTATTGTAAGTATCTACATTTATATAAAATTAAAATAATCAAACGGTTCCATAAACTTAAAGGTATACTCTGCCTTTAAAAGGACACCACAATTAGCATATTGAATGCGTCTAATCGCCAGCATGTGAATTATCATCTGCCTAAAAAAAAACGATCATAGAAATCAGGATTAATAACAATAGAACTGGCATGCATAGAAGACTTACAATTATTCCAAAGCACCATTATGGAAATCTATTTTAGCGACGTGCGTGCAACAAGAACAAACCGTTATGCTGCTATACCCCCAAAACCTATTAGCGTAATGCTAAAAGGCACTGGATATTATTGGTAATCACTCTACATAAATATTAGCATAACAAAAATTACTTGGTAATGAGAAACGGAGAGCTGGTGGTAGAATAAAACATTGTGAGAAACGGCTCCCTCTGAAGTAACGTAGTTTTTGAGAAAGATGACCTAATTTCTCACTCAAATGTTTGAATGTGATAAAAGACTTCAGGGCTAAAGTCCGTTTTAGGCATCCGAAAGCACACCATTTTTTTGCAACAAGGGTGTTTTTCTTTCATTATTCTCTTGCAACCTCGATGAGCAACTGAGTCCAAATGGTCAAAGTTTTATTTAATTATATGCATATTATTATGTTTGGATACACAAAGTGAGAATACTGGTCTTTGAAAATTGCTCAAGGTGCTCATTACTGTACTTAACAATTGCACACACAGGGCCAATGTGTTAATTTACTCGTACCAGACCCACATTGCCTTAAAGCAAACACAATGTTCTTTAAATCCATAAAACTGGGGTTAAACTTCTTTACTTATCTCCAAGTACAATGGATTTTTCCTCCGTGTGTAATGTTATCAACAGCTCTCACCGACGACGTTATTACAATTTTTCCACCCGCACACTTGTCGTCAGCAAGTTAGCTGTACCCTTATTTGCCAAATTCAACTGACGTCATCGCCACGATTATAGTGGGTGCGTTCGATTAGCTTCCCCGGTTCGACCCAGGTCAACCATCGGTGCGTTCGATTAGCTTTGACGTCATTTGCGGAGCTCACACGGGTCAGTCTCAAGTGCACTACTTGTGGACTGGGTCACTTGGGGCTGACTGAGGTGCATGACGTCACGACGATAAACGTTCTCAATGGGCACCATTTTGTTTGTAATTCAGCGGGACATTTTTACATGGTTTGACACACATAATCACCCTTAAATGGGCGACTTTGTGAGCAGTTAGTGTTTTTTTTTTTTCGAATACGGGTAATTTTGTACCACTATGGGTTTGTACAAATTATTTAACGATGCAGTTTAAAATTCTAAATAATCGTTTTACGACCTTTCGTGAATACATGAAAGTACTTCCGTCGGCTGGCCTATGATGCAATTTGGTGAAAATATTCGGGGTAGTTGGCGTTCGAAAGGCTCATCTCAGGGGCTCACTCGGATGAGCACAATATTGGGTCGACCCAGGTAACCTACAATCGAACACACCAAACACACCATCTGGGGGAGGCAGGTACAAGCAGCTGGTTCTCTTTGTATTACTACTTAGTGAAACTACACGATGCAGAAGTTTGGTTTTGAAACTTTGCATAGTGGAAGTAAAGCTGGGTGAGGTTTGCGGTAGCCCCATGTATAATATTATCTCTTCTGAGTAGGTTCAAAAAAATAGCCGGTAGTTGACTACTCTCCTTGAAGACGATCGAACTGATCGAACTGATCGAACTGTTGGTTTTCAACAACCACTGGTTCTTATCACTATTAAAAAGAAATGTACACTTGGTGCTACCCGAACCTCACCTTATAACCCAACTCATATCTAGATTGTAATACTGAATCAGAAGAATAAAGCGTGCACTGGTTAGTTTTTCCTTCGTGCGTTACACAACACACGGGACCAGCGGCTTTACGTCCAATCCGAAGGACAAAGCATCATGGTTAAGTGTATTGCTTTTCAAGGACACAAGTTTGAATTCGGTGCTCCAACCGAAGCAGAAAATATCAAAGAGAGTAAGACGTTTTCTTTATGCATATTTTATGTTGAGATGCACCAAATGAGAAGACTGGCTTGTGCACAATTACCAATAGTGTCCAGTGTCTTTAAGAGTGATAACTAAACGTATATACATTCCTCTTGAGATCGTTTTCATGCATAATGCCGCCCTTTCTAATTCTGCGTTTTATTGTTATAATTACAGTCGTTGAATCAATATGCTCCTACGCTTTTTAATAATACCGCATGGCGGTAAAAACAAAGCGAAATAACGTGTTACCGTTCAATTATGTACTCAACCTTTGGTGCTTTGTTTTATGGTTGAACATGACGACATACAGCAGCCCAGTTTATATGCGGATGACTTCGGATTATGAATCACATTATTTTTATATAAAAATATTTTTTATAAAAAGTTCACAAGACAATTTCAAGCTGGACAAACAAAAACAGAACGAGAGGTGGGCAAAGATCAAGTTTGAAAACTGAAAAAAAAATTGTTAGCCAAATTCTGTATTAAAGTGAATTGTCGTGTTGTGTTCATAATTAATGACAATAAAAAACTTACTTGGTTAAAAAGTAACACAAGCTTTTGATAGTAAAACGCATTTAGAGAGTCATTTCACTTAAAAGTAATGTGTTTTTCGACAAATATGCCAGTTTTTATCCCCAAAAATTAGAATATGACAAACGTAACTATCAGATACATTTCTCATGATTGTCTCTTCTAATTACGGATTATTACTCCTGCGTGGACATAAATAAACGCTCCGGATTTTCGGCGCTATATCAAAAACGCAACCACCCTTTGAAATGAAATGTTTACAGGTTAGCTCTGTTGTATACATCTTCATTTGTTTATTTTGTAAAATTGAACCATTCGAAGAAAAGTAAAAAAAAAAATTAAAAAAAAGCAGTTTCCCGTAAAAGCAGTGGACACTATTGGTAATTACTCAAAATAATTTTTAGCAGAAAACCTTACTTAGTAACGAGTAATTGGGAGAGGTTGATAGTATAAAACATTGTGAGAAATGGCTCCCACTGAAGTGACGCAGTTTTCGAAAAAGAAGTAATTTGCCACGAATTTGATTTCGACACATCAAGTTTAGAATTTGAGGTCTCGAAATCAAGAATCTGAAAGCAAACAACTTCGTGTGACGAGGGTGGTTTTTTTTTCACTATTATCTCGCAACTTCGATGACCAATTGAGCTCAAATTTTTACAGAATTGTTATTGTATGCATATGTTGAGATACACTAAGTGAGAAGATTTGTCTATGAAAATTACCAATAGTGTCCAGCGTCTTTAAGATCGAATATAATCATGGTTCACTCACAATATCATTGTTTTAGTTCAAGACCAACAGTTCAGCTGGGTCGTTTTAAACATTATCTATCCACAGAGATCAGACACGAAGATCTTAAAAAATAAAGCCAACGAAAATAAAGCCACCAATTTATAACCATGGTTCGTATTGTCGCAAGTGTGGGCGCGGGGGCTGTTCAAATAAAATATCGTGATAATGGACTGCTTGCAAGTCTAGTGCCTTTTTTCCGGACCAAGCTGGTTAGAACCAGATTGGTTTTGTTGCGAGCGCAATCTTCCTTGAAATACGTTAATTTAGCATGGTTTATGGCTGTATGATGGGAAAGTAAAACTAAGCCATGAAATTTACGAATATAAAATCGACTTACCAAACCAACATAGAAAACTAGAGAATTATTGACTATAGCTTCATTTCCGATTACTTGTAAACAATTGAGATTTTGCGACGTTTATATTAAAGCCATTACAAATAACTTACAGGGTTTACAGAAGGTAATGGTGAAAGACTTCTCTTGAAATATTAGTCCATGAAATCCTTTACTTTTTGAGAAAACGGTAAAACAATATAAAATTCTCGTTAGCGAGAATTACGGATTTGTTATAAACACATGTCATGACACGGCGAAACGCGCGAAAACAGGAGTGGGTTTTCCCGTCGTTTTCTCCCGTTTCCGATGTCCGATTGAGCCTTAATTTCCACAGGATTGTTATTTTATATATAAGTTGTGATACACGAAGTGTGGGACTTGGACAACACTGTTTACCGAAAATAATGGCTTCAAAGGCCGTGGACACTATTTGTAATTGTCAAAGACTAACCTCCACAGTTGGTGTTTCTCAACATGCATAAAATAATGAACCTGTGAAAATTTGAGCTCAATCGGACGTCGAACTTGCGAGATATGAATGAAAAAAAAAAAAACCTTGTCACACGAAGGTGTGTGCGTTTAGATGGTTGATTTCGAGACCTCAAGTTCTAAATCTGAGGTCTCGAAATCAAATTCGTGGAAAATTACTTCTTTCTCGAAAACTATGGCACTTCAGAGGGTGCCGTTTCTCACAATGTTTTATACCATCAACCTCTCCCTATTACTCGTCACCAAGGAAGGTTTTATGACAATAATTATCTTGAGTAGTTACCAATAGTGTCCACTGCCTTTAATACGGAACCTTTGTAATGGTAACACACATTCGGGCGTGATTTGCAAATGGGATTTTTTGACAAGCGTCGGTTGTTTTGACAATATTTCGTGTGCTGTGCCTGTAGAAGTTACAGCTTCTTTAATCGTCAAGTTTTTTGAGAAAAGGGGAAGATTTGGTCTGGTTGTTGCGTTGTACATGCTGAAATAATATTTTGTCCTGGTCACTGAGACGAATTTGTTGTTAGTTTGTTAAAGTGTTACTAATTTATCCAAAAGCCCTAGCACCTAAAAAGCAGCATTATCTTTAAGCTGGGTCAGTTTAATGTGTTTGTAAACAGTTTGTGCCGTACCCGAACCCTTTAATAGCGTGCCAAGGAAATTAAGTTGTGCACTTCACCGGGTCCAATGCTCACAAACAAAGGTAGCCGAAGTATTGTCCTTTACGGTCCTATAAACATAAGCTATAATGACGTCATTGTGACGATAATGACGTCAACGGGTGATTGGCCGAGTAGGTCATTAATGGTCTGCCATTACCAAGGAGCCTTACCGTTATGAAACATTGGACAATATTTGTTGCTTTGGACATTGTTTGCGAGATGAGCTGGGACTCTCAATGGGTTTTCCCCATTATGCTGATTCTTGGTTAGCATTTATTTATTATGTTAATTTTATATTTTGGAAGCACGTACACGGGTTATGCAAACAGTGATTGTGTTTCCTAAAAGGCGCTAGACATTATTGGTAAGCACTCACAATTGTTAGCATAAAATCTTACTCGGTATAACGAGCAATGGAGAGCTATTGATAGGATAAAACATTGTGAGAAACGGCTCCCTCTTGAAGTAACGTACTCACGTTAAAAAAAATTCCGCATGAAGCCTTTTATCAGGCAATATGAATTCAATTAAATTCAATTCAATTCATCAAGGTTTATTAAAAATATCACACAAATACACGACAGAAGTTAAAAAGACTTCAATCAAAGCACACATGAAAGCACACACACGTTGCACAACAGGGGTTGGTTTTTGTTGTCACTACTCTCTTGCAACTTGAGTCACTTGATCAAATGAGTCCAAATTGGCATAGATTTGTTATTTTATTCATTGCATGTTTTACCCACACGGCAGATCGTCTTAAAAAAAATAACAAATATCATTGTTAAAGCTCTTTTAAGAAATAGACGAAGGGGAAACTTGGCCAGAAGTGCCCTCTAGAAAAATTGTGCATCCCCTAAAAAATAATGTCACTCTCGTTACGGCGCGGCGTAATGGTTTGGAAGACCTTAGGAAACAGGTATTGTTTTGTAGGCTAGACCGGGCATATATACGGCGAATGTATGTTATTAGTCACGGTGATGGTTTAATCATGGAGGGCAGGAATTACCTATACATGGTTCAATTATAGCACTAGGAGCACTTACTCGTAAAATAATAGTAAAATTGTCACGACTCATTTCATATCTAGCTGTAGAGAGCCCGTTATGTTCCAAAACATGGCTCGTTTGTTTTGTCAGAGTCTGCTGAATCCATTCATGCGGGCCGTCATAAACCATATTGACATAGTTACAATTATTACCTCAGAGAGAAAAAGTGAGATCAGCAGCTGAAATAAGAAAAAATGGAGGTCTGTGCAATATTACCAAAGCGCATTTGCTACCACATGAATAAAACAAATCCCTCTTATTGTGTAACACGTAGCTTTTTTCTCTTTTAGTACTATTTACTTTGGTCGTCTTCAAAGTTAGCCAACTGTCGATTTCACCAAACTCTTCCTAACTTAGGATTAATCTTATAATCTTAGGAATTGAGGACGAGTTAAGTTCCGTATCGTAGACGTTAATAAGACGCATTGAACCCACCCTAAGTTAGGACAAGGTACTCTCTAACTCGAGATATGATTAATAAGAGCGTTTCGTGCGATCTGGGGCTGGTGCTTTACTTCTTTGTGATTTGTCGTCAGCATTTTTTTTTTAAATGTTCGCCTTGTCTGTCTTGTCCTTGTTTCGTGATTCGCTGTTTGGTTGTTTGTTTGTTTGTCTGTATAAGCGCACTTTTTTTACGTGCGTTACACAACACACGGGACCAACGGCTTTACGTCCCATCCGAAGGACGAAGCATCAAGGTTAAGTGTATTGCTTAAGGATACTGGTGTCACGACTGGCACTTGAACCATCTGCTACGCAGAATCATACTGTCGTATAAGCAACATTTACACAAAAAAGTACATCTGAAGTGTCAAAGAGTGAGGAAGATTGGACGGGGTCTCAAATTCTCAAAGAAATTTTTCCCAATGTCTAATCCGATTTTAATATTATGTTGTCGTATACGCAACATTTACGAAAAAGTACATCTAAAGTGTCAACGAGTGAGGAAGATTGGACGGGGTCTCAAATTCTCAAAGAAATATTTCCCAATGTCTAGTCCGATTTTAATATTATGTTTCGATTCATGGTGATCAATCATGGACATACGGTTGCCAAGGAGTCGGTCTGTATAATGCCCGCTATGCTGTTAGAAAAGACACCGTCGTCATGATTTGCACCCTGGCTGTTGACGTCACTACACTGCCAGGGCCTTGCTTAAACCTAGCAGTAATACTTTATTTCTGTATCACCCTGTATCTTTCCCTCCATCCTTACAATCTAGACTGTTTTAAAGACACTGGACACTGTTGGTAATTGCCAAAGACCAGTCTTCTCACTTTGTGTATCTCAACATATGCAAAAAATAACAAACCTGTGAAAATTTTAGCTCAATCTGTCGTCAAAGTTGCAAGATAATAACGAAAGAAAAAACAACCTTGTCACACAAAGTTGTGTGCTTTCAGATGCTTGATTTTGGGACCTCAAATTCTAAACTTTAGGTCTCAAAATCAAATTCGTGGAAAATTACTTCTTTCTCGAAAACTATGTCACTTCAGAGGGAGCCGTTTCTCACAATGTTTTAACTATCAACCTCTCCTAAATAATCGTTACCAAGTAAGGTTTTATGCCAATAATAATATGATTATTTTGACTAATTACCAATAGTGTCCGCCTTTAAAAAGAATATCAATTCATGCATTTAGCTCCACTGAATTCTCTCCAATTTAAAGGCAGTGGATACTATTGGTAATTACTCAAAATAATTATTATCATAAAACCTTTTTTGATAACGAGTAATCTTGATTACGAGGTATGGGGAGAGGTTGATAATTTTAAAACATTGTGAAAAACACAAGTGACTTAGTTTTCGAGCAAGAAGTCATTTTCAACTAATTTGATTTCGAGACCTCAGATTTATAATTTGAGGTATCGAAATCAAGCATCTGAAAGCACACAACTTCGTCTGACAAGGGTGTTTTTTCTTTCATATCTCGCACCTCAGACGACCAATTCAGCTGAAATATTCATAGGTTTGTTATTGTATGCATATTATGTTGAGATACACCAAGTAAGGAGACTGGTCTTTGACAATTACCGATAGTGTCCTGTGTCTTTAAACTAGCATCTTTATGGTCCAGAGTGGGCACGTCTTTCGTAGAATTATAATATTTTGTAATCATGTCATTTGAGTATATTATTATTGCCATGTATGATACCGACAATGTGTTGTGTTTTGAAACCGAGAAAAAATGGTTAAAAAATGTATACAGTCAAAATACCTTGCTAAACTCATGTCTGTTATAGCACACAGCTCGCGGCCGAAGAACAAACTCGTATACAGGAGTGGTTGGTGCAATTACAGCCCCGTGTGTGTATTGCATTTCATTATATACAAGAACAAACAGCTCCCTTAAATATCTCCCTCAATTTCCATCACCTGCTTTAATTAAAGCTGTAAAAAAAGTAGAGTTAAATAAATCATAACAAAACAATCCATGGATACTAAAAATTTCGCCTTGGCGCGAATAACGCACAAGGGTCTTTAGCAGCGGCGGATGTTTGTGAGGTAAACAAATGATATCACCTTGGCAACCGCAACAATGATTTTTCCTTCGTGCAGGGTAATAATTCATTGTTGGTCAGTCATTATAGCTCGTTATAAGAACTACAATGGTAAGCCCTCTTGTACTGCAATCCATTAAGTAGTGACAGGTGGTTTGGAACGAAAAAAAAAACGGAGTTATTGTGTCCTCTGAATCTCTGGTCTTCCTTTTATCTCGATTTCCTCTCTTTAAACTATCTTTACTAAAAAAAAAAAAATTGTAATTTTCTGTACACGTTACTGTTTCTTCTTGATGTTTTTCTTTTTGATGTTATGTTCCCATATCGAAGTTTGGATTTGATTTACCTTGTTTGAGTACGCTTTAAAAACAAAAATCAGGGTCAGCTTAACATGATTTGTATTTTGTTTTTGTTACTTAAAAAATATATAAATATTTCCCGTGTCTCATCGTGTACGTACACAATACGATATGTTGTCGTGTACGTACGCGATAAATCTAAACTTGTCTTGTACGTACACGGTACGTATGACGATGGGGGTTCAAAGGGGTGGGGCTAGTTCAAACGCATAGTCTCAAATGTGTAAAGCGAGGCGAAGTGAAGCAAGTATGGTTGGCTAGTAGGGAAACAAATATCCATAGATTTGAATTAAGATTTGGATGGGACTGGATGAATATATTCAAAGCACCTCGTAAAGACCTTACAAACCTCAATGTTTTCCGTAATAAAAATGCATTTACCCTTGCTGTAAAGTCATTGTTTTTTAATACTAAAATCTGTTCCTCCTCAGAGGATGAGACAATCGACGATTTTGTGCGGTAAAAAATTATGTCCATCAAAATAATATAAAGTGGCTTCTTATGCATAGCGTGCATATCCGTCACTCAGTGACGCCCAGGGCGCTGTTAACAAAATACGATAGTTTACTGCAAGGTATTATGGACTACGTTTGAATTATGAGACCTACTCTTTTTAAATAGCACCATGTAATGGTTTAGAAGGTGCTATGGAGCAATATGCTGGCAATCAAACTAGAACACCGCTGCGAACCCCTTCTCTTTTCGATAAGCGCACTTGGGTATTTTACGTGCGTTACATGACACACTGGACCAACGGCTTTACGTCCCATTCGAAGGACGAAGCGTCATGGTTAAGGGTCTTGCTTAAGGACACAGATGTCACGGCAGGGACTCGAACCAATAAATCCGGTGCTCTTAACCGCTAAACCATAACGCGCCAAAATAAATGTCAACAGTTATTCAAGTTGTTGATATAATGGTCGTTTCCCCCGGATCAACCAACGCAGCTATTATCCATAGTGAAGATTATCTTGCAATTGCATTTTTTTTTTTTTTTTTTTTTTTGAAAGGATAGTCATCTGCAGTCAATGCACGACACAATGGACAGATATTCTGCAACCCGCTTCATCGTCCTGACTGTTTTCATGATTGGTAAGAATCACAACTATATTAAAGAGACTTGCCAGAGTGATCAGCTTGCTAAGAGTTGACAAAAATAACAAAGAACAACATTGCAAAAGGTTATCAGAGATTCATCAGTTATACACGTACATAATTACGTACATGATGACAAAAATATGAAAATAGAACTGCTGAACGTACAAGGCTGAAAACCCTTTAAGGCAGTGGACACTACTGCGAATTACTCAAAATTATTATTATCATAAAACCTTTCTTCATTACGAGTAATGGGGAGAGGTTGATAATATAAAACATTGTGAGAAACAGCTCCCTCTGAAGTGACGTATAGTTTTCGAGAAAGGAGAAATTTTCCACGACCTTGATTTCGAGACTTCAGATTTAGAACTTGACGTCTCGTTCGAAATCAAGCATCTGAAAGCACACAACTTCGTGTTATTATTATCTCGCAACTTCGACGACCGATTGGGCTCAAATTTTCACAGGTTTGTTTTGTATGCATATGTTGAGTTGCACCAAAACTGTGAACACCTATTTTACAATTTCCAATAGTGTCCAGAGTCTTTAACATTAAAGTTGATTATCAGCATCCAATCCACAATCAGGCCTATCCAATAAGCAGCTACAGCTACGTCTACGGCTGGTTTTTTGCGCCATCGTGTGGGGAAGTATAGGACGTCCTTAGCAACACCCCTAGCAACAGCAGTAGCCGTAGCCAAATGCTGCCAATTCGGATTCCGCCAAATTTCCTGTGATTAAAGACATTATACACTTTCGGTAAAAAAAAAAAAATAAAAGTTCACAGGTTTACAATTAATTTATAGGGTTTACAGAAGGTAATGGTGAAAGACTTATCTTGAAATATTATTCCATGACACGCTTTTTGAGATAACATTAAAACAATATCAATTCTCGATAGCGAGAATTACGGATGTATTTCAAACGCATGTCATGACACGGCGAAACGTGGAGAAAGGGTGGGTTTTCCCATTATTTTCTCCCGACTCCGATGACCGATTGAGCCTAAATTTTCACAGGTTTGTTATTTTATATATAAGTTGTGGTACACGAAGTGTGGGCCTTGGACAACACTGTTTACCGAAAAGCTTTCGGTATAGCTAGGCCGATGATTTGGAACAATCTCCCGACTGCCATTAGGGAATCTGTTACTCTATCCGCATTTTGTAAAATTCCAAAGACTCACCCTTTTCCATATCAATTGCTTTTAAGTGCGCTGCAATCTTGGTGGAATATACCTTATACATTTTAATTATTATGTTTTGAGGGCTCTAGGTGCGAGCCACAGTTTGAACTCTAATGAAGAACAAGATCCATCATAATAGGAAGAACCTAACAACCAAGAGTGTCTCTATTCTACACACTCACCCTTATAAACGTCGATCGTATAAAATGATTATCAGTAGACAAATTCAAACCACAATGGATCATACGATTTATGTTGCTGTTGTTTTTATTTAATCGCAAATCACAGCTTCAACAGTTTCAACCGCAGCAACAACAGCAACAGAAACAACTGCGGCAGCAACAGAGACAACTGCAGCAGCAACATCTTCAGCCACAGATGTAACAACTGAGATATTAACTGTAACAGGAACAGCAGCGTCAACTGCAGCAGCAGCAACAGCTACAACAGTTTCAACTGCAGCAGCAACAACAGCAACAGAAACAAGTGCAGCAGCAACAGAGACAACTGCAGCAGCAACAGGTTCAACCACAGATGCTGCAACAGGAACAGCAGCGTCAACTGCAGCAGCAACAACTGCTTCAACTGAGGCAACAACAACAGCTACAGCTATAGCAGCAACAGCAGCTTCAACTACAGCAGCAACAAAAGCTTCAACTGCAGATGCAACAACAGCTTCAATTACAGATGCCGCAACTGCAGCAGCAACATCTTCAGCCACAGATGTAACAACTGAGATATTAACTGTAACAGGAACAGCAGCGTCAACTGCAGCAGCAACAACAGCTACAACAGTTTCAACTGCAGCAGCAACAACAGCAACAGAAACAACTGCAGCAGCAACAGATACAACTGCAGCAGCAACAGGTTCAACCACAGATGCTGCACCAGGAACAGCAGCGTCAACTGCAGCAGCAACAACTGCTTCAACTGAGGCAACAACAACAGCTACAGCTATAGCAGCAACAGCAGCTTCAACTACAGCAGCAACAAAAGCTTCAACTGCAGATGCAACAACAGCTTCAATTACAGATGCCGCAACACCTTTAACTGCAGAGGCAACAGCTTCAACTATAGAGACAATCACATCATCTGGAGGAACGACCGTAACCGCTGCAGGAACGACACAAGCTGCTGAAGGGACCACCCACACTACAGCTATAGCAGCAACAGCAGCTTCAACTACAGCAGCAACAAAAGCTTCAACTGCAGATGCAACAACAGCTTCAATTACAGATGCCGCAACACCTTTAACTGCAGAGGCAACAGCTTCAACTATAGAGACAATCACATCATCTGGAGGAACGACCGTAACCGCTGCAGGAACGACACAAGCTGCTGAAGGGACCACCCACACTACAGCTATAGCAGCAACAGCAGCTTCAACTACAGCAGCAACAAAAGCTTCAACTGCAGATGCAACAACAGCTTCAATTACAGATGCCGCAACAGCTTTAACTGCAGAGGCAACAGCTTCAACTATAGAGACAATCACATCATCTGGAGGAACGACCGTAACCGCTGCAGGAACGACACAAGCTGCTGAAGGGACCACCCACACTACAGCTACAGCAGCAACAGCAGCTTCAACTACAGCAGCAACAAAAGCTTCAACTGCAGATGCAACAACAGCTTCAATTACAGATGCCGCAACACCTTTAACTGCAGAGGCAACAGCTTCAACTATAGAGACAATCACATCATCTGGAGGAACGACCGTAACCGCTGCAGGAACGACACAAGCTGCTGAAGGGACCACCCACACTACAGCTATAGCAGCAACAGCAGCTTCAACTACAGCAGCAACAAAAGCTTCAACTGCAGATGCAACAACAGCTTCAATTACAGATGCCGCAACAGCTTTAACTGTAGGAGCAACAACAACTCCCAAAACAACAACTGCTGTTCCACGTAAGCTTGAACCTACTTACTTTTAACTTGTTGTACACATGCCCGAATTACAAATTAGGTGTTTGCTGATCTGGACAGATTTTTTTCTCTTCAAAATCTCGTTACTAATGAGCGGTAAACACGTTTAAACTCTCATGAGATACTCATCTCAGGTGGGTATGGGATATAAATCAAAATTATACTCGTTGGCAGGAATTGGAGGAACGAGAATTAAACTCGTTCGAACAAGATCAACAAAATAATCAAGAATAAAACAAATTCACATGTAACTATCCCGTACTCCGTTCGTGAAGGAATACTTCACAATATTTTACCACTGACCGTTTTTTTTTTTTTTTTTTTACAGCGCCCAAAAAGTTCTCCGGAGAGTTTCGGATAACAGATATTGGTGGTAACAAGACTGAATTTACTGAAAATTTGAAAAATTCCTCGTCTGCACAGTTTAGGATGATCAGTGACCTTGTGTGTACAGAGGTGAGTGTGTAATTATTGTTCACTTTTTGTTGAGACTAGAACGCACTGTTTTACGCTCATCGTTCGGTATATATAGACTTGCGTCCGCGTCAAATCCAATCCATCACCAGGGCCCAATTTCATAGCTCTGCTTACCGCCGAATTATGCGCTTACGTTCGCGATTCACCGCTTACGTGCAAGCGCCGAATTTCTGCGCTAGCCTTGTGAGCGTAAAATGCCCAGTAACGTGGAGTACGCACGCGCAGAAGCCCAAATTCGCCGCTAACCCGTGAAATACGCTTGCCGTAAGCACAGAATTCCCTGCTTCCGTAAGCGCCGATTCTGTGCTTACGGTAAACAGAGCCATGAAATCGGGCCCTGCTCTCATTCAGTTGCCGTAGCTATTCTCAGCCCTCTACCATTCCATTTTGCAACATTGTCTACCGAACACAGCTTAGGGCGACCTCTGCCACGACTTGTACCCAAAATATTATGCAGACAATCTATAACTGCAGCAGGTGGGCCTCCCTGTTTCAATGAGCATACCACTTCGCTATCCGCTCTAAACACATGGGCCCAATTTCATAGAGCCGCTTAGTGCTTAGCATGAAATGTTTGCCTTGATAACAAAACAGGATTACCAACAAAATATTCACGTGATTTCCAGGATATGCAAAGGACAGCTGAATACCAGTAACAAGCAATGTAAAACAAATGGAAATTTGGTTGGTAATTCTGTTTTTATCAAGAAATAAATTTCATGCTAAGCACATTTTTGTGCTAAGCAGCTCTATGAAATTGGGCCCTGGGGACGATTTCACAAAGAGTTAGGACTATTCCTAGGACTAGTCCTAGGAGATATACAAATTGCAAGGGTAGTCCTAAGTTAGGACGAGTAACTGGTCCTAACTCATGATAAGACTAGTTCTAGTCTAACTCTTTGTGAAATCCACCCCTGGTCACCTGTAAAACAACAGCTTCCCCCAATCAGCTCAGCCAACCATTCATTAAATATAAAATCTGTCCATTTCGTTGCGATAATAATATCATTCATTGTATAGTGGTCCCAAAGATGTGGAATACACTTCCTGCATATATCAGAGATGCCGGTTCATTTAAAACATATAATAAACTCCTTGTCAAAGATCAGGGTCTAAACAGCCTTTTAAAACCATTTGAATTGTTTTGTGCCTCAGCACCTTAGAGCAATTTGTGAAGTTTGTACAACTGTTTAACATTTGATTTTATTGACTGGTTGATTGATCGAT
Source organism: Asterias amurensis (assembly GCF_032118995.1). Taxonomy (NCBI): domain Eukaryota; kingdom Metazoa; phylum Echinodermata; class Asteroidea; order Forcipulatida; family Asteriidae; genus Asterias; species Asterias amurensis. The sequence goes on from NC_092652.1 coordinate 7,890,493, forward strand.
TTATATAATTTTACACCTCAAGTTCGTTCTGAAAAGTGCCATGTATGTCTTGATGGGTCTAATTCATTTCTTAACTTGTATAGACGATGTGACATCTGACGTCACACGAAAACCATAACATGATTCGCGCGCATACCGCCGGGCAAAACCTTTGTGTTTTGGCAGCCAGCTAGAAAGTGTATGCAATCTCACCATGACGTATACAGTATTTTTTTCAACAGAGGGCGGTTTTAATGTAGACATAGGTCACATCGTCTATACATTGAAGCATATCGCAAAGTACCTTCAAGCCTTTTGTCAAGGTCTTCGCCACTCGACTTGCGCGAGTAGTAACCTCTTCCATCGCTTACGGAGCTGACCATGCCACGATGGTCTTGACAAAAGGCTTACTAAGTGCCAAACAGTCAGAACATCATCTAGTTCCTTATTCCTCATTGAAATGCTTTACCCACCAGCTTATCAAGGCTTCAAACGAGTCTGCGGGTGGTGCGCTTACTGGCTGTGAGGTCACAGCATTCAAAAACGGCAGCGTCATAGCCGAGTTTCGTCTGGAGTTTACAGCAACAGCAAATGTGTCGACCGAAACGTTAAACAGTCAGATTGTGGCTACACTCAACAATTCGGACACATTCACTGTCGACCCAGAGTCGATCACAGTTAAAGGTGAGTCTGCATAAAGGCATTCGACATTTTATTTTACAAAGACACACACATTTAGAACAACTCTAAATCTCCTGGATCATAATTGACCCGGTTTCAGGCCCTGGGCTTCTGACTCTGTTCTGGGTCATGGTGATCCGGATTCTGTGCCAATACGACACATAATACGGGTCAAACAAGAAAGGAGTCCGAGCTGTAACCAGTTTCCGGATCAGCATTGAATCCAGAAATGGTTCAGTACTTCATTGACCCGGGTCTGTTGTGGCCCGGAAGTGTTTAGAGTACACTCTTTACTGCAAATACTGGGGTTTTAAAATTGACACCGTGAGTGTTTCACATATAGATACCGAATAATTTTCACCGTAAGCTGTTAAAATAACACTAATTTCTGCCAACACAATTGGTGTTATCTAAACACCATAATGATGTTAAACTCGTTTCATCCTGTGGTATATACAAACACGTTGTCAATTATAACACCCCTGTGTTCGCAGGATAATAAAATTGAAAGAAATTCCCTCTGCTGCCGTTTACCTTCCCACCGGACAAACCTTTAAGCTAGTTTTCTCATTGTATTTTCAGAAATCATGGTTACTGTAGCACCGACAGTGGGTAAGTTGTACACATTTGACTGTTATTTTTACTACATCACAAATTAATTCTACAAAATGTGATAACCAGAGGGGGGGGGGCACTTTCCACATTTCCTGATATTATAGAGTGCGGGATCAGGCCCCATATTATTACTGTTCCTTTTTGTTTTCCTTTTTTTTTTTTTCGCCCAGAAAAGTTAGATGGTTTGATGTAAGTTGGTCCATTGCCATATTTAGAAGCACACATAAAACTGGTTCTTAATGGACACAAATAGTCAAAGAAAAAAATGGGAATGCAAAGAAGAAACTTGGATCAACAACAAAATTGATGTGGAAATGCGCATGAAAACATGTATTATTTTGTATTGCGATGTTATCAAATTGACCCTTTCGTCCCTCGAGAAAACGTCGGGCTGTTTCCACGCCCCTAAAGGATTAGCCAATTAGGGGGAAAATCAATTACCATGAAACTAATGAAATCAATTACCATGTGATTAGCTTGTCATGTAAAGAAGTCATTTAAATTGATTATATCTAATGACCCCTCGGGGATTTTCGTTCACATTAGACTTTTATAGCCCATTTTTAGAATATTACTCATAACATGACATTCACGTATATGACGCTTCCATTAGAAATGTCTCAAATTTAGGGGAAAACCCATAAATTTATGTTAATGAAACCCAAATTGTCGCCTTGCCGGGCTCGATGTTGGACACGTCACATAGCTCTATCCTGCACACAACTGATTCGCTTCTTAATTTTACTCAACTTTGTTGGAAATATTGAGGCATGACACCACACTGTCACACTTAAAGGAACACGTTGCCTTGGATCGGTCGAGTTGGTCTTTGAAAAGCGTTTTGTAACCGTTTGTTATAAAATGCATATGGTTAGAAAGATGTTTTAAACATAGATTACAATGATCCACACACATTTGCCTCGAAATGGCGCGGTTTTTCTTTTACTTTGCGAACTAACAGTAAACACGGTCGGCCATTTATGGGAGTCAAAAACTATAATGACTCCCATAAATGGCCGACCGTGTTTGCCGAGGAGGTGAAAGGAAAACCACGCAATTTCGATTGATACTTGTGTGGATCAAATTCTACTTTTAAAATATCTTTCTAATCTTATGCATTCTATAACAAACGGTTACATAGCGCTTTTCAAAGACCAACTCGACCGATCCAAGGCAACGTGTTCCTTTATTAATTGAGTCTTGCTATGTGTCATGTCATGCTCAACCTATTGTTTTAATTAAAGTTCATACACTCCATTGTCATAACTTATTTAATGCTGTTGAAGTAACAGCTGCATGCTCAGAAAACATGATAACATCAAGACAATCATTTGATTATTGTGTAAACAAAGCTTCCAAATATTCATTCTGTAGAACCATTGTATTGTATTGTCCGAACTATCCCAAAACTTAAATAAATTTTACTATCCAATAAAACAATAAACAGCTACTGTTATGTTGTGCTAAAACGGGAAATTGTTTGGCCAGCTAGTCTTTACTTTTATAGGTTCCATACAAAATGTTGGTCAACAATGTTTGAATTTTTTTAAAAGGTTACGGACAACTTGGAGGCAAACAACTGCAGTGAATGCTACAGGACCAGTTTGGTAGCATATGGGTCACTTTATACAAACGATATGTTTTGATCCCCAAGAAGTTATGAAAATATTCAAATTTGAATGGATTCTCTCCATGGTAGTTGCCTTGAACTGGTTGCATGTTACCTCGTGTGACATGGCCCTGGTAAGAGTTTGGTGGGGGGCGCCCCCAACGTGCGTTTAGTTCTTCTTGAAAAACAACCACAGAAGACAAGAACTATGAGTTAATTAATAATTTCCTCCGGTTGTAAAATAAATTGATTTCCTTTGTTTAATTGCAGCTGCTTCACCGACCACCATCAATGAACCCGTACCGTACGGTCTGTCGGGAGGGGCAATAGCTGGCATCGTAGTGGGCGCTGTTCTGTTCGTGATAGTGTTCGTCATCCTGTTAGCGTTCATAGTGATGAAGGTAAAAGGGAACGGCGCGAAAGTGGCTGGGGAACCAAACACGCCACGAACGACGCACGAATAAGAACACTTTGCCTCATTATTTTTTGACAATGAGGGTGCTTTCAACGGCAAGTTTCTTTGCATCTGTCGCAGTTTGATCTTCATTTTTGACTGCCTGTAGGTCTTTGGCTTTGTTCATGAGCATCTTTAAAGGAACACGTTGCCTTGGATCGGTCGAGTTGGTCTTTGAAAAGCGTTTGTAACCGTTTGTTATAAAATTGATATGGTTATAAAATTGCGTGGTTTTCGTTTTACTTCGTCGACTAACACGGTCGGCCATTTATGGGAGTCAAAAAGTTGACTCCCATAAATGGCCGACCGTGTTAATTCGCGACGTAAAATAAAAACCGTACAATATTGAGTGAGACTTGTGTGGATCATTATAATTTACTATTAAAACATCTTTCCAACCATATACATTTTATAAGAAACGGTTTCAAACGCTTTTTTATAGACCAACTCGTCCGATCCAAGGCAACGTGTTCCTTTAAGTGTAACGTCAGATGTTCAGGTTACCGCGATATATGCTTTTGCACTTAACGGTATTGCGATCGGATACCAGTGTGCGATATGGTTTTAAACAACCTTTATACTATGTAAAAAGTGTGCCTTTAAATGTTTTACCAAAGTAATGTTTTTGTATGGCGAACACGCATACAATAACTTTCACTTGTATGCCTTAGTTTAAGTAATAATTATTGTTATGTTTTTCATAATTGCTAAAGATTTTCCACCTTTGAGATATTTATATTTTTAAAGAGTGATAAAAACGATAGCCCGAAACTGTACATAAATCAATCACTATAAGCTGGTGTGATTGTCGCACGACCTTTCTAAAAGAAATATGTTCGTTTGGAATAGGGTCACCTTGACGGGGACCACGGGGAATTGGTAACAAAAATTATGTCCACCCTAAAATACTCAACCATCAAGTTTAGGTCAACGCTAATGATAACCAATATTTGTTTTTCTCGGCTTTTTCGGCTCTTCGCATCAAAATCTAAAGTACACTCTGATGCTAAGCTAGTCTTGATTCGCGGCGTTCGTTTTGTTAACATATAATCGCTGATATCGCAAGATGAATTACTGGAGAAGAGATGTGTGTATAAAACACACGTCTGGATCAGAAACTTTGAACAGGATTCATGTGCCCTTTTCGAAACCACGGCTTTGGCTTTGGATTCTGCTTCAGGCTCCGTTCTCTCGTCTGAGGACGAGAGCGCGTATACGTAAAGCATGTGCAAATTGTCAAAACCAACGGGCGGGGCCAAGCTAGCCTGAGCCGAATCCAAAACCGAAGCCGACGTCGTTTCGAAAAGGGTCATATAGGCTCTTTTTGAAGTTTACAGCCCCTTTTCGAAACCAAGGCTTCGGCTTTGGATTCGGCTTCAGGCTCCGCCCTCTCATCTAAAGCCCCAAACGCCTACGCAACGCAAGCGCAATCATTGTCAAAACAACCGCGGGGCCAAGAAGTAACCTGAGCCGAATCTGGAGTGGAAGACGTGGAAAAGGATCATATTTTTTGGCTAGTCCTGTTTAGGCAGCTGATGTTTGCGCCCTTTATCGGCGACTAAAACCAAAACCAGCGTCACTAATCGAGACTAATGCGAAGCTGATGATTGAATGCGATAAGTGAGGTATCGCACCGTTAAGTGTAATGGAGCTTAAAGCAAACGACATCCAAAGATCTGCTGAGTATCTAAAAGGTACATAATGTAGTTAATTATATGACTTGTTCGGGTTGGATGCTCGCGCTCGTGTCAAATTGAAATGAAAGTAACATTGTGTGATCGAAATTTCTAAACAATGAACGGAATTAAATCCGATGACTACTTTGAGCTAGTTTGCCAATAATAACACTGCAGAGCCGTTTACTGAGGTTTGTGCTCATTTTTGGTATCTGATGGAGACACAGGAGAAAATGAAAAAGGAAAACAAAAGGGTATCCATAAGGGGGATTTAAAAGACTCAGGGTACGCCACAAGGACATTGCGAGCAAAGTCTCTGGGAAAATGAAAAATAAAACTTACAAAAATCTTTCAACAAAAATTGCTCCTCAGGATGCGTTTTTGAGAACTTTGGGTTTTGTGTGCCCTGACAATTAACTTACGGGGTACTTTAACAATAAAGCAATGCTATCCAACAGAGTTTTTTTTTTTATTATTCTAGTGGTACCCCACAGAGAATTTCAAAAGAAAAGGTAACAGAAAAAGTAAATTTGCTGTAAATTAAATTAAATTCAAATCGCTAACAATGCAAAAAGGGGCTTTCTGTCGTAAACATTAACGGTCATGAATGCAGTGCAATGAAAATGAGGAAAAAATCACCAGCTCGCTTGAGTTGGTAAAAAGAAGATGCCCATTTAAAACGGGATTAGAGATTACATAATTATCAATAAACAGAAAATTCCCACTAACATTCAAGGAAGCCAATCATGGTGGCATTTTTTTAGGTTAAGTTTATGACGTGTGTCTTGAAAGTAACACCGTAGAAATAACGCCACACCTTCGAAGACAAGAACTGGAAACTGATTTATCAATTTTTTTTTCAAATCCAGTCGGTATTTAAAAATTAAAGTGACTTTTTTTTTGTATTTTCCTGAGAATTGGTTTGTTTTTAAAATCATCGTTTTACTCTTTGGTCAATTAAAGGGATAATTTGCGATATTTGTCATGTTTTTGTAAAATATTAGTGTAAATGTATCAGCACGAATCATCTTGAAATAATTAATATGTGCAATAATATATTAATAAAAGTAAGAATCATATAATATGTGTTTTAGACACGGAAGTTAATTTTACATGCAAATACAACAAAAATTATATTAAACAAGTATATGTAAATATAGTATAGGCGTATATTAATATATATGAGCAAAAAGTGTTTGCGTAAACATTGAACAGAATCTATAAATGCATTGTAATATTAGGGCTTCGATTTATAAAAATATTTGTATTCAAGACATTCTATTGTGAAAAGTGTTGCATTAAATTTTTGTTTTACTTTAGTTGCTCAGTAAGAAGACTTTAGAACTCTATAAGGTTCAGCAAACTTACCATGTAAATTCCATTGTTTTAGTTAGCATTCAGTCATAACAGTGAACAATATACTTATTCGCGGTAATCAATACCCATTGCTCAAGAGCTAGCTGTTGAATGATGTGCATGCTGGTCTAGCTATAAGCTATGGCTCAAACATTCACCGCCTATTTATTATAGCGTGCGTACATAAGCCCTTTTCCAAACCAGGGCTTCGGCTTTGGATTCGGCTTGAGTCTTCATTCTCTCGTCTGAAGCCCGCTGAGCACGTACGACCAAAACACGCGCAAATTCTCAAAACAATCGGCGGAGCCAAGCTAATCAGTGAGCCGAATCCAAAGCCGAAGCCGTCGTTTCGAAAAGGGCCCGAGTATTTACGAAAGGGCAACGGACTTACCTGGCAGGTCTACCGCCACCTAGCATCCCAAAAGTCCCCCATTGGACATGACTCTAAGAAAAGGGACAAATCACCCAAGGTGAAACAAGACATAATATGTATTTCGAAATGTTTGAGGACAGATTAATCATATATTTACTTATATACACTAAGTGCGACTAAGTTAGTTATAGTTAATTGATATCTTTATATTTTTTAAATGTTTATTGAAGTATTTTGTTAATTTATTTATTTATTTTATAGTTATGTGTGATACTTATTTATTTTGATAATAAAACAAGCCGTGGGTCTCCATAAGGATTTAGGTACTTATTAATATAATATATTATGTTTTTGTAAATAATAGTTTCGTAAACCACCACAATATTGTGCCTAATCTTAAGAAAAGAATCATGATAGTAATTTTAAAAGTATTTAATCTTCAGCTAACATAACTAAACATAGGTTTTTGGTCTAAATATTTGGCAAAGTGCTTATAAAAAAAACGAAAAACCAGACAAATATGATACCCGAGTGCAGCTTTATGCATCAAGTGTCTTGCAATATTTCACTTGCAGATGCAATAGTTCAGTGTTTATTTATGGAAGCTGATTGCCTTAGAATGTTTTCAGTGAAGTTAAATAAATTTAAAACAAATGATGATAATCACACTATTGGTTGGTTGTTCATTTATGTTAAAGAATCAGACGAAAATGTCAAGCATGCATGAGGTGGACCGCAAGAGCTGGGTCGAAGTCCAGGCACGGGGCGGATGGGGGGGGGAGGGGGTCGAGACATGTGCCTGTCAATTTGTTCAAATTTACACATTGTAAGAGCAGCCATATTTGTTTCCAATAACTACAAAAAGGGTTGATCAATTGCGCTATTTCTTATTTTGAACTATCACTCTGTGGTATAATGTAGTGATTTCTGTGTGGGTAAAACTCAGAGGTTGACACATAGTGTGGGAAGGCAGCTTATAGTCTTTTTATGGACCCGTTAAGGTGCACACAAATACCCAACTGTTTGCACACAAAAAAAGGTAATCATTTGGATACATGTAATTGTAATCGTCACATTTAGGTAATACTTTCAGAATGCTTCAATGACACCTTTTGTACTTTCTGTTGTTCCTGTGTTGAAGCAATTCCTATTGGTTTTGTACACAAATGACTAGTAAGGACCCATGAAAACAAAGAACCGACTAGTGAGGACCTATTGTCCCTTTAGTTAATAAATGTCCTCGGACTTAAGGCAACACAAACACACAAACACAGTTATTTTATTACCCCTAGTACAATCTGCCTTCCGATCGCGCCCATCCAGTGGGTCCAGCATGTTTTTTTTTTGTTTTTTTTCAAGGGCTGTTTGGAGGGTTAAAGTAAAACATGGCATCATATTAGTTGCGTGGGGAGGTACACCCAACCCCTCGCGGTGATAAATTGTTGCCCAATATACCACAAAGCCACGACTGTATATCCATCCGGTCCTATCAAATCAAACTGCATGAGTTTCCAATCCACTTTTTAGTAAACCTCGTTACCAAGAGCAGCGCACCGTCTCATCGACCAAGACATTCTAATGGGAAAACATAGCGCGGTGAGATCATACACCACTGGGAACGAGGTGGCAATTCGTTCGCGACTTTTGAAAAGTTCAATAACGGGAGAAATCGTTACTCCACAACGGTATTTAGTTCGAGAACAATGCAGTTTTAAAGGCACTGTACACTACTGGTAACTATTCAAAATAATTGTTAGCAGAAACATTTAATGAGCAACGGAGAGCTGTTGATAATACAAAACATTGTGAGAAACGGCTCCCTCTGAAGTATTAAAGTTTTTTAGAAAGGTAACTTCTCACCTGAATATTCAAAGACTTCAAAGCCTATTATTAGGCATCTGAAAGCACACAAATCTGTGCAACAAGGTTGTTTTGTCTTTTATGCTAGTTTGCAACTTCGAGAACCATTTCAGTCAAAATTTTCACAGAGTTGTTAGTTTATGCATTACCAAATGGATACACCAAGAGAGAAAACTGGTCTTTGATAATTCCAGCCGTCGATTTCACCAAACTTTTAGAACAAAGGACGAGTCGCAACCTGGCATTTTAAAATGTAAACCTTAAGATGAATCCAAGTTAGGACCAGTTACTCGTCCTAACTCGAGACAGGATTAATCCTAGCCTGTTGTGAAATCGGCTGGTGTGCCTTTAATTCTAGTTGGTCGATTACAAACTGTGCTTTAATCATTCGGACGCTGAATGTTCAATCAACGGCACTCGATAATCAAGGATCGTTTTTGTTAGCTTTTTTTGTTTGCTTTTTGTGCAGCTTGTATTGACATAAACACAATTCGTGTTTCCATGAGTTCAATAATGCAAAAGGGCCCTTGAATACGTCTATCATACTAATTGACATTCATGTTTAGTAGCGAATTTTAAACTCAAATTGCCATTATCAGCGACACAGAAAATTTAATACACGTTATAACATCACTGTTTTCTCTGTAATTAATGTGTACGTTTGGTTTTGGTAATGGGGGGGGGGGGGGGGGGGTAACGTAAATAGCAAGATGGTGTCCAACCACAGATCAATGACGTCACGCGGGTAACGTCATTGTATGCGGCTAATTTATGTGGGAGTCCGAATACGGACACGTTGCGCATCTAAACTGCACGGCGTTGAAAATGCCTTAAAAAACGGTAACAGTACTATAAAACGCGGGAATTCTGTCTCAAAAATGGCGCGAGCGAGAGTTATCGCGTGATGAAGTATTGGCTGAAAGCTTGTGAGCACAAAAACGTGCCGAGCATAACAAATTATTACTCAAGAGAAGCTGCTCACCAGCCAAAATTACATTAAGTTTACATTGGTGTGACTGGTGCCCAATTAACTCTTTGCATAGCTGAGACATTTGCCAAGCAGTATTTTCTGTTTAACAGCTTTATGAAATTTGGCCCAGGTGAATCGGGCCTACACCGAAATGTTTCAAACATGTTGTGTTTTTGTTTGAGCAATGTATTCAAAGAAATGAGTTCAGGATTAGCAAGCCGACGAGGGGGCGGGGACACTGGGTGTTGGTTATTAAAATTACAACACTAATAGTGCTGTACCTTTGGGAAGAGTTAATGGCTTGACCTTATCAGAGTCTTTCTCTTTAAATGCCCGGTCACACAGGCCCCGATAACTAGAACGAAACCCCAACGATAAAAATGCACGCCCTCGATTGGTTGAATAAGCGTGGGTGTATTCTGCGTGGAGCAATTCAACCAATCGAGGGTGTGCATTTTAATCGTTCTCGTTTTCGTTCTCGTTTTCGTTCTCGTTATCGGGGCCTGTGTGACCGGGCCTTTAGCCTTCGAGTGGAAATTAATACTCATTAGGCCGTTAACTATATTTTTAAATTGGAATGTAAGTTCGCTATGAAACAAAGGTGTATGAATTAATAAAGCATTATTTCAACTGCCACAATTCATAACTTTCAGTGTATTACCAAATCAACATTTTGTTGGTAACATTGGATGTGATTACTCGAAACAAAAACCTTGATCAAGTTGTGTGCACTCTTCGTTTTTCATTGCTTATAAAAGCTCCAGTCACTTTCGGTAATTGTCAGAAACCATTATTCTCACTTGGTCCACCTCAACAGAAGCACGAAATAACAAACCTGTGAACATTTTGACTCGATTGGTAGTCGAAACTGCATAAAAAAACAAACAAGTGTTGGACATTTATTTTGTGCGCTTTCATAATTATGCATAGTACTAATAAAAGGTTGCAGGCCTTTACGAAATCTTTTATTATTTGAGTGAGAAATTACCCCTTCCTCAAAACTTTACTTCAGAGGGAGCAGTTTCTCGCGTTGTTTTATACTATCAACAGCTCCCCATTGCTGGTTTCCAAGTAAGTTCTATGCTAATATTTATTTTGAGTAATTACCAGTAGTGTCCAGTGCCTTTAAAACAGGGTTGTTTTTCAAAAGATCAATTTATAACGGGAGTACAGTTCATGCAAAGAGAGTTTTCCGATTGAAATAAATAGTGTCCACTCATCACACAATCATGAATTATTCCAATTTAATAATGAATTATTGGCAAATCTAAGAATCAAAGATTAAACGCACCACCCATTGAGTCAACCAAAATATTGTTAACAAAATCAAGCTTCCACCCCACCCCACCCCCAAAAATATAGTAATAATATTGTATAAAACAATAAAAAAGAAAAAGAAAACCCGCAAATTGTCACTCAAGTTTAATGTTATGTTTATTCATAACCACGCAACGGATAACCTTTATCCCTTCTTGACGAGTGGGGAGTAAATATCTGTAGCACCACTCATCAAAAGGGAAATATTGTTTACTAGAGTTTGTACGCCGTTGCCACCTCGTTGCCAGGAGCCTTTCGATAATTACATAGCAATTTACATGGTTACCGACATCAACAACAAACTTTGCTCCCAAGAGCAAAGATCTATCCCCGGGTAGGACAGGACTCGCAACTTCGCTACTGCGTTATTCTCCGTTCTGGATTCATTTAAGCGGGCAGTTGGAGAGATTTTACGGTGAGCACATTCAACACGATTTGACGTAAGTATAATAACCCGTGCGGTGTTTTGTGTTCTGCACTTGAATCATTATTCGAAGTTGGTAGTTTTCGAAGTGTCCGTTTTTGGTGTTATTAATGTCAAAGGAAATAGGGGAAATTAATGAAAATCGGGGTTCGAATCTAACTTGAGGAAGTGGCATAAAGTGAGGGTTCAGTTTTCTGGAGTAAAGCCTGTTCCATGCTTTCTTTGAAGGCGAATGCGATACGAGTGTTTACGGTACAAAATTCGCCACGATTATTTCGCATCAGTTTAAATATTGCTCAAAATCGTGCAAAACATTAGTAAGTGAAGGCAGTCCTGTGACTTCAACATTTATATCGCATTTACATTCGCAGGATAATTGTCAGATTCAATTTATTTTTAACAGAAGAAAGAGACAATGACTGCGCGATCTGGCTTTACAACATTTTTTTATAATTTTTTCTTCATTTTCATCAATTTATTTCGTCTACCTCAGAAAATAAAAAAAATATTAAATGCAAGATACAAGTCACATTTTTTCATCAAGTCTAAGGTGAAAGACTTGACGATCGGTTCCAGGTTATATTCACTGAGTACATTTTATTTATTGGCGGCTTCTTTTTATCTTTTTGCTACACATTTGTCTTTGTTTAAACTAATCCTTTGTTTTTCGTCATTTATGTTACATAATGATTTGATTTTTATATTTGTATATTACAATATTGTGCTTCTGTTATTCCTTTATTTTTCCGTCGTTCTTCAGTAAATTATCTGAACATTATTCGACGAAGCAAATGATTTGACGAAAAACTTGTATTCTATGAAGTTTATTGTTAAGTGCTTGTTCTTTTTCCCATTTCAAAGTAAGAGCAATTTGTGGCAAGTAGCTTCTAACTACTTTAAACTTCCATGCATTCAAAGGTTGGTACGTTTGGTTAATGACAATTACAACTAAGGCCTACTTGGTCAAACGTACAACAGCTTTGGATGGTAAAAAAACAACATTTTGAGGAACTTCTCAACTCGAAGTACTGTTGTTGTGGAAAAAGATATCACTGATCATCACAACAGAATTTGTGAATCTGAGAAGCGTTACTGAATGTAAGGTTTCTTAGATTGTGTAGTCAAACTGTATAACATTCTTCCTGCGTGCACGACCACTCCGTATTTTCGGCAATACTGTCTCAAATTTGCAACCACCTTTTGAAATGAAATCTTCACATGTTAGTGAAAGGCAGTGGACACTATTGGTAATTGTCAAAGACTAGCCTTCACAGTTGGTGCATCTCAACATATGCAGAACATAACTAACCTGGGAAAATTTGAGCTCAATCGGTCATCGAAGTTGCGAGATAACAAATGAAAGAAAAAACACGCTTGTCGCACGCAAGTTGTGTGCGTTTAGATAGTTGATTTCAAGACCTCAATTTCTAAATATAAGGTCTCGAAATCAAATACGTGGAAAATTACTTCTTTCCCGAAACTACATTACTTTAGAGGGAGCCGTTCCTCACAGTGTTTTATATTGCCTTTAAATTGTAATGAGGTCTAACTATGTATAATCGAAACAGTGGTTTCAATTTCCTAAACGTGTACAATCTCTCTAAATGCCTGACGGACCTCTGCAACAATATGGTAACATTTTGGAAATCAAACATTATAAACAAAATTATCATGTCCCTTCTCCATAAATGCTGCAAGTTCGTGTTTTTGGTTCCTCTTCTTTGATTCGAAAGCACAATTGCGATAATTAAAACAATTAACAGAATTACAAAAGTATAGCTAAAATTGAGAGAAAAAAAAGAAAGAAAAAAAAACCAAATAATAATAATAATTATAATAATAATAATAATAAAAATAATAATACAAAATAACATGCTAAAGCAGATAGAATTTACAGATTTTAAAATCGTACCAGTATCTGCCTTTCACGAATAGTTAATAATGCACCAGGATTTCACATTAATATTTGCACAGTATCTCATTGTATTATTGAGCGGCATGTCCGACTAGGATAGCTGTTGAACTTTGCGCTTAGTTACTGTACGTTATTGCTATAAATATTATGCGGGAAGTAGATATTGCTATGTACACTAGCCCGTATAAAATGCATGCACAAGTTACTTATTAATTAATCAAAGCATAAATAATGATATATGCATGGTCGTTTTGAACAAACGAACATAAACCCCACATTTCAATTTAAAGGCTGCACTGGACACCTTTGGTAAGTGGCAAAGACCATGTATTCTACTCACTTGGACTCAATTGGTCATCGAAGTTGCTAGATAATAATGAAATAAATTACACCCTTGTTGCACACATTATTTGTGAGTATAAGAAAATACCCCCTTGTAAATGCCTACTTTACTTCAGAGAGAGCCGTTTATCACAATTATACTACCGACATTTCTCCATTGCGTGTACAAAATGTGTCCAGAATGTGTTCACGCAGCATAAATGATCCACACATGAACTGTGTAACATACTGTTAAATTCTATTTCAGATAACATATTAAAGAAGCATCATGGAAAAATACACGGCCGAGATTTTCCGTCTTACTATAGTACTTGTGTTAGGTGAGTCATAACTGAGAGTAACTTCAAAATTAATATTTAAAGGGTCTGCGTACGTATGATAATGAGTCTGAAAATTAATGTCAATGTAAACTTACGTTGATAAGATGTACAGCAGCCCAATGTTAACTTTAATTATATTGAATTTTAACTCGTTCTTTGTAATGGAGGTGTAAAGACGGAATTTATGCCGAGAGACGGGTGTGGATACTAAACGACTGACCTCATAACCCTTACGACAAAATGTATTTCATCTATTTTGGCAAATATGAACGGGGGTTAAAGAGAAAGGCCTAAGTTTGTAATAATAAAAAGGGTTTGCGGTAACACCAATCATGTATACTAGGTATCTCTTTTGAGTTAAGCGTTGGTTCTGTTCTGAAGAAAAAAAACCGGTGGTTAACGACTCAATGTGTCGATCAAGAATGACTCTGGAGATCGTCTTCGTCTTCTCCTGAAGACCATCTGAGCATACTGATCAAAACGTTGAGTCGTGTACTACAGGTTATTTTCAACACCAACACTACTCAAACAGAGATATTCAAATGGTGTGTTACTTCCACCATGCAAAGTTTCAAATCCTACTTGAGTTACTTAAATGACTTTTCCATGTGTGTTTGTGTGTGGTACCTTTTTGTAAAGCAGTTGCTTGTATTTTGGGACAAACGGCCACGACGGATGTGGCTGGAACCGAAATAACAACAGCACCTACAGCCGAAATGACAGCAGAACCTGAAACCAAAACGGCTGGAACTCACACGTATGGGCCAACTGTAAAACGAACCGAGGCAGGGGCCGTCACTGAAGCCATTACAACCAATCCAGTGAATACAACCAATCCAGTGACTACAACCAATCCAGTGACTAAAAGCAATGGTAAGCGACTTATCGATAGGGCCTGCCACACCATGGCATTTCGCCTGAACGTATGCCGACGTATTCACTAAATATAGTTCGACATTTTTTAAAGTCCAAGAACGTCCACAGTCCTGAAGAATTGCATCTGGAAAATCTGAGTCGACACCACTAAAATTCTCTAAACGTCTGACGTTTAGCTTTGGCCGGAAAAGCCCTATAATATCAACATGACACCGATGAACATTGCACAATGTACCGAAAGAAAGGTTTTCTGAAGCCACAAAGAAAACCTGTTAAAAATAAACTCAGTGCTTTCCTAGTTTTTCAAAGAGTGAATATCAGGCAAAACATAAGAGTGAAGTTTCCCATTATAAACATATCATATCATATATATCATGTATTTTTTATAATAAGTGCACATTCGAGAACATAATCTGTATGTTTATGTATTTCGTTACACATCATGCACACACAATGTGGTAAGCATTTTGTAACAATATATAATTACTCAACCACCACCCCACCAGCAAACGAAACTGTTATGAAAGTAACTATTTAAAGACACTGAACGCTATTGATAATTTTATTGCCAAAGACCAGTCTTCTTACTTAGTGTATCTCAACATATGCATAAAGTAACAAACCTGTGACAATTTGAGCTCATTGGTCGTCGGAGTTGCGGGATAATAATGAAAGAAAAAATACCTTGTCACACGAACGTGTTTCCAGCCGTTGCAACTGTCAACTTGTCGCACAATGTTGAAAGTAGACTGGTGCTTTGTTTAAAGCAACGTTTTACTATACAACGATCCAATTATATCCATGTATTATAAACAACCAGCATAAATATACGGATCCGGCAAATCCTTCGACGCATCGTGATCTTTTGGGTTATAGGATAGAAACGTTAAACGTATTCGTCTGACAGCCTATACTGATGTACTACTAGACTACTAGACCATTTTTATTTTTGAGTTGCCGATGAAAAGTACAAAGGAAATAACCAACGTGTGCGTAATTTCAACGAGTACAAGATGTGGTTCAAGGTTTAACAGCCGCGTCGGTTTTACCAAACTCTTCTTAATAATGTATAATAATTTGGTTTGCGGTAACACCATGTGTGTATCTACTTGCCAGGTAGAGTTGTTCTTAGGGAACTGTCTTGCTTTATTCTACTGCCGCGGAGTAGATAATCGGAGGTTCGAGAGACTTCTCAGTTCTGAAAAGAACTGTCCTGCTTTTTAACTAAGAACAACTCTACCTGGCAAGTATACCAAATATACATTCATATCTCACCATGCAATGCCTCAAATCCTATCTTCTTAATAACTTGCGATAAATCTTAAAGGAACACGTTGCCTTGGATCGGTCGAGTTGGTCTTTGAAAAGCGTTTGTAACCGTTTTTTATGAAATGTATATGGGTAGAAAGCTGTTGTAAAAGTAGAATACAATGATCCACACAAACATGCCTCAAAAATGCGTGGTTTTCCTTTTACCTCGTCGACTAACACGTCGGCCATTTATGGGGGTCAAAAATTTTGACTCCCATAAATGGCCGACCGTGTTAGTTCGCACAGTAGAAGGAAAACTATGGTGGCCCTGAAGGGACATCGCATATCGCAAACGTGTGCGCATACGTATGCAATGTCGTGAAACAATTCGCAAATATGTGCGCACACGAATGCAATGTCGTGAAACAATTCGCGAATATGTGCGCACACGTATGCAATGTCGTGAAACAATTCGCAAATATGTGCGCACACGTATGCAATGTCGTGAAACAATTCGCGAATATGTGCGCACACGTATGCAATGTCGTGAAACAATTCGTGAATATGTGCGCACACGTCTGCGAATATTATTTGCGATGTCGTGAATTTTATTGCATACCATGTTGCATACCTTTGAATAAAATGTCTAATGATCTGGGGGGTTTCTTTCCAACAGTGAGATAAGCGGTAGTCATTGCAGCAGTAGTCTTTGTTGTGAGGCAAGCGAGGCGTGTGGTCGTCCTTGGCCTGGTGCCAAGTTCCTGGGTATACACATGCTTTACAGAGGGAGCCTGCTGTAGCGCCACAGGACTCCCTAGATCGGTAACAAATTATCCACAACTATGACATCATCCTAATGGTATGCAACATGGTATGCAATAAAATTCACGACATTGCAAAACAAATCGCACTCGTGTGCGCACATATTCACGATTTGGTTCACGATATTGCATACGTGTGCGCACATATTCACGATTTGGTTCACGAGATTGCATACGTGTGCGCACATATTCGCGATTTGTTTCACGACATTGCATACGTGTGCGCACATATTTGCGAATTGTTTCACGACATTGCATACGTGTGCGCACATATTCGCGAATTGTTTCACGATATTGTATACGTGTGCACATATATTCGCGATTTGTTTCACGACATTGCATACGTGTGCGCACACGTTTGCGTTATGCGATGTCCCTTCGGGGCCACCATAGAAAACCACGCAATTTCGAGGCAAACTTGTGTGGATCATTGTATTCTATTTTTAAAACATCTTTCCAACCATATGCATTTTATAAAAAACGGTTACAAACGCTTTTGTTTTGACCAACTCGTCCGATCCAAGGCAACGTGTTCCTTTAAGTTCCGTATCCGAAGACGTTAGGACGCATTGAATCCATCCTAAGTTAGGGCGAGTTACTCGTCCTAACTCGAGATCCTAGCGTTTAGGATTAATCCCAGCGCTTCGTGAAATCAGCTGCGGGATTGGAAATTACACACAAATCTTTTAGTCTGAAAGATTATGAAATTCTTACTAAGAGCCATGTTTTATGTAGAACATTCTCCACTGAAATGAAGTTGTACTCGATAAAAACTGCGAGGCTGTTACTTGTACAAAACCAATTATGTCTGTCAAACTTCTTTTACATTTGCACATACACGGTCAACCTTTATAATGATAGTAATACTCAGAATTGAGAATGAAAAAAACCCGAATGTATTATGAAAAGGCCCTACAGCACTTATGAATAATGAATTTCATAATTGTTATTATCAGATCAGAGAGAGTTCGTGGGGACGTTGAAAATCACGAAACTTGGCGACAAAGTTGCTAATTTCACAGATGACTTAAAAGACCCCAAGAG
This sequence comes from Asterias amurensis, assembly GCF_032118995.1. Lineage (NCBI taxonomy): Eukaryota > Metazoa > Echinodermata > Asteroidea > Forcipulatida > Asteriidae > Asterias > Asterias amurensis. Next base: position 7,908,376 of record NC_092652.1, read on the forward strand.
CGAGCCGTTCAAGAAATCATCGACAATCGTCTGCGATGCAGTAAGTATAAGAATGAATAAGTGAGTCGCTCCGTTATGAGATATTTATCGTGAGTTGAGAACAAGAAAACGATAGAAAGGAAGACATTTGTTTTATAAGACATTGCCCGGCACATCGTAAACGAAAATTCTCAAAGGTAAGTTCCGTCGCCGGCAAATATTGCTTGCAATGCAGTAGATGCATGGATAAGTTAGTGGTTTCTATGTGGATTTGGAAGTATTTATCGGTTGAACTATATATGAGACCAAATCCTAAGCACCATGTAATGATGGTTAACAAGGTGCTGTGGCACAATATGCTGACAACCAAACCGGGAACGCCGGGGCGACCCCCTTGTCTTTACGATAAAGTGTTGCTACGCTCTTTTGCGTGCGTCACACTACACACGGGACCAACGGCTTTACGTCCCATCCGAAAGACGAATCATCATGTAAACACAGTTGTCACGACTGGGACTCGAACGTACACTCTGCTGATCAAAAACACCAGAGTTTAAATCCGGTGCTCTTAAAGGCAGTAGACAGTATTGGTAATTACTCAAAATAATTATTAGCATAAAATCTTACTTGGTAACGAGTAATTGGGAGAGGTTGCTGGTATAAAACATTGTGAGAAACAGCTCCCTCTGAAGTGACGTAGTTTTCAAGAAAGAAGATATTTTCCACGAATTTGATTTCGAGACCTCAGATTTAGAATTTGAGGTCTCGAAATCAAGCATCTGAAAGTACACAACTTCGTGTGGCAAGGGTGTTTTTTCTTTCATTATTATCTCGCAACTTCGACGACCGATTGAGCTCAAATTTTCCCAGGTTTGTTATTTTATGCATATGTTGAGATACACCAACTACGAAGACTAGTCTTTGACAATACCAATTGGGTCCAGTGTCTTTAAACGCTTGGCCATGACACGTAAATAATATGCAGCCAATCAAACCAGGAACACCCTTATTTATACGATAAAGTGCGCTAGGATATTTTACGTGCTTTACACAACACACGGGACCAAGGGCTTTACGTCCCATCATTGTCATCAATTTCAATTTTTTTTTTTAATATATCCAGCTCAAAATTGCCGCCAAGGACGACTCAATTGGCGAGGTGGAAGACTGTTCAATAACTTCATTTAAGGCAGGAAGTATTGTGGCGGATTTCTCACTCAAATTCAATGCCGATACAAAATTTACTGCAGCTCAACTTCAAGAAAAGCTGGTGGAAAGTTTCAATAGCTCCCTCGATACTGGTATAACATTAGACGTAACTTCAATTACTTTGGAGGGTGAGTTACAAAGTTTACTTTAAAGTTGGGACGGGGAGTTCACCTCAAGAAGAGAGATTTTAAGCTTTTTCAAGGTTGTTCATAAAACAACTTATTTTCATATGTTTTTTTCTACAATCTGTTTATTAATTTTTGTTAGCACTGTACACTCAGTACTTTCCCGAGTCCTGTGAAAAAAATATTACAGGCATGTTACTCGGGTGGGATTCGAACCCACGAACCTTGCAGTTCTAGAGCAGTGTCTTACCAACTAGACTACCGAGGATGCCCGGTTACTGGAGACAGCTCAAATCCTAAACTTTGGCAGCGGGTACCGCAACGATAACAGTAATTCAAGCATAAAATTGCCTCCACGTCACGTTTTTAATATTTTTGTTCAATTTGGTCTACATCTCTTAAATCTGTTTGATGTTTCCAAAATGTTCAGTGTTTTGTCTGGACTGTTTCAATCAAGGTCAGTTTGTTAGTTTTCCCGCTGTATGTTAAAAAAAGGTTTCATCTATTGTTGAATCGCCTCGTTGGATTAAAGACTAAACATTTCTAATTAGTGTTTTTGTCCGTTACAATTTCAGAGAAAACTGGGGAGGAGAAAGCACGTAAGTGAACCATATTATTGTTTCGAGCATGTAAGGACAATAAATTATTTCAGTTTTGTGCATGGATAATTCCCCCTGTTGCACCGCAAATGGTTTAACCGATATGTTCACAGGTTTGTAATTAAAGTCACCTGGAAGTGGTATTTTTTCAAAATAAAGCCTTTGTCACTAACATATGTGTTTTGATGAGTGGAATGTGAATAAACAGTTAACTAAGGTTTTAAAAAAGTTCTTATGTTATTTACAAATTTAATTTAGCAGACCCCGACCCGAGAGGGCGCTGTTCGTGACGTCAATCGAGGCAGACTTTGCCTGTAATGCGTAGAGTAAACACAATTGCAAAGTATATGTACGGACCAAGTCGTGAGTTTGTACGTTTAAAAAAAAAAATGTTTTTTTCCGGCAATGCCGACCAGGTGTTTTGCTGCTGAATGCAGAAAAACACTTTTTGAAATGTACCAAATCACGACTTGGACGTACATGTACTTTGCATGTGTGTTTACTATACGCATTGCAGGCAAAGTCTGCCTCGATTGACGTCACAAAAGGGGTAGGCGGAGTCAGCCCCCCCCCCAACAACTTTATATATATTTTTTAAACATATAAATCGTGACAAACAATTACTAAAAAAAATGTTTTATTGTTCGTAAGCATATACTCTTATGTTTGAAAGAAAACAAATCTATTTCCAGGTGACTTTAATCATTTTGATCACACAAAACATGAACACTGGCACTGTCTGTGACTTTTATCAGCTCTGCCATACCTTTATAGACTGGCACTGTCTGTGACTATTATCAGCTCTTCCATACCTTTATAGACACTGGACACATTTGGTAATAGTCAGGTGACCAGTATTTTCACTCGGTGTATCCCAACATTATGCATAAAATAACAAACCTGGGAAGTTTTAACTCAATTGTCATAGAAGTTGCAAAAGAATTATGAAAGAAGGAAAGAAAAAGATGAAATTAAAAAAATAAAGTAGCACAAACGAAAGAAAAAGATATTTCCCTCTAATCGCGTACACGATAACTAGTTGTATATTGTTGTACGTACACGGTAAGTCTAAACTTATATTGTACATACACGATAAGTTTTTGATTTATTGTGTACGTACATAATAGGAAATATGTGTCCATGTAGCGACAATATCAATCGCTTTCCAAATTATCACTTCTGCAACGCGGCTCATTTCCCCAAGAAGTGTTCATTATTATGAGAGACCAGCTTAATATTAGTATCTTTATTTCTTGAAGATTTAACACTTAATCTTCAATCCTGTCTGTTCAACCACCAGCTGCTGGGTTGTCGACCGGAGCGATTGCCGGCATAGCCGTTGGGGCTGCAGTGGGTGGACTTCTCCTTATTGTTGTTCTCGTGCTTGTTATCATGAAGTGTGCGGGAGGCAGCAGTAAGGTATCCGGCAGTGATCAGGATTTAAGGCCAGCGGCACCGCCAGGAGACGCTGAGGTTGACAGGAGTGATGGTGTGTTGCGTGCGTAATAATAATAGCTCCCCACAGATCGAAAACCTCATAATAATTGTTTGCTTTTTCTCTCTTTTGGCCAATAAAGAGTATAGGGTCTTAAATCGTTACGTCGTGGAATGAAGAATATTTAAAACCATATTGGGCTACCTGTGTCTTTAAAAATACGCGGCACTGCCGATGTTTTCCCATAAGAACCAGCACAATGTCTTACACTAGACAATTTTGATTTTTGGAACGCTAGGTGGCAGCAGACTGGCCGAGTAAGTTCGTGCGGTTCTTGTTAATGTGGGCACTTGCCACCGAGCATTTCGAAGTCCTCCATACATGGCTTAGTTATAGAAAACAGCGACGATTTGTTTACAAACGTAAGATATTAATCAGGTGGAGGGGTTTTGTTTTCTTCTTCTGTGTTTTCCGTGTTCCTACTACGATGGCCTTACAAAAGTTTGAAAAGCTGGCAAGTGCAACCTTCGATCGCAGTTACGGTTGTCGGTTTGTGCACCCTTTTGTCGAATTACTAAAATAAATTACCGAGCAATCTCAGTAGGGCTGTGATGTGAAAGCAGTGGGGCAAATGGCGTTTTGCATGACTGGTGCAGACGTAAAGAAAAACCTCCGCAATACACACAGTGTACGCCTAGGGGCATTGTAAGGAAAAATTACCAAAACTTGCTTTAATATTTCGAAACTAAAATATTACACATTATAATCCCTGTCAAAAAAATGACAGTAAAAAGAAATAACTAAAACTTTACAACTTTTTTTTTTAATTTTGTACAGTTTTTGTTGTATGTGTTGGTTTAGAAAACTAAAATAAAATTATGTGAATTATTTTTAAGCATACTTTTCACGAATGAATAATACATCCCAGATACAACAATACTAAATATATCTTTAAAAAATGTACATAGTGTTACAAGTTTTTACCATTTTATAGATATACATATTTGGTATTTTCAACAGAGTTACGCAGAAGACGGGGTCACATATTGTTCGGTAACTTGTACTATAGGTTTTCCCGGCCAATTTCAGCAAAAAATTAACCAATTTCATTAACATGCATTCAAATTCACGCATTTTCCCCTAATCCCCTTAAACCAGGGTTTCTTTTTAGCTCTTTTAATGCCTTCAATTTCGTTTTCATGCACACACGTTCGCATTTTTCTCGTTCAGATTCGCTTCAGTCATTCTATTTCATTTATAGGTATTCAAGACTACACTTTGACCGTTCTTAAATGGAATTTCTACTACATTATTTACAAGTGATGCATTCAAATTAAGACTCACCGAAGCGAACATGATTTTGCTGCTAGTTTGAGTTTTCTTTTTCATTTATGTGCAACGAATTTCAATTTCTTTGCATTCAAATTAAAGATGAGTTAGACCCCCTATGGCTTTATGACTTAACTAAGAATTATACCTCCTTTGCTAGCACATACATGTACTTGTCATGGGTGTTTCTGCTACAGTGCGGTACATGTCAAGTTATAAGTTAACAAGTTTTTTTAATGAACAAAAAGCTTAAAATTATAAAGGGTCGTTATAAAATTTTAAAACAAATTAATCTCAATGTTATCTTGCAATGTGCCGACCAGGGGCAGCCATTGTTCGTTCAAAACCTTTGGGCTTAAACGTCAAACCGGTGTACAAATGAGTTACCCTGAAAGTATCTGCCTTTATATAGGATAGCAACGAATCAGCACATAACATATAATTTGAATTTGAATGCAGACAGATGGAAAATGTTTGCCCATTAATGAAATTGAATGGTTGACCAGCTCTTGCTGATGGCTTTAACGAAATTGAATGAGTCTTGCGGCCTGATGAAATTGAATGATTTTGTTTGACCAGTGAATGCTTAAAATGTTGAAATTGAATAACTCTTTTTGACTCTTGAATGCTGATTCAAAGTGCATTCATTTTCAAAACGAAAACGAATGAGCCAGGAGTTAACGTGAATGGATTTTTGTTGCATTTGACCGGGAAAACCTATATTAATTGCTGTTTAATTTGTTTGAAGAGAAACAAAAGACTTGACAAGTAATCACAGTTTTATTAAAGTTGTGTGTTGATGTTTCGATAAATTAATTTGTCTGTATAGATCAGAACAACACAAATAGGGCCTGGTGCATGTTCGTGTTTCTTAAAATTGTGTAGAAGGTAGTTTTTTTTTATGAGCCCATCCCCTTTAATAAAAACGCACCAATTGTACATTGAGATATTCTTCATGCTATTCCTTGCTTTACCAAACAGAGGATGTGAGGATGTATAGAAAGGCACGGGTGGATTTCACAAAGGTAGTCCTAACTTAGGACTGGTCCTTGAGATAGGACCAGTCCTAAGTTAGGATGGGTTACTGGTCCTAACTTAGGACCAGTCCTATCTCTTAACATTGCCTAGGACTAGTCCTAAGTTAGGACTACCTTTGTGAAATCCACCCCCGAGCTAGTTTGTAAGATAAAAATTGGTGATAGACCCGCCTGTAAAGTGTGTGTGCAGCAAGGATCGATTTCACAAACATATAGATTCATTCAATAACGAGTTGTCACTTATAGTGCCTTTGGCGTATAGTGATTTCCATTGTGGTTGCAGCGAATAATTAGGTTGGTATTCCGATTCATATTGGGCACGTTTTTGTGAGAAAACTAAACCCGGGCTGCAACTGCGCTCGAATACATTGAGCACTTTAGATTCATCGTGAAATGACTGCCAAATATTATTGTCAGCATGACTTTAATTGTGTTATGACATCACACGTTGCTTAGCAATTAGGATTGATGCACAGATAATATCGAACTTAGCTTTTTGTTAAATCAACCAGAGGGATTGTAAAAAAGCAAAAACAGGGTGGTGATTTTTTGGTGAGGCAGTTTAAAGACAGTGTACACTATTGGTAATTGTCAAAGACGAGTCTTCACAGTTGGTGTATCTCAACATATGCATAAAATAACAAACCTGTGAAAATTTGAGCTTAATCGGTCGTCGAAGTTGCGAGATAATAAAGAAAGAAAAAACACCTTGTCACACGGAGTTGTGTGCTTTCAGATGCTTGCTATCGAGACCTCAAATTCTAAACTTGAGGCCTCGAAATCAAATTCGTGGAAAATAAATTCTTTCTCGAAAACACTCCACTTCAGAGGGAGGCATTTCTCAAAATGTTTAATACTACCAACCTCTCTCTATTACTCGATACCAAGTAAGGTTTTATGCTAATAATTATTTTGAGTAATTACCATTAGTGTCCACTGCCTTTAAACAGATTGTGCATTTTGCATGTCGAATTTTTAGTTGATATACCGATGTAAAGCCATTATACACTTTCGGTAAACAGTATTGTCCAAGTCCCACACTTCGTGTATCATCGGAGTCGGGAGAAATTAACGGGAAAACCCACTCTTGTTTTCGCGCGTTTCGCCGTGTCATGACATGTGTTTACTATAAATCCGTAATTCTCGCTATCGAGAATTGATATTGTTTTAATGTTTTCTCAAAAAGTAATGCATTTCATGGAATAATATTTCAAGAGAAGTCTTTCACATTACCTTCTGTAGACCCTGTAAATTATTTGTAAATCTGTGAACTTTTTTTTTTCGTCTGTACCGAAAGTGTTTAATGGCTTTAATAATGGGTTGAAGTGTGTTCACGTATAAAAATCACCGCAGCAGCCCACAACTAAAACTTTGAACAGCTCGCTCAAACTTAAAACTAACTCAAATATTGTGGTTCTAAAATGAATAACGTAAAATCACCACAAGAGAGAAACAAACATTGACTAATCTATTGCATGCGTGTGTACTCAGCGCCGAATTTTTGTCTGCAGTTATTATTTTGATTTGTAAAATAGTTGCTATTTTAGATAATGTACTTATCCACGTCCGGTGATTACAGGTTCAAATTGGTAGAAACTAATGAGGTCAACCTAAACATAATAACTGTACCCACTACCTTTAACTCCCTTGTGCTAAATTGCTTGATATTTGTACATCATGAATTTGTTTTTATATGGTTTAACTCGTATACACCAAAGTTTAAACTCAACATGGATGTGGGTTTCTTGCCGTGATTTGTATTTTAGTATACATTAAAATAAAAGTAAAATAAATATTACGTTTAAAACGTAAACATATGTTGACTTATATCGAGAAGTACTGACAATGCCTCATTCTTTCTAGACTTGACTCAAGTCCCAATCCCGTGCCAGCGTCAAAGAAATAATAGTTTCCGGGCCCCAACCTTGATCGCCGCTGCAATAACTACATTTTGACGATGGGGGCGCACTTGTCTTATGTGACTTGACTGCTGGCGCGTTGTGTTTCGGACCTCACACGATCAAGGGACTTGAATCAAGTCTACATTCTTTCCAGTGTTTATTGTACTACACAGTGTAGGCTATACACTGAACATAAGTTTTTGAGTCAGTGGTGTACTGAGAGTGGAGAGTGAGGGGGATGTAATCTTATATACTCAGGTCAACCATTCTCTTCTGGTTGTCCCCATATCATATTTTTAATGACATTTGTGTCATTTATATGACAATTTCTGGAAAAATAAATATAGTTTTAATACTTGCTGACGATATGCACTTTTTCCATTGTTCACGAACGGTTACTTTTTGCAGTGGATACTATAGGTTAAAGATTATGAATTGTGTCTTTAAAAAAAATGCAGTTTTAAAACGTTATTAATATAAAGGGGTCCATCAGCCAACTATCAAGAGACAATTTTGAAGTAAAAAAAAGCATGTACGACGAATTGACGCGATTTTCCTGAAAACATTGCTCTGTGAATTCTCAAAACCTTGACGACTTACGAAGCTGAAACTTATACAGGTTCTATTTCATTCTCACTGAGTATGGATTCATGTCATGGCCAAAAACTTGATTTACAAAAGCTATCGAAACCATCTAAAGCAAACTTGAAAACACAACTTATTATACTTCTCACAAAAAACAAGAAAGCAACATATATAGTAACAGTTTGTGGTAATATCAAGCAATGGTAATCTCTAAAATGAGTTGATGTGGTTCTGAAAATAAACTTTGGTTCCAACTCGACATTTCTTTCGATCAGTATGCTCTGATCGTGTTCTGGAGAAATCAGCAGATTTACCCCAGCAACTGTACTCAGCGCTGATGTATAAATGAACACCTAATCTGTCGGAACCGCCCCTATTGTCTAAACCTAGACATCCCTTTGAACCCGAACCACTTTCCGTCCCTGAACCCCAAGGAAACTGGAATATTGAAGGTCTGCAAAAAAAACCAAATCAATTATTTTCTTCTTGTTATTCAATTTTGTTTTTCTCTCATTCTTTTCTTTCACCCCTGATGCGTTTTCAAGCAATGCATGTCATGTCATCGATCAACAAAATTAGCCTTCAAAGTCGTGCACCAAACGCGCACTCACAATACCCGTGAACTTTTACACCAGACTCCACCATTCATTCTTGATGGATGGTTGTCGTTATGTCAGTGGTGTCCGCGTCAGGTTTGTTCACTCTGCTGACTCTTCATCGAGTCGGACCAATCGGATGTACTTGTCTACACTTGAATGGGTTACAACCGTTCGTGTGTGACGAATGACCCGGTTTTTAATACATTTTTGGGGGAGATGGTATCTCACGCACGCGCAGTTTAGAGTATACCAGACAAGACAATGACCCCTTTTCGAAACCAAGGCTTCGGCTTCAGGCTCCGTCATCTCGTCCGAAGCCCCGATCTGAGCATGTACGCAAAGCACGGGCAATTGTATAAAAACAACCGCGGGCGGGGTAAGCCAACCTGAGACGAATCTGGGGCAGAAACCGAGGTTTCGAATAGGGCCTATGCTTGGCCCACTGAAGAAAGATATTTATTTTTATTTTTAGACATAACTCTGCGACGAAGGTAACACAAAAGTTGGGCGACGGATAAGTGACGATATCGTACCCGACGGTTTGAATTTTATTTGAACCTGTTGTGTTAAGCCAACGATGTTTTGGCTCAATATTGGCTAGTAGTTTGTATAATTGATACCATTTGGGCACACACCGTGACCCATAATTACTATAGAACTATACAATATTTCTGGTGCAAAGCGGATAGTTTGTAAACATTCATATGTAAACAATAATAGTTGCCCCCTTACTGGATCTACAATAGTTAGGTCATACCATTTCATAAAGCAATTAGAGTAAACAACCTTATTACGGGATTTAGGCCTATGTGCTGTGGAGATGAAATGTCACATACACGAGGGGGATTTATTGGCTCTTCGGTCTTAAGTCGGAAACTATGGTTGCCTTTGAAGAAATAAAGTTCAATCCAATGCAGCATTCATTTTGGTAGTTTTAATCACAAGAACGAAAGACAGAATCATAACAAAAGACAGAACCACTGAACAAATTATTGTAGTTTTGCCAAGTACAAAACAAGCAAAAAGTAAACGCAAAAAGCAACCGATGGTATCGATAATAAAATTAAAAAAAGGACGCGTGAACGCATGGCCTTTTCGAAACTGACAGTTTTAGCTCGGGCTCTGGTTTAGGCTCTTTGTCAGCCCGTTTTGAGTCCACATACCGAATGCACTCGTTTTCAGAACGACTTTCTAAGCATTAGCTGGAGCCGTTGGTCGTTCAGTGGTCCGGTCATGTAATTGTGCTCCAATGATCATCCTGTGACCGTTGACCTTTCTAAGGACAGACAGTTAGCTGCAAAGTATTCATGAACGACCGAAGTTTCTAAAAACAAAACTGCCAGAAAAGACAGTTTTCAGCGTGGATAACCCACATGGGGTCGATCACATCTTACGCGAGACATGGGTACGATACCAACAAGTTGAATCAATGTCTCTAGTGAGTCAAACTCGGGTCATGCCGTCTGTGACATTCCTAAAGAGGCCACGTTACAACTGAAGCTGTCACTTCTTATTCTTCCATGAGAGTACAGTCACACTCCACAATGTACTAGAGGACTATCAATCATTTGTAGGAATGCTCCACCATTGATAACAATCTTAAATTGATTTGCAAGAATATGTATTTATAGGCTCGGTTTAAGGTCGGTGTGCATACGAAAGAAAAAAAACTACACTTAAAAAAAAAAGGTCTGCTTGTACGGAAAGAAGCGTATTGCCGCCACATTAAAGGAACACGTTGCCTTGGATCGGTCGAGTTGGTCTTTGAAAAGCGTTTGTAACCGTTTTTTATAAAATGCATATGGGTAGAAAGATGTTGTAAAAGTAGAATACAATGATCCACACAAACATGCCTCAAAATTGCGTGGTTTTCCTTTTACCTTGACGACTAACACGTCGGCCATTTATGGGGGTCAAAATTTTGACTCCCATAAATGGCCGACCATGTTAGTTCGCACAGTAGAAGGAAAACCACGCAATTTCGAGGCAAACTTGTGTGGATCATTGTATTCTACTTTTACAACATCTTTCCAACCATATACATTTTATAAAAAACGGTTACAAACGCTTTTGTTTTGACCGACTCGTCCGATCCAAGGCAACGTGTTCCTTTAATAAAAAAAGACTCTCTCTCTTACACGATAAGTCTAACTCATCGTGTACGTACACGATAAAGCCAAGCTCGTGTCTGTACAGGATAAATGTTGTACTGCACAGTAACTTATCGTGTACATCCGCGATTATTTTTTGACTTTTCGTGCACGTACACGATAATTATTATGTACGTAAACGATCAGTCTGGACTGATCGCGTACGTACACTACGTAAACGATCAGTCATCGTGCACGTAAATGGAGTTTGCTATTTATGATCAAGTTCGGGTGGCGACTAGACTCGACTAGACCGACTAGACTAGCCAGAAACCATAGAGCATAGGGAGATTGACTACATCGAAGCATGCTCTGGAGCATGGTCGACTATGGTCAATTTGAGAGCTACGTCACACAGTTTCTGGTCAAGTCTGGTCGCTCGATCGAACTTGCCACATGTTGCGGCAGTACGTCTCCAATGCTTGAACGCTCTCACGTCCGAAAAGAAAATTGAACATTCTCGTCTGAATGTTCTGCCTCGTTGACATGGTAGTAAGGAAGTTTTGATGGGCGTGTTAAGTATACAAAACATGAGACAGTGCAATGTACTTTTTCAAAAGAGTAAACAAAAACAGGTTTTTTAGACGGACCACATTGGCGCTGCGACATGTCGGTGAAGTGTTCACGATGACGGCGGCATGGTATACACGTTGCACGTCTGTCACAGTACCTTACGCAAGCGCAAGAAATAATTATAATATATAATATATATTACAAAGCATAGAATTCGAACTGACTCTAGCTACCGGGCAATCTCGGAAGTATAGTTAAAGACACTGCTCTAGAAACGCAAGGGTCGTAGGCTCGAATCCCACCCGAGTAACATGTCTGTGATATTGCTAACACACATCGGTGTATAAATTATGGGTAGAAACCAAAATCAATAAATAAGATAATATAGGTGGACATTTTCATTATAAAGTTAACTGACTCGTAGTGGGGCAGATAGGGGAATTGTGCATTTTGATGGGCCATTGACTTTGGCACAAGTCATGAGAAACTTCGGTGTTGTTAACAATTGGGCCACAAATACTGGTAGAATAACAAGAATAATTCAAAAAGTTCACAATGGCTCACATAGGTGAATATCCAACCTATGTCTTCCTTTCCAGTGGTACGTCTGCTATGACCCTATATAATAGCAATATATCTTACACATTTTGTACTCTGACTGTGAGTTAAGTTCCCTTTCGTCCCAAGGCACAATCCTTCACCTAGTGCTGTCGGAGTTGTGCACAATTATATTAAAACAGAGATTCTGTAACATGGAAAAAAGAAATGAAAAAAAACCGAATCCGTATGTTAAAGGCAGTGGACACTATTGGTAATTACTCAAAATAATTATCAGCTTAAAATCTCACTTGATAATGAGTAATGGGGAGAGGTTGATAGTAAATTATTGTGAGAAACGGCTCCCTCTGAAGTGACTTATTTTTCGAGAAAGAAGTAATTTTCCACGAATTTGATTTCGAGACGCAAGTTTAGAACTTGAGGTCTCGAAATCAACCATCTAACTGCACACAAGTTCGTGTGACAAGGGTGTTTTTTTTTTTTCTTTCATTATTATCTCGCAACTTCGACGACCAATTGACCAATTGAGCTCAAATTTTCACAGGTTTGTTATTTCATGCATATGTTGAGATACACCAAGTGAGAAGACTGGTCTTTGACAATTACCAATAGTGTCCACTGTCTTTAAGTCAAGACGACCTGATCACTTTGTTTTCAGAAAAAATAAACGAGGGGAAAACAGCTGACATACTGAAAAGGCAAACTCTATGTTTCCACTTACTTTGAGGTAATGATTTGTACAAGTTAAAAGGTGGGCTACAGGGGCAGGGTCGAATGTTTGCTTCTACAATTGAAACAAATTTGAAAAGCCTGTTTTGTTTGCGTGTTTTTGATAAAGTTGACACCGATACATCATATCCAGAATCATCTGCACTCTAAGCACGATATCCCTTTTGTGAAGCACTGGTGCGTAGAGCGAAGTTTTGCAGTGATGATTTTTTTTTTTTACGAATAATATGAGGTTCAGACAGGGGGCGGAGAACTGTGTCCTTGTGGCGCGTCTAACTGCTCAAAGTTACCCTACACTAGTATTTGCCTAACATCAGTAAAGTTGGTAAGACACTGCCCTGAAATTGCAAAGGTATTGGGTTTGAACCCCACCGAGTAATAACTATACCTGTGATTTTTTTCACAGAACTCGGCGTATAATTATTTGTAAGACCCAAATTAATTTCATTGAAGTTGTTCTTACTATCTAACGGCTACGGCTAGATGTCCGTGTCACCACAAACAGGATGTCCTTCGCAACACACTTAGCAACATCCGTAGCCGTACACTGAAAAAAAATATCCGTAAAATTAACGGTACTTTACCTGGCATCTCGGGTGTGCCAAGTAAAGTGTCGTAAACTTCCACCGTGAAATTTACGGCACTTTACCTAGCACCCTAACTGCCAGGTAAAGTTCCGTAAATTTTACGGATATTTTTTAAACAGTGTATCCGTAGCCGTCAATTCAGATACAGCCTCAGTATGAAAGGTTGTGATGCTAAAAACAGAAAAAAACACTCACCGCTTTACACAGTGTCAGAGACAAGAAATTTATTATGATCAATTTCAGGCATCAAGGTGAGGCTAAACTTAGATTACTCCTTTGTATCAGCCTTACATCTGCCACAATGTTTAGGCTTTATTTCTTTGTCCACAATTCAAAACTCGAATATAGTTTGATAATCGAGTGGACCAGCGACCCTCACATCTTTTAAATGCACGTCTCGACAAAACAGACAAAATATTGAACCTATAGAAACATGTCAATTAAATCACCTATATGCGGCCTTAACTTTAATTCAAAAATGACTTTGCATTAACCGACTCGCCCTCTTTATATTAAGGGGAACCCGTAACTTATATAAAACTGTAACAATATAGGACGGTGTGTGACCGCATGGCACGGTACAAGCATTGTCAAAGTTCGGTTGTTCTTTTGTTGGACACGACTTTGACTCTGACGTTGGTTTCGAGTGATCGCACGCGCTTGCCTTGGAACAGGGGTTGTCTTTTCGTCTTTTTTCATAACCAGGGTCGTGTTTAGTCGTTATATGACGCTTGCATGGTTGGGTTGGGTTTGTCCGTGGACTCGCGGGGACCTTGACGAGAACGTATTTTAAAGTGATCGCGGCGACGACTTTGGGATCATTTTACGAAAGTTGTTCGTCATGGGTTTACAAGCCGTTCTTTTCACCGTGATAGGTGCGGTCATCCTCCTGTTGAACACACAAGGTAAGTTTGTTTTTGTGATACTTGTATAAAGTGAAGTTTATTGAGTGAATTTTTATAGGGTTTTTTTTTTTTATAAATTAAGCTCCACTTGAGCACAATATTAAATGCACTAACCACGTTTCATTACTTAGACTCATAATATTGATCAGCTTATCTTTATAGTATGCGGAACTTGCACGACTATGAGCCCTCCAGTATTGCAATACATTCAATCACGGGCATCCCATTTTTATTTTTCGGGGTCTTAAAACAAAGGAGGCATCTTCGTTAGTTAAATCAGCCAACAAATTTCCCACTACGGGAGCACAGCATTCAGCCAGGACCTCTCAATGTCCTCAAGTTGTGTTTGATTTGATCTAATTTAATTTGGAAACAAATAAAAATTATTCTCACAGCCAGTAGGCTAATTTACGTGACTTGTACAGGTTCAAAAAGAAACCAATAAAACACAATAAAGAAATTACAAGTAAAAACAAACCATTAAAATACACAAAACAAATTAACATCAAAGGTAAAGATTAAAGTTTAAAATTAATCACTAACACTCCAATATTTGTAAAACAATGTTTCAACATTTTTTGCAAGAAATTTCAATAGGGATTCTAAAAACAGTCTGGGTTTTTTGGATATGTTGATAAATAAAAAAATAAAGCTTTTAAGAGACTGCACTGGAGCACGAGAGAAAGTTTCTAAGGCGCGGCGGTAGTTCATTGTGCAAAACCCACGCAAAAAATACTTACACCTGCCTTTGTAATAAGAAAGTGTATTTTTTTTAATCAATGTAGTATTTATTAGGAAACTGGTGGGGAGTTGTATACTGGTGTAGCACTTAGTAGTATTGGAGAGTTAGTCTGGCTCGATAAAGCAATACACAAAGGTGACGCCATTTGGGGGTTCTGTCACTTGCATCCCTGAATCAAGAAATTGGGATGGAAGCGGGCAGGTGGTGATCCTACTTCGATGTAAGTGGGACCATTTACATACGACACACAACGAATTGTGGGACCAGCTTGATATTAAAGGCACTGGACAAACACCTTTGGTAGTTTTTTAAGACCAGTATTCTCACTTGGTGTATCCCAACGTATCAAACCTGTGAGCATTTTTATTCAATTGGCTTCGAAGCTGCAAGAGAAAAATGATAGAAAAACACCCTCGTTGCACAAATTTGTGCGCTTTCAGATGCCTAAATAAAGTCTTCTGCTTTTCACAATGTTTTATAAGTATCAACAGCTTTCGAGTGACCGTTACCAAGTTAGTTTAACATTATTTCGCGTAATTTATTAATACCGATAGTGTAAAGTGCCTTCAAAAACATCAAGTAATATTGTGGATCGTGAACAGACACAGACTTTAGCAAATTTGGGAGGGGTGTGACCCCAATCATCCAAATCCCCCCCCCCCCCCCCCCAATGCCACCCACACACAAATAATTTGACTCCGAAATTATTGTAGTGCGTAACCCAGTGATAAGCCTTCTGGTAAGCCTACTGGTCTAAGTCCGTTTGAATCTTCCACTTTGGTAATTGGATATAGTTGATGGAAATTTGCACCGGGAATTTACATAGAAAATAATAATTTTGGTTTTACCCATTGTTTTTCAATTCAACTCAATTCATAAATGGTTTATTAAAACATGACTCGCAGTTAAAAACTGAACTGCACATGTCAACATCATAATATGTTAAAAAAAATACATAAAGTAGAAGTTAACAAAGAAAAGGACATCAAATAAGAAATTATTATTATATACATTGACACCCGATGTGTGTAATACCCGGTACTTTCTCGAGTCATGTGCGAGAGAATAACAGGGATCATAAAGGTTATGGGTTCGAATCCAACCAGATTAATATTTCTGTGATTTGTTTTCGCAGAGCTTGGGAAAGTACTCAGTATACAGTGCTTACACAATTGAATTTGGAAGTTTTTGTAACATAGGGTTTCGGTTAGAAATAAAACGAAAAGTTACTGCCCAACTTTTTGTGATTTAGGGGGAAGTTAAGATCGGAGGTAAAACGACTCCCTCCCCAAGATAATTAGAAACGCAAATGCAATTTTTAGGAGATTATTAAAGCGTGAACACATTTTACTTTGAAACCCTGAGTAGGTTAACGTGTCTGTAGTCGTTAAAACTGTTCTGTATTTGTTTCACAAAACGAGCCCCCATCAACCTTAATGTCACGCCTGTGGGTTTTCATTCAGCACTTCTCTCTATACAAACCGAAACTGCAACTTTTGTATTTGTTTAACAAAATACCAGCAGGCAGAATTGCTCTATAGTCTATGATTATATTATAATAAGTTCAGTCATGTATAACTTTAAAAAACATGGCTTTGGGCTTTTCACTGGCGTTCACGCGAAACGTTGCACTCAAGCAAGTGAAGCGTGCCGCATAGAATATGACTGGTTAAGTTTGTAACTAAAGATGAGGGTCGTTCACAACTAGACAGTTATACGCCAAGGACACCTGCTTTTAGAAATGGAGTACTTACAGCTCAGCGTAATTTAACTTTTCACCTGTATATAATTGATATAAGTTTGAATTAAGTTTTGCGGTTTTAACTTTCAAAACATTCAGCTATCCTCTGGCAGACTAAATAAACTTCGAGGCCCGTATGCTACCAAGGTTTCCATCTGAGATAGAGCGTATCCCTCTAATAAAACATTGTTGGTTTTTATTTACACTTGAACAATACATGATTAATGTGGCATCACATGTAGGAACACGTCGATTCAGGTACTTTCTGCCAAAAATTAAAACCAAGTCAAGTAAATAAAAGTGCACAAAATATGCACTTAGCTCCTGTGACCCTGCAATCAGTGGGAGCAAGCAGTAGCAGTGTCATTTTACGTATCAATCTGTATCATTTTGTCCAGGCTAACATTTTGAAAATAAATCAATTCAAATAATTTGTCAGCAATATATCGCACATTTTGTTCATGTTTGAGTTGCAAGGGAGAAACAAATCTGCCCCCCCCCCCTCTTTTTCGTTTGGTTTGTATTTCGTAATGTTTTTCTGTAATAAAAACAAAACATTTGTATAAAGCTCTGTAGCACAATTCAGCCTTTGGCTGCGAAGTTTGACAATATTGAATATTTTAATAAACCAATAATATAACAAATGATACATTAATCTGATCCTTTCCACTTTTTGGCTGGGTTTGAGCAACAATGTAGAAAAACGGCAAAAAGTTAACCTTTTGAAAATAACTTGAGGAAAAGTTGCTATAAATTTATGACCACGATTGTAGTCAAAAATTAATCTGTTTACTGTATACTTTCACCTCCTCAGGTACACTGTCTGCTCACCACGACCCACATCAGATTCACCACCGTCGTCATCATCAAACCTCCCCATCGAGCAGTGACGCCAATACTCGGTCTCCTCCTCATGGAGCTGCTCTGCTTCAAGATGCAGCGGCGTCCGATGCTTCCATGGACAGCAAAGGAGATGCTCAAGAAGACACTGAACGAGAGGGCAGGCAACACCATCATCACCATCATCATCCACACCACAACGATTCTCATTCCATTTCAACGTCATCGGACCTTGAGGAAACTCTAGCAAAAGACGAGGCGCAAGCTGCAGAAGCTTGGGCTTTTCTCCAGGGAGACGACCCGAGACAAGGGCACGTCGACCATCTTGCTTTGGGAGAAACAGACCTCGAGAAAGCCAGCATCAAGGAGAGTGAAACCCAAGACAAACCCATCAACCAAAACTCACCAAATAATCAGGGCACGGGGTCAAAAACTTCGATCGAGAGTGACAGTAGTGGCATTCATCCTGAAGACACAATTATTATCGACGCTCAGAACAGCACCAAGTACGTTTCTGAATTTCTTCGTTTCTTCAACATATCGCTACCATCCATTCCTGCAGATGAAAGCCTTGAACTATCAACCAAGCAAACCACTTCTCTCATGGAAGATCCAGCACAGACCTCGGCCAAACCTACTCCAGACATTTTGCATGAAAGTACCACACCATTTTTCGGCAGCACAGGCAAGCCTGTCGACAAAGACGTCGTTGACACAACCATTGCCAGTGAAAGTACTTTTGTGACAACATCCCCTTTAAGGCAAACATCTCAATCAGTGACAACACAACTGATAAGCAGCCCAATCAAGCCTGTCGGCACAGACATTATCGACATAGTCATAGGGGGTGAAGAGAGTGCTAACACAACAACACCTTCAATGCAAACATCTAAGTCGGTGACAACACACGGCACGACTCAATCTACAAGCACCTCAGGCAAGCCTGTCGATACAGACATTATCGACATTGTTCTAGAGGGTGAAGAAAGTGCTAACGCAACAACACGTTTAGTGGAAACATCTGCTTCAGCAACGACACAAGGCACGACTCAATCCACAAGCACCTCAGTCAAGCCTGTCGATACAGACATTATCGACATAGTTCTAGAGGGTGGAGATAGTGCTAACACCTCTACACCCTTAAAGCACACATCTCCATCAGTGACACCACAAGGCACGACTCAATCCACAAGCACCTCAGTCAAGCCTGTCGACACAGACATTATCGACACAGTCCTAGGGGGCGAAGAGAGTGCTAACACAGCAACACCTTCAATGAAAACATCTTCGTCAGTGACAACACAAGGCACGACTCAATCTACAAGCACTTCAGTCAAGCCTGTCGACACAGACATTATCGACATAGTCCTAGGGGGTGAAGAGAGTGCTAGCACCTCTACACCTTTAATACAAACATCTCCATCAGTGACATCACAAGGCACGGATCAATCCACAAGAACCTCAGTCAAGCCTGTCGACATAGACATTATCGACATAGTCCTAGAGGGTGAAGATAGTGCTAACGCAACAACTGCTTTAATGGAAACATCTTCGTCAGTGACAACACAAGACACGACTCAATCTACAAGCACTTCAGTCAAGCCTGTCGACACAGACATTATCGACATAGTCATAGGGGGTGAAGAGAGTGCTAACACAACAACACCTTCAATGCAAACATCCAAGTCGGTAACAACACACGGCACGACTCAATCTACAAGCACCTCAGTCAAGCCTGTCGATACAGACATTATCGACATTGTTCTAGAGGGTGAAGAAAGTGCCAACGCAACAACACGTTTAATGGAAACATCTGCTTTAGCAACGACACAAGGCACGACTCAAACCACAAGCACCTCAGTCAAGCCTGTCGATACAGACATTATCGACATAGTCCTAGAGGGTGAAGAGAGTGCTAACACAACAACACCTTCAATGCAAACATCCAAGTCGGTGACAACACACGGCACGACTCAATCTACAAGCACCTCAGGCAAGCCTGTCGATACAGACATTATCGACATAGTTCTAGAGGGTGGAGATAGTGCTAACATCTCTACACCTTTAATGCAAACATCTCCATCAGTGACAACACAAGGCACGACTCAATCCACAAGCACCTCAGTCAAGCCTGTCGATACAGACATTATCGACATAGTTCTAGAGGGTGGAGATAGTGCTAACATCTCTACACCTTTAATGCAAACATCTCCATCAGTGACAACACAAGGCACGACTCAATCCACAAGCACCTCAGTCAAGCTTGTCGATACAGACATTATCGACATAGTCGTAGAGGGTGAAGATAGTGCTAACACAACAACACCTTCAATTAAATCATCTTCGTCAGTTACAACACAAGGCACGACTCAATCTACAAGCACTTCAGTCAAGCCTGTCGACACAGACATTATAAACATAATCATAGAGAGTGAAGAGAGTACTAACACAACAACACCTTTAATGCAAACATCTCCATCTGTGACAACACAAGGCACGACTCAATCCACAAGCACCTCAGTCAAGCCTGTCGATACAGATATTATCAACATAATCGTAGAGAGTGAAGAGAGTACTAACACAACAACACCTTTAATGCAAACATCTCCATCAGTGACAACACAAGGCACGACTCAATCCACAAGCACTTCAGTCAAGCCTGTCGATACAGATATTATCAACATAGTCCTAGAGGGTGAAGAAAGTGCTAAAACAACAACACCTTTAATGCAAACATCTCCATCATTGACAACACAAGGCACGACTCAATCCACAAGCACCTCAGTCATGCCTGTCGATACAGACATTATCAACATAGTTCTAGAGGTTGAAGATAGTGCTAACGCAACAACTGCTTTAATGCAAACATCTCTTTCAGTTTCAACACAAAGCACGAGCAAGTCTACAAGCACCTCATTCGAGCCTGTTGACACAGACATTATCGACATAGAGGGTGAAGAAAGTGCTAACACAACAACACTTTTTATAGAAGCATCTCCATCAGTGACAATACAAGGCACGACTCAATCTAGAAGCACATCATCAGTCAAGCCTGTCGATACAGACCCTATCGACATATTCCTAGGGGGTGAAGAGAGTACCAACACAACGACACCACGGTCAGTGCAACAAGCTACCCAGTCAACAAGCAGCTTGACACCAATTTCTGGCAGTTCAGTCAAAGCATACACAACATTACCCACAACAGTCCATACTGAAAAAGCTGCGTCGAATGGAACGAACTATTTTGTTGATAAGACAGAAACACTTAACATACAAGATGGGACCTTAAAGGAACAGCGTGTCACCCCTCCTGATAGGCCCAGCAGTCTAACAAGCACCAGCCAATCTGTCACCAACGACACACAAACACATTTTGTGTTTTTTGAAGTTGAAATTATTGAAGAACATGTACGAGACCCAGTATTAAAAACGACACCCCCAACACCAACATTTCATCGTAGTGCGACACCAAGCGGCACTTCGAAACAAACCGAAGTCACCTCGAAAACTACTGCACCACCAACATCTGCTGCAAGTTCATCAGGTCAGCCTATAGTCAGAGTAGAGAACGGCAGTGGATTCAACAAGGGTACAACTACATTGTCAAGCAAGCACACGACACTGCCGCCAAGAACACAGCAAAGTACTACATCAACCAGTACCATCTCGGTTCAGCATGATAAACAAGACATCGAAGAAAAAGATGGTGGGTCGGGAGAAGTGTATGTCAGTCCAGTTTCTGCAACCAAGCACAATACAGCACCACCTACTACATCTACGAGCAGCTCAACAACAGCTCTTCATCCAGAACCAGAACCAACTGTAAAGAATCAGTCAGTGGTTCCAGTCGTGCTTGCTGCAGAACCAGAACCAACACCTGAGCATACACCTGAACCAACAACAACTTTTCATTCAGAACCAGAAACAACTCAAAAGAATCAGTCAGTGGTTCCAGTCGTGCTTGTGGCAGAACCAGAACCAACGCCTAAGCATACACCTGAACCAACAACAGCTTTTCAGTCAGAACTAGAACCAACTCAAAAGAATCAGTCAGTGGTTCCAGTCGTGCTTGTGGCAGAACCAGAACCAACGCCTAAGCGTACACCTGAACCAACCACAGCTTTTCATTCAGAACTAGAACCAACTCAAAAGAATCAGTCAGTGGTTCCAGTCGTGCTTGTGGCAGAACCAGAACCAACGCCTAAGCATACACCTGAACCAACAACAGCTTTTCATTCAGAACCAGAACCAACTGAAAAGAGTCAGTCGGTGGTTCCAGTCGTGCTTGCTGCAGAACAAGAACCAACGCCTGAGCATACACCTGAACCAACCACAGCTTTTCATTCAGAACCAGAACCAACTCAAAAGAATCAGTCAGTGGTTCCAGTCGTGCTTGTGGCAGAACCAGAACCAACGCCTATGCATACACCTGAACCAACCACAGCTTTTCATTCAGAAGCAGAACCAACTCAAAAGAATCAGTCAGTGGTTCCAGTCGTGCTTGTGGCAGAACCAGAACCAACGCCTCAGCAAACACCTGAATCAGTAACAGCTTTTCATCCAGAACCAGACCCAACTCAAAAGAATCAGTCAGTGGTTCCAGTCGTGCTTGTGGCAGAACCAGAACCAACGCCTAAGCATACACCTGAACCAACAACAGTTTTTCATTCAGAACTAGAACCAACTCAAAAGAATCAGTCAGTGGTTCCAGTCGTGCTTGTGGCAGAACCAGAACCAACGCCTAAGCATACACCTGAACCAACCACAGCTTTTCATTCAGAACTAGAACCAACTCAAAAGAATCAGTCAGTGGTTCCAGTCGTGCTTGTGGCAGAACCAGAACCAACGCCTAAGCATACACCTGAACCAACAACAGCTTTTCATTCAGAACCAGAACCAACTCAAAAGAATCAGTCAGTGGTTCCAGTCGTGCTTGTGGCAGAACCAGAACCAACGCCTCAGCAAACGCCTGAATCAGTAACAGCTTTTCATTCAGAACCAGAACCAACTCTTAAGAATCAGTCAGTGATTCCAGTCGTGCTTGTTGCACAACCAGAACCAACGGCCGAGCATACACCAGAATCAACAGCAGCTACTCATTCAGAACCAGGAACTACTCAAAATGAGCATTCACGGGTTCCAGTCATGATTCAAGCAGATACAGAGCCAACGTCCACGATTAAGCCTGTTCAAACAGACTTCTTGCAAACAGAACCAAAAGCATCGTCTGAATCACAGCCATTGCTGCCCATAGTTCCACTTGACACGACTGCAAAGCCAGCGAGCAGCCCCAGATCAGAATCATCAACAATGAGCATTCCCACAACAGTCCACTCTGCAATTGACTCCATAAAAGACAAGGTGACTCCACTCCACACGGAAACGACTGCAATGCTTGCGAGCAGTCCAAAATCAGAATCAACAGCCGTATCGGAACCATTGTCGACAACTTCTCCATCGCAAAGAAGCAATCCCACTGCAATGACTGCAAGACTACGGAGTAGTCCCACGTCGGAATCAACACCCGTATCAAAACCGTTGTCGACAACTCCCCCATCTCTAAAGAGCAATCCTACTGCACCTGTGATCGACCTGATAAGTGACGAAGTCAGTCACTCATCGTCGACTCCACTTCAAACGGATAGTAGCGTTACAACTCGCCTAGTATCGACACATGCCAGTACGAAAGCCACCGCGGTAGCTATGTCGACAAGAAGACTAAACGAGGCCGATGACATCGGAGTTAAGTTCACCGGAAAGTTTCGTATTCTTATCGTGGATGGAGAGCTTGCTGTGTATACGTCAGACCTGAAAGATCCCAACTCTCCAAAATACAACATGTTCGCCGACATCGTTCGCACTGCGGTAAGTCATCATTGCTTTCTAGTGATTGTTTCGAAGTCAACAAATGTTGAGATGAATCAAGTTTCTTACCAGACCTTATTGCAAATACTCGGTACGCGCACAATATACGTGAAATGAGGTGCATGCTGGTCTAGCTAGCTTTCAAATTTAGGCACTAGCTAGACCAGCATGCACCTCGTTCGACAGTTTGCGCTTGCGCAATGGTATTTGCGAAAAGGTCTTTACCAACCACATTGAATTGCATAAACAAGTGATAAAACATTCCAACAAGTACAGCAACTCTGTTTTCAGTCGCCCCATCACGATCAATTTAGTTTAAGCATCAAGTGCGCAATAGTCCATTTTGGAACGTTATAATAAAACCCTGCCATTCGACTACTGTCAATGCTTTATAACAATGTCTACCTATAGACTAGTCATAATACTGAGGGATAAACTAACTAATAGCGATCCAACAGTACTCCAGATGGTCTTGATATTGTATTTCACCAATCGGATTTCACCATTCAGGGAAGGATCGACTTATGGATATTTGGACGGGTTGGGTCAGGTGTGCCCCACACAAATAACATTGTTATTTCTTACACGACAGACCAAGGGTATTTGTGTTCGAGTTCCCTTGGAGACAGCGGATCAGTCTATGTTGTACAAAATCAAGCGGATAAACGACCTTGCCCTGGCGACTCAAACTTTTAAAGTATTTGATGTCAAGGATTAGGAACTATTAACACCGTCTAATCATGACAAAACACTCCGTTTACACGTGTTATATGCATATATCTCGACAGGTCTTGGAAGCCCTGAGCGACTACGGAAACTACATCGGGAATTGCCAAGTGGTGAAGTACGCCCCCGGCAGCGTCATTGCGTACTACGACCTCAAGGTCAGCGAGGGCGCCCAAATCACCTCGCCTGATATCAGGACACAACTGATCAGTTCCTTCAACTACTCGGACAAACCAGTGTTCTCCAGAGTGAGCGTGGACCTGCAATCATTCACAGTGACAAGTGAGTTTGTTTGTAGCTCTCTGGTGATGACTCTTAGAGTTTAAAGGCAGTGGACACTATTGGTAATTACTTAAAATAATTATTGGCATAAAACCTTACTTGATTACGAGTAATGGGGAGAGGTTGATGGTATAAAACATTGTGAGAAACAGCTCCCTCTGAAGTGCCATAGTTTTAGAGAAAGACGTAATTTTCCACGAATTTGATTTCGAGACCTCAGATTTAGAACTTGAGGTCTCGAAATCAACCATCTAAACGCACACAACTTCGTGTGGTAAGTGTTTTTTTTTTCTTTCATTATAATCTCGCAAGTTCGATGACCGATTGAGCTCAAATTCTCACAGGTTTGTTATTTTATGCTTATGTTGAGATACACCAACTGTGAAGGCTAGTCTTTGACAATTACCAATAGTGTCCACTGCCTTTAACATTAATTTTGGGTTTATTCAAGGTAATACAATGAAGCAGACTTCAGATGAGTTGGTCTGTTTTTCTTTTATCAAAGGGGATGGGGATGAGAGGATGTTAACCACACATAATTGACACAAACATGGGGATTCGTCCATTATGTTCATTCGCTCTAACTTCACATGCTCCCTTCACAGAATACTTTACTTTCAAAATGTTGCGGAAGACATTGCAAGGGGCGAGATTATTAAGTTGTAGTTAAAAATCCACAACACTAAGCAAAAGCTCAAGCATTGCTCATCTCAAGAAACAATCAAATACAGAAGGAAAGTCAATTACTTTGAAATTTGAAAGGGATCTAACTGATAACAGTATCAACCTGATTATAGATCGGATGCCCTACAAGGGACAAGGGAAAAGAAGAATGACATAAATTACGAATATTTGTTAGGTATGACCTCAGTCAATCACTCATCAAGCACTTCGCTGAGATACTTGTAGCGTTTGACGTGTGGTCGTGTAAAGTTCACAAGCTTGTATGTTTTCTCATTTTTTATTTCCAGGAATTCAAGAGAGCGACGGCGAACTTCCAACGAATGACGGTAATTATTCACTGCATTTTATTATTATAAGTTTGCTACTCCCTATAAAGATTTCTCGCAAATTCATTCCCTGATCATAATCAAAGCAGAATTATGCATTCGTCTCACAAGGCTTTGTATGTGTCTTTAAGGCAACTTTAATCATCTTGTTCTATTTTAGTTTCGAGCTCAAAACGCATTGTTTTATCTCTTAACGTAAAGGAGTGAAAAATTATCACTCTTTACATCTTGAATTACCCTCAAATAGCTCTTTAAAAAGAGTGGCGGGTATTTCACTTTTTTAGAGGGGTCTCACTACAGGACAGAGTGAAAAATCACTCAAAAAGATAAATCACTCAAAAAGATGCACACTTCAATCGAAAAAGAGTTGTCCCTCATATTGCTCTTCAAATAGTGCTTTTTTACTCTTTTGAAGTTAGGGAGTTGGAAAGCAATTTGCGCCAAATAAATTACTTCTGATTATTTATCGACTGAATTTGTAATTCACAACAAAAACTAATTTCGAACCCCGTGTTCTTTTTTTTTTTTTTTGCTTCAGCTTCCAAACATGATGACGTTGGGGGTCTAGGCACCGGCGGTGTGGTGGCCATTGTACTGACGTGTATTCTACTAGCATTCGTCATTGTCGGCTTGATCATCCTCGTCGAAGTTCGCGAGAACAGGCGAGAAAAGAGGAGAACAGTAACAGCCGGGAAGTATGAAGTAACGGACAATGATGGAACAGGTTCTCCAGTGTAAAACAATGCTTTTTTTTTTAACACAGCCTCAAAGATTTGTTGTATAGCTGCTGATACTATAAAAACTATAGGCCTTATGCACATGACGTCATTTCAGTACGGCGCCCCCGCATTGAGGTCAAACGGAGGTTGTTCATTATCCAATCTATGTGCGTTTCGATTGTTTCGTCACCGTTTGACCTCAAAGATGGCGGCTGGATGACGTCAATGCATAAGGTATATTTTAAAACACCTAGATAACATAAAAGGGACACGTTGCCTTCAAATGGTCGCTTTTGGCTATCAAAAAGCGTTTGTTATGAAATGAATATGGTTGGAAATATGTTTTAAAGTTGTTTTTAAAATGTTTTAAAAATGTTTTTTTAAGTTGTGTAGTTATCCTTTTACTTTGTGAACTGTTATAACACAATCCTCTTCTTTGTAAAACCATGACTTTAAAACGTCTTTTCAACCATAGTTTATTTCATAGCAAATGCTTTGAAACACTATTTATAGCCAATAAAAGTGCCCAAATCAAGGCACCGTGCCCCTTTTAGTTTAAATCAACCACCAAGTGACATGTCTCGTCCCCAATATAGAAAGTACTTGTGGGTAAGGGTTTCTAGTAAAAATAATAACAAATAAAAAATGGGTCAGAATTGACCAGGAACCCGGGTCCCGTGGGCCTTGACCAATTTCTGGGTCAGTATGACCAGGAACCTGTGTCAAACAAAAAGCCAGATTCCGGGTTGAAATCCGAATGTTTTGTTATAACCTGTTTCCAGGTGAACCTGACCCAGAAGTTGATCAAGCCCATTGACAACCTGAATCCGAGTTAATTTTGACCCGGAAGTTTTTTAGAGTGTATCGTGATATATATTTCAAAACTTGGTTCTGGGTGTTGCGAACGTATTGCATGGCGTTTTATGCACACAATAACTGCTTAGCAAAGATAATAAGCTGTGAACCAGTTAAGTCATAAATTCAGTACGTTGGATGATCTTTCTGTTAACTCATGTTGTGCTTATCGGCTTTTTGAAATCGACGGTAGATTTCTCTTTGGCAAAAAAGACCGAATGATACGTCGAAACAACACTTGGGTGGTGATCCCGAGATGGACCATGAATGTGGGATATAAGATGGGGAGTTGGGGAGGGGGTTGGTGTGGTGGAGGGGGGGGGGGGGGTAGGATGAGGGTTGGGTTGGGGTGGGGTAAATTCACCAACTGAGAAAGGGGTGAGGGAAAATGGGAGGGTCAAAGTTTTTGGTTCATCATTGTATAGTTAATCTGTATTTTTGTTTGTTATACTAATTCTGGCATGTAACACTTGGCCGGAATGTTAAACGCAATTCACTATACTGAAATAAATATCTGGGTTTTACTTGGGGGATATTAATGAAAACACCGTCTTGCCTTTGTCTAATTGAACTTACAATCTAAGGTTTTTGGCTGAATGTTTTATCAGTAGGTAAGTTAAGGAGTTGTTAGAATTATGTAATATTTGTGTCAGGGTAAAACAAAATATATTGTCTTAAACCTTTTTGGTACTATATTAATTAAAGTCATGCTGCTCTGTCAAATTTGTTGCCGATTTTACCCCCAACAAAGTTAATCTTAAAACAATCGTTTTGGTACAATCGAAATATAAACATTCATTCTATACTACACACGCATATATTCCGCCAATTTTAAAGGAACATTACAGAATTAGTTTTGCTTGCAAACAATTTGCTAGTAGTGTAAGCACTTCATGTAATCCACCATATACATAAACTGACAAACCTCTAGAAAATTGAGATCGATCGGCCATCCGGGTCACGAGAGAACAGTGAAACACCAATTCAAAATTTTGCATTGCATCGATCGATGACAACAAAAAATGAATAAAACGCTCAATGAGCGATCAGCTCCAAACGCGAAATTAGATTATTTATTTCTCATCAAAGTTATGAAATTTCAGACAGAAATATTTTTAAACGATATTTTCTACTATCATCATCATTAGACAGTGCAAGTTTTATGTAAATCTGTGATCTTCACGATTTTTGTTTCTTACCAATTTTGTAACGTTCCTTTAATTGTAGCTAACTATTATTGTTAGTTACTACTATTATTATTTTTGTTTACAATTTTGTGCATTTTGCTGCGCAATGTCCGGTGCGTGTGTGGAGGGTCTGCTAGTTTTTCGTTTTAAATCTGCATTAACAAAATTTACCATCGGGCTTATCTTACCAGATATAACTTAATAATAATTACCTATGTTTTTTTACATGCTTTGTACATAAATACTTAAATGCTGAAATATCTCCTAAACGTTTTCATGCCGCAATATTCCTAGTTATTAATAAGGGGATTGGTGTATGTTTTAAAATCATTGAATAAAGTTTTGTTGCAACAAATGTTGACGTTAAAGGATTGTATTATGTTGTTTCAACACATTGCCTTTTTATGTTTGCAGATTTATATTTTGTTGGCAGTACGACCATGGGAACCCTCTCCCATGCAAATAATGTCACAGTTATTCTAATTCTTTGTTCAACCCCAAAAATCATTTCAAAATTTACCCAGTCAGTTTCCCTTGTGGTTTATATTGATATTATTCTAAATCAGTGCGGACTGGCAAGGCACAGGTAATAGTCAAAGAGAAGTATTCTCACTTGGTTTATGCCAACATCAACAAATAAATTTGTGAAAGTTATTTGGACTCAAGTAGTCATCAAAGTTGCACGTATATAGGGGTATATTTTGTTGCACAAGTTTGTGTGCTTTAGATACCAAAAATGACCTCAGGCCCGGTTTCTTGTAAGAAATTACCTATTTCTCTAAAACTATGTTACTTCAGAGGGAGCCGTTTCTCACAATGTTTTATACTATTAACAGCTCTCCATTGCTCGTTACCGAGTACGTTGTTATGCTAACAATTATTTTGAGTGGTTACCAATAGTGTCCGGTGCCTCCCACTCACTCCATATTGTACCTTAGACTTCTTACTTTCACGAGTCAGGCATTTGAATGTCAATGGCTTTTTGTGTAAATCACTTTAACCCAGTTCAACCCGAAGGATTTAAAAAAAATTTAAAAAATAATGAAACTTTGGCACATGTTTTATTAAAAAAAAAAATAATAATAGAAAAAAAAAGTTTTAGTCCAAGGGCCACCGGAAAATGCAACTCGTATGGCGGCCATCTTGGATTTTAGTTTGGCCGCCATTTTGGACATGTTTGTACAAATATATCCTCAACTCACATGTGACGTTCCATTGAATAAGAATGCGTTTCAACGCCTTTAACCCAGGCAAGTTTTAAAAACGCCAACGGTTTCTAGAAAACGTGTATCTTCAGTTGGAGTTTGAAATTCCCGGGAAAAAACCTCCACAGTGCAAGGGCCAAGATATACGTTCAAACAATTAAAATTATTTCAATATTTCAATTGACGTCATGTAATCATTAAAAAATATACGGGAAAGGCACCCTTGTCAGATTCATTGCAATGGCACATTGACAATATGTCGTCTTTATTTGCACATGTTTATGTAAAAGTTACAGTTTATACCCTCAACAAAAAACATCTATTATACAATTGTTTGTTTTGCTTTTCATCGCTCGACGGGAGGAACCTTTTTAGCATGCAAATATGAAATTTGTGTAGTTTTATAATATACAACAAAATGTTGTGAACCCAGGCATCCTTCTGTGATAAAAAACAGGTTCACTGGCGCAAGACATAAAAAATGAAAGCCTTAAAAATGTGATTGATGCTGTAACCAGTGTATAAACTACACCTTATCTATACTTACACTATAAGTAACAACAGCTTTAATTTACCTTATCTAAGTTTTACATGCCCTAAACTAGGTTACAGAAATATTTTAAGCTGCGAAAGTGATGTGACGTCACACTAGACGCCCAAGATGGTGCGTAAACACGCTTTAGAACAGCCTATCGCTCGACGGGAGGAACCTTTTTAGCATGCAAATATGAAATTTGTGTAGTTTTATAATATACAACAAAATGTTGTGAACCCAGGCATCCTTCTGTGATAAAAAACAGGTTCACTGGCGCAAGACATAAAAAATGAAAGCCTTAAAAATGTGATTGATGCTGTAACCAGTGTATAAACTACACCTTATCTATACTTACACTATAAGTAACAACAGCTTTAATTTACCTTATC
Organism: Asterias amurensis; assembly: GCF_032118995.1. Lineage (NCBI taxonomy): Eukaryota > Metazoa > Echinodermata > Asteroidea > Forcipulatida > Asteriidae > Asterias > Asterias amurensis. The sequence goes on from NC_092652.1 coordinate 7,938,715, forward strand.
TAAGTTTTACATGCCCTAAACTAGGTTACAGAAATATTTTAAGCTGCGAAAGTGATGTGACGTCACACTAGACGCCCAAGATGGTGCGTAAACACGCTTTAGAACAGCCTATGGCAAGGATTTTTAAAAGCCAACTTTTGGTGTGGTTCGCAATAATACGTCTTCCTCGCAGGCCTTTTCTATGTCACGCAGTACGTATCGAGAATACAAAAAAAATAAATGTTTATCTGTCTTTCTTGAAAGTGAGCTAGACTAATCCCAAAAAAGGGTTATAGAAAGTTCTTCTGCGACCGTTAATCTGGGTTACCCTAACCCTAGAGTGATTCGGCTTATACGCCAACCGATAATCTGGGGGTAACTTCAACCCTTGATCTGGGCTACTTCAACTAAAATCTAGGTTGTCCTTAATTTGGCTTACTTCAACCCTTGATATGGGTAACTCTAACCCCAATCTTTTAGTATTAGGCCCAACTCATTATCATGCGGTTGACCGACACAATATGGGCTATACATTCCCAGAACAGGGGCCCGTGGATCAGACTGACCTTAAATTGGGTTAGAATAACATTGAATCTGCGGGTAAGCCTGGCTCTTCCTTAACCTTGAATTGAAACTGACCCTCAGGGCGGGTTAAACTGACCCTGACGTTCAATCTCAGTCAACCCCTAACCTGGGTTGACCCTCAATCCGATTAAAGTGACCATGAACATAAGTTAGACAATCCTTAATCTTGAGAAAAGAAGACTGGCGCCGAGTTGTTTTAAATATGGGTCACACTGACCCTAATCTGGTCCGGTTGACCCTTCAGTATTGGTCAGACTAACAACACCAGGAGCAAAAAAGTAATGACATTAAGACTAGATTATACTAAGAACTGAACACGCTTGCAGCATTGACATCCTTCATTTATAAATATTTATATACACACATCGAAAAATCAGCCAAAAAGATATCAATACAAAGAAAAAGCAATATATTTGATTTATTTATTTTATACAATATGTCGTAATGTTCAAAAGCATAGCTGCTTTCATCCACCAAATAAAAACACGCTCAATCTGCCAATAAATTCATTAAAATTCATTTTTAGAAGCACTTTGGGAAAAAAAATTATGAATTATCACCGTCTACAACTCCATTGTCCCTGTCACTTCAAGCACAAAACAAGAAAAAAAGATTGCAGGATTTTGTAAGTTTTTTTTGTGTGTGAATTATTATTTCAAGAACCCCACATCATTGAAATAACTTGTCTTTGTTTAAAGCCCGAATCTTTTAAAAACTGCCCAGTCAGTAATTTTCCTTTGAGATTTTTTTTGATATCATTATCTAATAAATAAAAAGTTGTCAGTAACCCTCATCAAAACAGAAAAAAGAACCCAGCTGACAACTGAGAAAGCGTAAGCAACAAAGTAAAAAATTCCAAGTGGAGATAAAAAACAGTTTTCCGTAAGAAATTATTGTTGTTTTGCTTTAAATCAACCGTGGATCACAGTTGGTCAACTGTGGATCATTGTTTGATAAATTACAAGTTTTTCAATAACCCTTCATCAGCCACCAGAAAGAGCCCAAGCGGCAACGGAGAAATCGCAAGCAACAATTTAAAACAGTTCCTTACGGAGATAAAAAACAGTTTTCTCGCAGAAATTATTGTTGTTTTACATTAAATTATTTATTGTTGACCAATTGTCTACCATGCAATCACATCATGCTTTTTGAAGTGAAGCTGTATGTTGCCTACTTCATCTAGTTCTGGCGATTGATACACACTCCCGTCTGTACGTCGCTCTGTAGAAGGATCTATAGGCAGTCTCGTAACCCATCCTAGGACATCAGGAAAGACAAGTTGATACATATCAAAAAAGAGTTCATGACACATGGTGAAAATTGTATCAAATAGACAGGCAGACAAACTGATCAATATATTAATAATAATAAAATGAGCAATAAAATACTACGTGATCAATATATAATTTAAAAAGTTAATATATCATAAATTAATATAATAAATTATTATATAAACAAGATCCGGTTTGGATCGAAAGCTGAGGTCGTCTACCCTACTTATTCATAATAGATTAAATAGATATCAATAAACAGAAAACTTAATTAATAGGTTAATAAAGAAAATTGATAACATGATTATTTATCAATATTAATGAATTGATGATTGAAAATCATAAACCTAAGTAGTGACATAACTGGGTAAATGACACATTTCAATATTTGATCAAAGATAAAATAGATCAATTAACAAATATCGACGTAGGCCTAAACTAATTAAGAAAATATGCAAATTGATGAATTGATGAGGAAAAATTGATGGGTATACAACAAATATTTGAAGTACTGTCACACTGGGGGAAAAAAGACCAAAATATTAATATACCAAATAAAAGACATCGAGATAAACGCACTGAAATGAAAAATAAAAGTACTGACACATGTTGCCAAATTAACAACTTTAAATTGAAAAGTTGCAAGAATTGGCAAAATTTACAAATTCGGCAGCTGAAGAAATTGAAAAGTGGAGTAACTGACAATATGATAAATGACGCTTTTCCGATGCATTCACAAAAAGAAAAAAGAGATAAATTAATAAATGTCGGCCTAAACGAACTGTAAGACAAAAATATGCAATAAGAGATGATTTGATGAAGGAAAAAATATACCAACAAATTTAAATAAAATAAAACAAACCAATCAGTAAGAAATTCGAATTGGTTCAATTGACCATTTGGCATTGGTATAACTGATGAATATTGATATACATGCAAGTTTGTGAATTTATAGATATATCTATATAATCATTCATAAACTTATGAATACAACATAAATGGATTATAACAAGCCAAGAAAATGTGTATTATGGATGAATTGAAACGATAATGTTGTACCGTAGAATTTATAAAACAAATACTGAATGAATAGTAGTCATGTGTAGAAACAACCATTTTAGTGCACCAAATAACTTATTCAAAAACGCCTATGCATAATTCATAAACATCCCTTCAAAATGCATACCTGGTCGGTGTGCATAACTTTTGTGTCGTTTAATTTATTTGAACACATGCATGCATAATGTTATAAGCTTACGTTCAAAATGCATACTTGGTCTGTGCGCACAACTGTTGTGTCGCCTAATTTATTCACGGACACTAATGCATAATTCATAAGGATCTGTTCAATATGCATACCTGGTCTGTGTGCATAGCTGCTGTGTCCAATAGCCGCATTGTACCTGTACGGTTCTGGCGACTGGTTTGACGTAGCTCCGCTGGTAGCTGATTAATGTAGATTTCAATTTGCATTGGCGTCTTTGACTGCAGAGGAAAAAACATGAAGGGATAAAACTTGCACATGCTGCAGAACATGAAAGAGGTTCAGTGTGGCACGAGATTCTGACACCCCCCCCCCCCCCCGAATGGCGAACTGTGTACAGATTTCTTCTGACAGAAATGTGTCAGGAGATTCTGCTAATCCCCGCCCCACAACCTCATTATGGCAAACGTAAAGAGTGGTGTTTTTCACTGTTTTATATGTATAGAGTTTATCGGAACTTCATTGGTAAAGTAAGTTGGGAAAGTGCCTGTGGGCATGTCTATAAGTTTGAGATGTCACGTACTCATTTAAGACAGTTATTTTTTTCAAGAGCGATTTAACTCACCTGTGAGCGGATTTCGTGCGGGCAAAGTTGGACGGGTATGGCGCAATTGCTGGGTTAACTTGAGGCCTTAGAATAGGTTTACGTGGTCCTGTGTTGACGAGAAAAAAAAACACAATCAGTACAGATTCATGATGTTTTATTTTACTACACATCCAACAGTACAATTGGCGCCAAAAACAAGAAGGGTAGGGAAATGGAAAAAAAAAAAATATTGTTCAGTTCTAGATGTTGGAGTAAAGACATAGAAGGGAAGACCCATGCAATCAGGTGGGCACTAAAAACCCAATCCACGTGAGGCTCTTATTCGAGGTGGGGATTCGAACCGGGGTCTGCATAATTATGTGGAAAAGCAGAGAAAGAAATCACTAAACCAGCAAATAATTTCAACCATTTATTGGCATTTAAAATAATCAACAATAAAAACAGAAACAAAATTAACTCCACGGGGTGTTAAAGTAACACCAATGTATTTTTGACAGAAATTGTGTTACATCCTATGCTATGGTATGGTGTGAATTTAGGTTATTGTTATCTATATGTGTGGCAACACCCATAGTGTCAATTTTTGTTATCTTGGTGACAAATATTATTAAATCATTAACATATCAATTCTCAAAGCAAAGGTTTTGGAACTTACTTCGTTTCTGGCAGAAAGACCCAGAAAAGCCTGCCATACAAGTGCATTTATCTGGGCCGGTACATCTCCCACCATTACGGCATGTCACACGACAATAAGCTAACAAGAGAGGGTGGAAAGTTGACACAACTTTAGTGGACATTTTAGGACTAAGCTATTTGTTTCTTCTATAAATAGAGACAAAGTGATTTTACAAAGGATATTTTAAAACACACGGATCATTTAAAAATAGACAATGGATATTACGCATAATGAGTTTTAACTTGACGATAATGGCATAATAAAACAAAAAAGTGCTATGTTCAATATGTCAATACATCAAGTTAAATAAAATGTGAAGATTAACTGATATTGTTGTGTTTCATACTATTCATTTTTCATAACAATAACAAAGACGAACTGCAAAAAAAAATACAAAATTCAAAGAGAGAATATCTATATGATGAACAAAACTACACAAGAAAACTATTACCCAAAAGTGTTTTAGTTCAAAAAGAGAAAACCAATAAAACAAAATACATTACATATTTAAAATTATTTTGGTGTAAAACATTAATTAATATATAGAAAATGTAGGTTATGAATAGACTTGTGGCACAATATATATTGTATGAGGAAAAGGCAAGAATGGGGAAGAAAACAAATTATAACAAATTATTTTGTTTCATTTTACTTCAAAATAACACACACTGGAAATGTACACAAAATTTGATAACAACACATAAGATCAAAGTATACAGGAAAAATTGCAAAGATAATGTAAAGAGGGCAATGTAGTGCAAGAAACACAAGACTCTTCTGCTTCCAAGTAAAGTGCAGACTCCTTTTACTCAACCTGCCCATAAATAACACAATGCAACTAAACAAAGAAATGCAACCAAATAAATAAGCACCCGAACATACAATGAACAACCCAAATTAGTCAAATACAGATAAGTTCTGTCAACTACAAAATAACAAGAAAATAGAAAAACAATTGCAAATAACAACAATAGCGAACACTTTGCGAGCAATTAAGATATTTTGCATAATCAAAAAACCAATGTTGTGCCTTCTCTCTTTATGCAAATATAAGCCGTAACGACAGTGACGTCATCAACTAGCTCACCTATTTGACAAGTGAGCCCTCTATAGGCCGTTGGGCATCGACAGAAATCTGGCCTGATGCAGGTTCCACCATTCTCGCAAGCCCGGGTGCAAAAGGCTGTCAAGAAAGCATACAAAACAAATGAAAACAATCCGAAATTTTCATTTTTTATTAATGAGAATGACATAACAACAGTTCAACAAAGAAACACTTCCGTATTTTGAGGTAAACCAACATCCCCCCTTTGTTCTCACCATGTTGTATTGATTTAAATTCTGTGTATATTTTGGTTTGCAGTAACACCAATTATTGTTTAAATAGTTTGCTGTGAAGATGCTTCTTCTTTGGGAACTAGGTCCGAGACTTGCTTTTTTGTTTCTGCTGACTTGGAGTAGAATTTGTTTGTTTATTCTTCAAGTTCAAGTATTGGAAAATCCCGAAATCAAATCGACATTAGATGTGAGATCAAAGAGGAAACGTTCTTCTATGGTTTAAATCAGAAATTATTTAAATCTAAATTCTCAACTCATGTTTGAGGTGAACACAACCAATTTTTGATTTCAGAGCCGGTATAGTTGTTATTACCACAAAATGACACTCACCAAACCAAGTACATTATACAAAAAATTGTTATCGCTGTTTGGTGTTGTGAGCCCAGACCACCAGAAAACGCTGTACATCATATTTGTGAGAAGGTACAACATTGGTTTTTAGAAAAATAATGATACGCTGACAAAAATTGCAACTTCTTTCATACAACCTACATGTAAAAGACTCAAAAGACTGTCTCATTCTACGGTTTGTTTGACAACCATAAGCTAAATTAATCAATATCACAAAAATTCATCAATTAAGTTTCTTAATGTTTGAAACAGTGGTCTACTTACGACTCTCACATTGTCGACCCTGGTACCCCGCCGGGCAAGAACATTGATCGGGACCAGTGCAAGTGCCGCCATTTTGACATGGCCGAATGCAAGCAGCTAAACAATGTAACGGAACAAAGATAAAACAATAGGTTTATTAGTCAATGACAGAGGGATAGAGTCTTAAAATAGCAATTAGCTCGAGCAATGTTCAAAGTATAAGACCCATTTATTCACGTACATAGCATAATTATTGTAAAAGGTTCACAAGGTGATGTTGCGCAATCTGCAGCCAACCATACAGGAAAAACCAGGGCAGCCCCCTTCGTTTTAAAGTGTAGTGGGTTGTTTTGCGTACATAACACACGGAACCTACAGCTTTACGTCCCAGGCGAAGGGCGAAACAATAATGGCTATGACTCTTGTTTAAGGGCACAGTGTTTCGGACCGGGACTGGGACCAACGCTCTGCTGGTCATAACACAGCTTTAATAGTCCATTCTCACACCACATGCCCGGTATAAAATTACATAATAATGAAAGATGAAGGAAAATAAGAAGTAAATATTTGTACCGTGTTCATATAATGTCCTAGGACATCCGAGGCATACAAAAGAAAGAAAAAAAAATGGAAACTTTACAAATTAGATACAGTCAACAAACTCCTTAGCATACTCCTTTAAAAACTTTAACAAGGACAAAGTTTAGATGGCAAAATACACATCGTGATCCACCATAGTACATGGTGCGGCCCCTCCCCTATTGTGTCCTCATTGTGTGCTTGGAGTCACAGAAAATCTTCAGAGGATTTGAGAAGGGGGTTACTTTTGTAGTCCTACCAGAGGAAAATAGTGTGTTAAAGACACTGGACACTACTGGTAATATTGTCAAAGACAAGTCTTTTCACTTGGTGTATCTCAACTCAATATATGCATAAAATAACTAATCTGTGAAAATTTGAACTCAATTGGTCACCAAAGTTGCGAAATAACTATGAAAGAAAAAAAAACATTGTCACATGAAAATGTGTGCTCTCATATGCTTGATTTCCAGACCTAAAAATGGGGTCTCGAATTCAAATTCGTGGGAAAATTACTTCTTTCTCGAAAACTGCGTCACTTCAGAGGGAGCCGTTCTAACAATGTTTTATGCTATCAACCTCTCCACATTACTCGTTACCAAGTAAGTTTTTATGCTGATAATTATTTTTAGAATTACCAATAGTATCCACTGCCTTTGGAGTACGGGAATACTTTTAGGGGAAAAGTTTCCGTATGGCGCCACCACTTTTTCATTCGAAATGAAATAATATAGTATCTAATTTACCTCAATGAGATATCCCTTTTTGTAAAAATGAGTGAAAAGGGTGGTGGCGCCATACGGAAAGTTATCCCTTTACAATATCCCTTTAGCAATAATACAATGTTTCCCAATACAATTTTGGAAACAGAAGGTTGCTGTTAAACAGAACAAAATAACACTCAAAAATACCAAAAGGGAGCTGCATAAAGCAAAAGTAATTTCAAAATACCGAAAGCCTACGCTTATTTGTCTTTATAGCTTTCTGTGGAAAAGGAAACAATCTTAAGTAAGACAAAAGACATACAAAACATATCTTATTACTCCCCAAAAACAAAGAAATTACGTTTCTCGCAAAGGTTTAAAAACACCACAAAATGTCAACAAGTTACAATAAAACAAGTTACAAAAGCAAAGCAACACATACAACAGCTGCACATGTATGAAACAAAACACAATGATTAAAAAATTATTGTCCGCCACATACCCAGTCTATAGCCATGTAGACAAAAATAATATAAGACAAGATGTCTTATAAATAGTTGACACACAATAATAATAGAAGTTTAATGCATATCTATGAACGAAATAAAATAAAACTGCACATTTTACAGAACTAAAACAAAACCAGAAGTCAAGAGTTGTAGTGGATGTCAGACTTACCTCTCCCGCAGAATGAGCCCGTGAACGCAGGTGGGCATTCGCACTGATTGGGTGCCACACAAGTTCCCCCATTGCGGCAGCGTATGTCACACACAGCTAAAGTAAAATAAGGGGGACAGAAAATAGAAATCTTTAAAAAAATATATATTTAAAAAAAACGGTGTCGATCAACCGAGCACATTCACTCAAACGAAATTCATCTTGCTAGAATTGATTCAGGAGGGCTCCTCATTATAGTGGCCCATTTTGAAGTATGGGGAACACTGTATTTGGTTTGGGTGTGTACAGACAACACTCGTGCAACAGTGATGTGTCCATCATAGTATTACATCGACAAAATGGCTGCAATCTAGGGAGCGTGCCACTGTACTTGAAGATGGTTCGATTCCAAATCTAGTTGCCTTTACAATCTATGCAGAGCTCGTTAGCACTTTCAAAGCAACGCTTTGATTTGCATACAAATACGTAGGCTTATCAAATGGGCAAACGACACATTCATCGAGTCACAAAATACACCTTTGAATCCTATGAATACCCTGGCCCTCTGGCATTTTTTGCTACAAAGGCAAGGGGTGTGAGGACGCGTGCCATGCCAGCTCAGTCTAATAGTACAGCGCGCGCGGTATTTGAAAAGCTCATTAATATGCAGCTACATTTTTATGTAGCTTGAACATCTCGGTCCAATTGCATAGAGCTGGTTGAACACAAAATGTGCTTCAGCAACAACAACAAAACATAGCTGGGTAAAAATCAGACTACCGGCCAAGACTCCGCTCAATTGTTATGCTAAGCATTGAGGAACCATGTGCTAAGTAAACATCAGCTATAAATAGGCCTACCAGTCACAAGCAATGAATATGGCAAGACATTTGTGCCAGTAATAATAATAAGCAAACTATTTTCGTGTTTAAACAGCGGCTACAGAATGCTCAGAAATAATTATATTGTCACATTTTTGTAATAGATGCAGTCCATATGAAACAAATCAAACTGGCCCCGACCAAAAACCAAGTATAGACCTACATATGGTACACTGCAGCTTCAGTAAAGATCAGCAGACCAATAACTAAATCTACAAAATATATGAACCAACTTCAAATACACCGTTGTTTTGATTTCATGACCTTCGTTTCAATTTGACAATGCGGTTGACCAATCATTCATAACACAGCAACATATGTTTTTGTTTAATAATTTACAGTTCAATGGTTTCAAGTTTATAGTAGATGATCTTTAGATCATTAACTAAATTTACAAAATAAATGAACAATTTCAAATAAAATTAAGTTAAGTGCCGTAAACTCATTTTTGATTTGTCCTTGCGGTTTGTTACCTTGATTTTTCAGTTGAACAACGCCATTCCCTACTAAGCTCAAATCTCCGTAATCATACTGCTCTTGTTACCATTAAATCATAACACAGCATTAAAGCACTAAATCATTACACAGCGAAATAAGTTTTTCAAAAAGTAATCAAAAGTTCAATGGATATCACAGTCCCGGTTTGACTATTTTGATGAGTATTCGGCATCAGGTCAATTTCGAGTGGAGTCAATTTCTGGAGTTAACTCGCTGTGGATTTCTCTATGACTTTATTTCCCTGATTTACGGCACCTCGTATGACGGACTATAGATCAATCATTTTTGTTTTCAATAAATCAAACAAAAAATGTTCAACCGTGCTAAGGGAATTCGAGAACTAGCACTTATTGTTGTTATGTTTCATGCAGCGGGTAATCAGTTTAAAGGTTCACGGCTCATAACAAGATCCCGTCATAAAACCAATGCTCAATGTCACATCACCTCACCCCCCCCCCACTCCCCCTTCATGTGACGCATCAGCTAAAGTATAGAAATGACACGGTGGTTGAATTGTAGTGGTTTGTTTTAAGGCACTGGACACCGGGACCCACTTGGTCAATCCAAACATCACCTGTGAAAGTTTGGGCTCAATTGGTCAACGAAGTTGCAGGGAAATAACGAAAGAAACAACACTAATGTTGCACAAATTAATTTGTGTAATTTCACATGCATGGGAAAGTATACATCACTTTATCCCCCGTGTAAATTTATAACATATATAAATAAATCTCTCATCGGGGCAGTATGTTTTTTACAAGTTATAATTTTCTCGGTTATATAAAGTAAATGTTTTTATACTGTCGCTGTTTCAAAGAAGAGCCTGGTGTTGAATTGAATGAGTTTTGTTGGAATTCACCCGGTAAAACAAGTGAGCCGTGTTATCACAGCGTGCAAATTACTTGTAAATGACAAGCCTCCCTTGCGATTAACTCCCCTGTATTTAAACCTCACAGACAACCCTGTTAAAAGTGCAACAGGAAAAAAGAAACGGGGATCCGTGAGAAATTTACGAGGTTAATGTTAATGAAATGTGACTGAACTCACGGGTGCATGTTGGTGGAGCGAACCCAGCGGGGCACAGGCAGTAGTCTTTGGCGACACACTGGCCCCCGTTCTGGCAGGCACGACTGCACAACTCTGCAAAAAGAAGATTCCGGGATTTGAGTTAGTCAATAATGAAATTGGTCGGAGAGGGGAAGCTAGGGGACTTCGAAGATAATGATGATGAATTTGGTGACACTGAGAGAAAACCTATAAAATTTACTTCCCTCTGGGAATTAGGGATGCGTGAGGGAAGTTAAAATCGGGGAGCAAACTGTATAATTGGTTTGGTAAGTCAATAACTATCTGGGCCAAGGTAGGAATATCTTTTGGATTAAAGGCACTTATCACGTTTGGTAATTGTCAGCAACAAGTATTCTCACTGTCGTGTATCCCAACATAATGCATAAAACAACAAATCTGTAAACAAAAAATTACTCAATTGGTCATTGAAGTTGCAAGAGAAAAAGGGAAAAAATCACCGTTGTTGCACAAATTTGTGTATTCATTTTAATACTTGAGTAAGAATAGTATACCCCTTTCTAAAAAAAAATAATAAGTTACTTCAGAGGGAGCTGTTTTTCACACAATGTGTTATACTATCAAAAGCTATCCATTGCTCGTTACCAAGTAAATTTTATGCTTACAATTATTTTGAGTAATTACCAAAAAGTTTCCAAGTTTCCAGTTCCTTTAAACCTCGTTATTTATATACGATGACCATTTGGGTTCTTGGCGCCTTTCTCCGTGAAGAAAGGGGGAAAGATGCATTTATTTTTCCAGTTTGAAAACAAATGGACTGTTGGATTGGTTCATCTGACAACTGCTAGGTAGAAAGAACAACTTGCACATTCAGACATTATACTATCTTTTTAGTTTTTTTAGCCATGCAGTGGACATTATTGGTAAATGTCAAAGACCAGTCTTCGCACTTGCTGTATCTCAACATATGCATACAATAACAAACTTGTGAAAAATTTGAGCTCGATTGGTCGTCGGATTTCATAACTATGAAAGAAAAAACACCCTTGTCACACGAAGTTGTGTGCATTCAGATGCTTGATTTAGAGACCTCAAATTCTAAACTTGAGGTCTCGAAATCAAATGCGTGGAAAATTACTTCTTTCTCGAAAACTACTCCACTTCAGAGGGAGCCGTTTCTCACAATAAAATACCAAGTAAGGTTATATGCTAATAATTTTTTTTTGAGTAATTACCAATAGTGCCCAGTACCTTTAAGGGAGTAGGGTAGGAGGGGACAACGACACATTATGCACTTTATCATATCAATAGTGCGCCCTCACCTAGAGTTCAACAAGAGGATGTTCATTTTGGTCAAACCTGTGCGCAGAGTGTACAAATCTGTGCGTTTTTATTGTTTCGTTAACGTTTTCCCTCTAAGATGGCGGCTGTTTGACGTCAGCGCGTGAGGTCATGAGTTTTTTGTTTAACCGAATCGCACCATTTTGTGTATTTCTTTAGATCTCGTTCTGGGGAGGGGGACAAGAGTTCTGAGTGATGGGAATGCTACAGTAGTTGGCGAAACAAGTTATTAATGACCCGACCCAAATCTTCCGAGTTCACATTAAGGGGGGAAGAGACATTTCGATTTGAGAAACATCTATAATTTCTCTTTTTTTTTTTGACTGATCATCACGATGGGCTGATTTCCTACTCTTGCTCCCGAGGGCCCTGCGCATCATCATTATGGCAGGAAACATTGATTGGATGTTTGTGCCAAAGAAATCAATTCTGTATCTTCCAATATTTTCCATCAATACAACCTTATTACAAGTTTTATAATCCTTCCCAACATCTTCAACAAGTTGAATTATTTCTGGTGGCTTGTTTCCCGGATTATTTCATTAGTATTATCTATATCAGTGTCATCTCGGTAAAGATGCGTAGAGAAAGAAGGAAGATTAGACGTGGGGAAAAATCAGACCAAAAAGTTAAGTAAATTCTTTCCAGTCGGTGTCCCTTGTGGTTATAGGAACACTACATAAATGTTTTTGCCAACATAACAGCTGATTATAGCAGTGCAAGCACTTTATGTTTTCCACCATAATTTGACAGACAGAAATATTTCAAGGGATGTTTTCTACTGTCATCATTAGAACTAACCGTGTAAGTTTAATGTGAATCCTGTGATCTTAGACGTATTTCTTTTCCAATTCTGTAATGTTCCTTGCAATAATTAATTTGCTATCAGTGCGGCTCTCTTGAGTTCAACAACAAGCAACCCACACTTTTCAAAGGTAAAATTACAAGCGATTTCCATAGACCAACTCCCGATCCAAAGCAACGTTCCCCTGAAATACATTTACAAAGTTGTAGGCTACCTGTTTCACAGCTAGCACCAACAAATCCTGCTTGACATGCACAATGGCCGTCCGAACGACAGAAGCCGCCATTTTTGCAGCTTGGTTTGCAGACATCTGTAGTGTAATGAATGAGAAAATAACATGAAAATAATGTGCACCCTGATTGCAATATATGTCCTAGGGAAATCGGTCCATTTGAGATTCTGTCCCCATATTATGGGCCGTTAACAATGGGTGGAGGATGATTCAAAAGAGGGCGCTATCAGATTTCACAAAGCAATAAAATTCATCGCAAGACAAATTTTCAGTATCACCATAGAGACTTGTATTGTGACATCACACTTTACTTAGCAACTACGATTGATTTGAAGTTACGATCAATTTGAGACCTTTGTGAAATCGGCCCCAGGGTCCAATTTCATAGAGCTGCTAAGCACAAAAATCTGCTCAGCATCAAATGTTTGCCTTGATTAAAACAGGATTTCCCAACCAAATTTCTACGTGATTTTCAAGATAAGCATACAACAGCTGAATACCAGTAACTAGGAATTGCAACAAAATGGAAATTCGGTTGGTATTCCTGTTTTTACCAAGGAAGAAATTTAATGCTAAGCAAATTTTCGTGCTTAGCAGCTCTATGAAATTGTGCTCAGGTTTGTACACACTTCGCCGTAATATTGGGGAGGTGGGAACACAGAATCTCCTGCCACGCCATGGTCATATTATATGGAACGCCACATGTACACAATTATGTGATTTTTCAAAAGAAGGACAAAATATTTGTTTACCAAAGCAATGTCGATTTCGGCATAGATTTCTCTCCACGACTATTTTCTGTCCGCTCTCACATCCGGGTACGTTGTTGTCGTAGCAATAGGCCATCCTCATTTCCACTCCGTCACCGCAGGTTCGACTGCACATGCTCCATGCTGACCACTTCAACGCAGGTACTTCGTGAAAAATAAAATGAAAATATTTTCTCTTAAAATGCCAATCACCTTTGATAATTCTCAAAGACCCGTGTTTTTACTTGGTGATATCAACATAACATGAAATATCAAACCTGTAAATGTGGACGCAACTGACACCCAACTGGACTTTGAAGTTGCAAGACAATAATGAAAGGAAGAAAACTACGTTACTTCAGAGGTAGCCGTTTCTCACAATGTTTTATACTTTCAACAGCTCCCCACTGCTTGTTCCTTTCAGTCTTTATGCTAACAAAAAAATTGAGTAATTACCAATAGTGTCCAGTGCCTTTGACGACTAAGAACGTTGTTCTAAAAGAATTGTTCAAACTTTTAATTAATCAAGTTCAGTATTGAAGTATTGTTTCTAGAATAAGTCAACTGAGAATGTCACACAACAAACGGAATGACTAATTAATGGTAGAGAGGTTAGTCTCTGATCTGCCATTCAACCCTGCACCGTCAAGGTCAAATGTTTGCATGTAATCACCGTCCCCTAAACACGCCGTCTCTAGAGTTCTGTCCCCCCGCCGGTAATGAGGAGGTGACCGCTGAATTGCAGAGGTGTTGCGTCAAATTGTAAACAGGTGATCAAAACCCACAGGGGAAAGAAACCCACTAATAAGCTCATCAGTCAGATGAAGGGGGGGGGGGGTGGGGTGACGCCTTGAGAGAATTGGAATGATCCATCAATTCCACGAATGTTCATAATTGATTCCTGATCTGCACGAAACAATATTTTTGCTAAAGCTTGATCGTATATATTTTTTTAGGGTTTCCCAAATGCCCCATTCGGGTGATTGAATGAATGCCCACTCGATGAAATTATTAACCACTACATACAGTTGATAACTTGATTAGATTTGTTAATTCCCTTTTCCCCCTATTGAGCGGTCATGTTCAACTTGGGTCCCCCTGGGGGTGGAGATTCAGTTAAACAACCTTGAACCCAGGTGAAGACGCGGATACCTTTAGAGTGCAACACGTGTTTTTATCTAACTGCTGTAAATAAAAATGTGTATAGAATAGATGACTCTCGGGTAAAATTGATCCATTTCAGTATGGGTCTCACTGTTTCAATATTTCATCCACACAAATTCATTTATGACATACTGTCAAGTAAAGATTAAGCTGAATTGAATGGGCATATGCGCTGGAATTGCCTTCAAAGTTTATAATCACGCACCGATGATCGTATAACCAGTCAAGACTTTTGGCAATATCTCAAAAAGGCTACAACTTTACGAAATGAAATTTCACACGTTAATTCTGTTGTACATACCTTCATTTATACAAGATTTAAACAATCGAATGGTTTCGAATGTACATTTTGCCGTTAAAACTAGTGGTCTGTAGAAAATAATGATTTATATCATCATAAAGCCAATAATATAATTGCACCATCCTTATAAAAGACCTAAATTTACAAAATTTAGTTATTCCCTAATGAGCTTTTAACATTTTGTGACTCAAGTTCCGCCTTCGTTGGTTTTAGAATAACGAACACATAATCTACCATAATTATAGAGGAACAGAAAGATGAATCGACAGAAGTCATAAAACTGGTATTTATAGTTTTAAATGATGTACATCATCACGAACTACACGTTTATTTCACCCGAGGGAGTGTTCTTTTATACATGTATCTCCTGTTAGTACTATGAATGATCCATGTGGTGGTAGTTGACATTATGTGAAAGTTTTGTTTTACTCTTTCAAAAACAAAACTTACAAATATTAGAAATTCACCAGGCAGTGTTTATCAGTTGGCTGCAAGTTCAACAGGGTGTTCAAGCAAGGGTTTTGTCAAACTATGTATACAACTTAAATCTAGATTTGAACTCAGAGTATCTAAAAACAGCGTCGGTAAAGTAACACTAATAAAAAATAGTTGTTTTTGCAGAAACTGAGTGTCATTTTAAGATCCCAAGATGTAAATTGTTATTTTATAATTGCAATTGTGACAACACCGATTGTGTCAACTTTAACACCCCCAGTTTGTTAAGTGTATCCCATATATGATTGTTTATAATGCATTTTTTTTACTAAATTCTTGCTACTTTTTTTAACTGTTGTGTATTATTTAAAAAAAAACATAATATTGCTATTTTTGCTCATGTTTTTTAATCCTGCATTTTAATATTGTTCTTGACTGTACAGCGCTTTGAAACAGTGTTAAAGCGCTTTATAAATGCATTTAAGTTTTAAGTTATTGTGTCTTCGTCGTGTGCTTGAAATCCCAAGAATTCTTATTTATTTGTAGACTTTTTTTTAGGGGTGGGGTGGGAGAACGTTTAGGGGATACCCCCTGCCTAATATCGTACGTGGTAAATTCTGAATTTAAACATTTTTACACTTACCATTGCAGTTATCCAGTTTGCACGTGACGGTCTGGGCAGCGATCCCCCGCCCTGTTTTACAGTCCCGTAGTCTGGAGTCCGGTCGACAGCGCGTGAAGCGGTAGCGGGTACCAGTGCCACACGTTCTGCTACATGTACTCCAAGTAGACCAGTTTGCTAAAATAAAACATTAGAAAACCAACAATTATTTTTGTAAACAAGTACTTGAGTATAAGTAATCACGTGTAACTGAATCTATGAATGTTAGATATGTTTATTTAAAGTGACATTATTGTATCGTCTGCTCAGAACTACATGTTTCTCAGGCATCTGTACACAGGTTGTGCAGCAAGGGTGTTTTTCCTTTCATTATGTTCTTGCAACTTCGATGACAAATTGAGTAAACATGTTCACATGTTTTATGTTGGGATACACCAAAGGTGCCCAGTGCCAGAACTGAAGAGGGTCAAAGTTCACAACTCCTCTATCACACATCAACCATCTTTGCCTGGTTGCACAACAGGGCCCAATTTCATGGCTCTGCTAACCGCCGAATTCTGCGCTTACGACGACACGATTCCTCGCTTACTTGCAAGCGCCGAATTTCTGTGCTAGCCTTGTAAGCGTAGAATGCCTAGTAACGTGGACTACGCACGCGCAGGCGCCAAAATTCGCCGCTAACCCGTGAAACAGGCTTGCCGTAAGCACAGAATTCCCTGCTTCCGTAAGTGCCGATTCTGTGCTTACGGTAAGCAGAGCCATGAAATTGGGCCCTGGTGATGTGATTACTGTATCACTAATTAGCAATACATCCCAGGATTCCAGACTATATTTCCAGATAGGCTCAGCTTGGTATTAAGTAACTAATCAAGATGGCTGCTGGGCGATTAGTGTGGGAGAATCACCTAAAATCAATACCATAGTTGAATGTAGCATTATCCAATTAAATACCTCGTGTGATTAAGAAGTAAACAAACAAATGTGGAGAATTTATCGATAACATAAACATTCCAACCAAAAATGTACACAACTACAATTATGAATACGAAATCTAACATGCTGCAGGCCTTGCAGGGGCCGGTATTTTTTTCTCTGGTAAGGGGCGTGCACTTCTTTGGTAGGGAGTCAACATTTATATGTCTATTGGAACTTTGCCACGTGCACCTTAGCAAACTCATAGGACACCACGGCAATTACTGTGGGTGCCCGAGATTTTCTTCTGCTGTTGCCGTTAAAAGTGATTTTTTTAGTGTTAATAACAAAGAATACTCAAACTTACAAATTTAAACATTGATTAGCCATCCGGCACATTATGCAACACCGAGTACAACATGAATGTGGTGTTCTTTGTTTTTGTAATTATTATTTTTTTTTTTTCTTTTTTTTTTTTTTTTACAAATTTTGCAGTAAATTTGTTCTTCTCCGTACCATCTTTGTCGGCCTCGATCTGCACACCGGGGTTGCCCCTGAATGCAGAGACATGCCGACCGGCGTCTCCATCTTCCGGCCGGTACGCACTCTCACGCCTCAGGGGGTCCACGGTCGTCGCAATCGACGGTAGCGTCGTGGTTGCTTCCTCCAGGATCGCGATAGTCGTTGTCGTGGGTTTTGTCGTCGGCTCCAATCGGGGCAGTGTCGTCGGTTCTGTCGTGGGAACTGTCGTGGGAACTGTCGTGATTTGAGTCGTAGTTGATGGTGGCACTATGGGAGTGGTAGTCGCAATGATCGAATTCGGTGGTGCTTTAGTTCTAAGATTATTGTCTTCATTTGAGGGATTTGTTGGGCCTGGTGTTTTTGACGGTGAAGTAGGACGATTCGGCGACCCTGGCGGATGTACGTAGAATATTTCATTGCCTTCTTTGTAGTTGATGTCCTTGTCTGGTAACGGAATCGATGACGGATATTTGCTGTAATCCGGAGCCCAGTCGATGACGTCAATATCGACATCGAAAAAATTTTCATTGTAAAATGGCACCGCCGTGGTTGTCTGCGGACCAATAGTATGCTCTGTCAACAATGGGAACACGTTTTCAGGGACGGCTCCGTTGTAAGGCTGCTCATCATTGGTAGATCCGCTCTCATCGGGCTGATGGAGGGTCGGCGTGGTCGGTGGGTCGTCCAATGCGATTGGTGTGTGCGATTCTTTACCGGGGCCCTTCGGCCTGGGTTTGGCCGTCGTTCCGCTGTTAAGAACGGGGAGGGTGAGATGACTGTCAGTATCTTTCTGTAAATCGTCCGTGATGTTCAACGCGGTCCATGTCGATTCAGAGGCAAACTGTGATTGGAAACAAAAACTTGTAATAACCCAGCACAATAAGGTTTTTAAATTGAAATAATACGATTTTAAAAATGTTAAGACTGCAGAACTTGCAATCACGGGGTTACTGGTTCGAATTCGACCAAGGTAATTGCTGATTTCGCAATCACTTTATAATTAAATTTATGATCACATTATTATAGATTTACCTTCACCGGTATTGTATGCGTGTATTGCAACTGAAATTATTCAAAGGACCGGGACAAGTTTGTATGTGAAAGTACTTTCCCTATTAGTCATTGCAGTTCTCAACAAAACTTGTTGGCAAAGGATCCCAAAGGAAGTTTTTAGAATAGATAATTCAATTTGTTAATTGATTTAATGAAAGGCTCAATTCGTCATTCTGCATTTCATGTATTACCTTGTCAGCTACATGCACATTGCACATCTTTGACAATTTAACAAGTTATTGTTAAATTTGAAGCGGTTTTGTTCACGCGGTTAGAATATAGATTTGAAATACACACTCTGAAAAACATAACTGTCAGTAACGCTTCTCATTTTCCAATAGTGGTGGACAAAAAGTGATACTTTTCCCATATCTTCTGCAGAACTTCGAATTTGTGAAAAGTTTCACAAAATGCAATATATGCCTACTATCTTAATCTGCTGTACTTCTTACGCAGTGGGTTTTTATTGTCCTAAATGATCAGAGTCATTACCAAACGAATATAGACCACAAGTTCATCGTCACACATGAAAACAATCTTCACCCATTGAAAGGATGATGTGGGGATCCTAATGGAAAATTTGTCACAAAAATCTGAACTCACCGTTCCCATGGGCATGGCACATTGCAAGGCTGCTGCATCCGGGTCGTTGATCAATGCCAGTTGCTCAATATCTCCCTGAGGAATGGTTTGGTGGAGAGAGAGAAGGAGAAGTAATTATTTTTTATATTAGTCAAAGGCAGTGGACACTATTGGTAATTACTCAAAATAATTACTAGCATAAAACCTTACGTGGTTACGAGTTAATGGGGAGCTGTTGATGGTATAAATCATTTTGAGATACGGCTCCATTTGAAGTAACGTAGTTTTCGAGAAAGAAGTAAATTTCCACTTAATTGATTTCGAGACCTCAGTTTTAGAATTTGAGGTCTCGAAATCAAGCATTTGAAAGCACACAACTTCGTCTGACAAGGGTATTTTATTTGTTTTCTTTCATTATCATCTGGCAACTTCGACATTTGATTGAGCTCAAATTTTCAGAGGTTTGTTATTTACGCATAATGTTGACATACACCAAGTGAGAAGACTGGTCTTTGATGCAATATCCAACAGTGTCTATAACGTCTTTAACTTCTCTCGACAAGTTCAATTAAAGTACAAACAAACAAGAAATGAAATCTGTTGATGGTATAAAACATTGTAAGAAACGGCTCCCTCGGAAGTAACGTAGTTTATGAGAAAGAGGTAGTTTCTCAGTCAATTATTAAAATACTTCAGGCATTAAGCCTTTTATTTGGGCATCTGATGGCACACAATGCGCAACAAGGGTGTTGTTTTTTATTATCTTACAACCAAATACGTTTTCACATAATTTGTTTTTGTATACGTACGTTGGGATACACTAAGTGAGAAAACTGGTCTTTGGCAATCACCAGAGACGTCCATCTCTTAAAAATGTGCGTACAAATGAGAGCCTGAAACGGGATTTTGTTTTCTGGAGCAATTTTTATTATATCGAGGGTGTAGTGAGTGAGTCCATTTGGGGAAGGAGAGGAAGTAAACAGGTTGGAATGGTGTTCAGCATTCGCTTCCTTAATATGACAGGTTTGATGTTAAATTGCCTACCCATGTCTGATTTTGCAATCCATTATGCATGATTTTGAGATTAATTGATATTGTCAACATTATGATGGATGACATCACTGTCAAATCCTCTGAATTTTGGCAAAATTTACGACTTTCGTAATGATTTCCATTCCAGAAGAGACTGCTGTTTTCTCCACCTTTTTGAGTTTCTTGTTTTTTAGGATTTGAAACTTTGCATGGTTGAAATACGATATGGAAAGGTTTGCGGTAACACCATGTAATGACTATCTCTAATGAGTTGGGGTGGTTCTGAAAAGAACCATTGGTTTCAACTCGACGTTTCAATCAGTGCTCTGATCGTCTTTTGGAGAAAGCTCTGATGCTGCATGCTGCTTAAGAACTGTGGAGGCGGATTTATTGTTATGGTTTACCCTCTTGTTTCGTCATAGCTCGTCAAAGGCACTGGACACGTTTGGTTGTCAAAGACTAGTTTCATACTTGGTGTATCCCAACAAATGCATAACTTGAAACTGTGAACAATTGGGCTCAATCGGTCATCGAATTTGCAAGAGAATAATGAAAGAAAAACACAATTTTTGTTGTACAATATTGTGTGCTTTAAGATGCATATTTTCCAGCGCCTACAAACGTGTTCGTTTTTTGTTTGTCCTATTTCGTCATTATATTTCATTCTGTAATTAAAGTTCTGTTCCGAAGTTCTGTTCTGAAAAGGCATTTCTATAAAAGTCTTTTGCATATATGCCTTCTTGTCACTGTGTCACCTTTAAAATAAATTCTAGCAGTTCTTTATACCTTTTTGTTTGACAAACCATCTTTATAGTTTTACTTGAAAGTTCATTTTACAATAATATCGAAACAAATGTGAGTTGGAATGAATTGGTTCAAAACGAGCCACAGCCCCCCCCCCCCCCCCCCGCACAGCCACCACCACCGTCACTACTTCAAACATGACTACTTTATATTCGTCAACTCCTAAACTGTAAATGAAAACCAAGGACCCGAAATGGACCATCAGTGTAACTTGATCAATGGGCTTTTAGATTTTTATTTATGTGAAAAATAAACAGAAACACGAGGCGTGTATAAACACATTGCATAATGCATGTCTCATTCTTAACAATGACAAATAGTAGTCAATGGCATGAAGTTTGGGCCATGGCAGAGTCTTTCTTTAGCCTTCAAGAAAGTCTCGGATCTAAGTTCATTTTCGTTTTACACCCTTTCGTTTTGACAAATCCCCTGTCACACTGATGAGTAAAAAATGATGCAAGTTTTTAACATAATATAATTATTTTACCTCAAAGTACATGTCGATCATGTTAGGCTTGGAGTTCCCGATGGAAATATCTCCCGGTCCGTTGACTCTGATCGCCTGACCGTCCTCCAGCTCCACCCCGAACTCCCTGGTGCAATCCGCGAACATCGTCACCGAATCCCTCCTCACGCTAAAGGCCAACATGTGCCACTTCCTCTCCAGGACCGAGTACCCGGAGAAGCTCACTGCGTCCGGTCGCATCTTCCCGGTCACAGCATCCCGTCGGCTGAAGACGAGCGCGGGTGACGAGCTCAGCTGAACCCCAAGCTGGACTTCCCCGTCCGGTCCGGTGATCAACACGGCGTATAGGTAACCGTTGAGGTTGCTGGCGAAGTAGCGAGGCGGCTTGACTACCAGGAGGATGGAGAATTCTTCCGGAAAGCCTTCGGGATAGACGCGGGAGATTGGGACCTTCAAGACGGCGTCTTGTGAGACGTGGAAGGCTCTCCAACGACGGGGTGATCGACGCACACCGGCAGGGAACGAAGACAGGGACATGTACTGCAACAGATCTTTTACATCTGAAAATCAATTTAAAAAAAGTATAGCTTGGGACTAGAAACCATTCGTTTATTCTTCCAGTTATCACCACAAAGGAGAGTTGTTAACAGTAGAACACATTGTGAGAAACGGCTCACTCTGAAGTAACATAGTTTTTAAGAAAGAGGAAACAACTTCTTACTCAAAAATTTAAAGACTTCGGGCCTGAAGCCCTTTATGTATCTGAAAGCACACACACTTGTGAAACAAGGCTGTTTTTCCACTATTATCTTGCAACCTCGATGACCAATTGAGTAAAAAAATTACAGATTTTGTATTATGTTAGGACACACCGAGTGAGAATACTGATTTTTGACAATATTACCAAAGGTGGACAGTGCCTTTAAACGATTGTACAGATAGGAGAAATGTGTTATCTTCATAATTTGAAGGAAGGGGTGACTGGTGGCGAAGAATTATGTATAGACCAACATTCCTTTCGGATGCCACGGGTCGCCTTATATACAAATCGGACACTGATAAACAGAAATAGAAGGATTGCCTGTCATATAAAATTCATAAATCTTATCCTGGCTTGTCAGCAAATTGTTCCATACTCAAACAAACAGGGAAGATTATAATACTGCCCATAGGTGGGAATTTCTAATGGTCTGAAGGTTATACACCTTATCTCAGTGATCCATGTTTACTTGGCGTCTCGAATATTTTATACTCGAAAGTCTATAATTTAATGAAAAGAGATCGGTGTTTCGTATAGGCATGAAATATAACGAATGCACTTTTAGAAAAAGTCAAGGGTCGTGCTCTCTGCTGTAAACGCTTAACAGGTCTGCGGGTACCAAATAGTTGTACAAGGTAGGGAGCGCTAGATGGTTACCAGGGCCTAATTCCATAAAGCTGCTTAGCAGAACAAAATGCTTGACAAATTGCTTTGCTAGCAAAAATGAAGTGGGGGCATAAGCCACACCAATGCATATTTAATTTAGCTGGTAACCTGTTAACTGATAAGCAGCACTTTTCCGTGCTAAGTAATTTGTTGTGCTTTCAAGCTTTATGTAAAACGGTGCTAACTGAGGTGGATCTCTCTAACCACCGAGTCTAGGCAATAATTGGCGTCAGTCGTTCTGCTAATCTAAATTTCCCCACTTCCTATAGAGTGATGGGAAAAAAATACAAACATGTAGTTAGTCGCGTGGATACACAGCAACACACGGGGCACCTGGCTACGTGTACCTAAGTGAACCCCACTGTGTTGATGAGACGAGATGCCTCCATTCTTGGCCCCGAGTCAGGGCCCCTGATGACCAACCTTCATGCAACTCAACACAAAACACAAACGATTACGTTGTGAATTGTAACGGCTTGTCAAGATTTTTTAAGGGAAGGTGCCAGTGGTTGCACCATAGATGGTCTGTGCAACAAGAACGTGGTTTTTTTTTCTTAGAACAACGATAACGTGTTGAGCCCATGTTTGTAAGTTTATGCATCACCAAGTGAGGAAACTGGTCTTTGAAAATTACCAAAAGTCTACTCTGCCTTTAAAGACACTGGACATTATTAGTAAATGTCACAGACCAGTCTTCTCATTTGGTTTGTCTCAAAATATGCATAAAATAACAAACCTGTGAAAATTTGAGCTCAATTGGTCGTCGAAGTTGCGAGATAATAATGAAAGAAAATAAACACCCTTGTCATGAGGTCTCGAAATCAAATTCGTGGAAAATTATACTTCTTTCTCAAAACTACGTTTCAGAGAGAGCCGTTTCCCACAATATTTTATACTATCAAACCCCTCTCCATTACTCATAACCAAGTAAGGTTTTATACCAACAATTATTTTTGAGTAATTTTTGAGTAATTTTTGAGTAATTTGCAATAGTATACATTTGCAATAGTATACATTGCCTATACATTGCCTTTGAGTCATAATAATGACGATCTTTTTTGTTTCTCAACACGCTTCAGCCTGAGCTGAAAACTGTATGTTCATATACTTGGTTTATATAAAACCTGCCAGAAATCAAGTTTCTGTAACTATTACACGCGCTAGTATCCTCTGTGATTTACATTGATTTATGTGCATGCAACCATTGAGGTAATTGAACGTGGCACTGGCCTCGCGAGAGGAAATTGCTGATTGGACGGTCAGCTTGAACAGTTTAACCAATTTGCGCGAGTACTTCATCGCATAAACGACATTTATTAAGAGTCAAGGCTCGTGATTTAAAAAATTGTTTCAAATCAACTCAAATATTATTAATAAAACATGTGAGAAATTAGTTTTCAAATCAGTTAAAAAAATAACAAAAATTAATATTAAATTGCCGATCGGACGGTCAGTTTGAGAATTTGTGCAAACGTACTGCATCGCAGAAATACAATTGTTGGAAGCCAAGGCTAACTATTTAAATGCAATTTGTTTCAAATCAACTTTTAATAACACAACAGATGATAAATAGTTTTCGAAATCATATCGAAAATTAATAATAAAACAAGTGATAAATATTCGATGAGGGTTTTTGTTTCAAATCAATTTAAATATTAATAATGCATAATGCAACAGACGATAAATAGTTTCAAAATCAAATCAAAAAATTATTAACAAAACAGGTGACTAATATTGTAAGAATTTCGGAGAGTTATTTCCTAATTAGTTTAAATATTAATAATAAAACAGGTGATACGTTATTGGAAGGGGTCATGATACTATAGAGGGTAGAGGTCATCTCGTGACCTCCTCTATTTAACTTTCTTGGCGTGTCTTTGTATAGCATTTAATAGCTCGGGTGTTTCTAACATCAGAGTTTGGGCTCGAGTCCAATTCGTGAGACCTGTGTCCTTAAGCAAGACACATGATGCTTTGTCCTTCGGATGGGACGTAAAGCTGTTGGTCCCGTGTGTTGTGTAGCGCACGTAAAATGACACAGTGCACGTATCGACAAATGGGGGGGGGGGGGGGTCGCCGAGGGGTTCCTGGTTTGATTGACTGCATATTGCGCCACAGCACCTTGTATACCATTGCATGTAAACGATGAGGTCTCATAATTCAAACGTAGTCCCACATACCTAGCAGGGAAATACAATTCCGTAGATCTGCCATGGCACAAAAAGTAGCTAATCGCTACAAGATATTGCTAACCAGAATAAGGTTACCAGCCAAACTACCCTGTAACATGTACAATTTGTAAGTGGTAATCCTGTTAAAATATGCATAGCAAAAAAATAGTATAAGCAATGTTTTCTGTTTAAGCAGCTTTATGAAATTGTGCGCTGACGGATATGCGCGCTATAGTCTAGTCAAACTAAAGAAATCGTGTTTTTTTTTTTCTTTTTTGCAAAGGTCTCTTGAAACCCTCCAAAGCAACGTGTAGAAAAAGTAGAAAAAGGGAAGCATTTCCCCATTTTCACATACAAATAAGAAGCCACTATTACCTGAGCACTCGAAAAGGTTGCAATGTCTGTTCTGCTCGGCCGCTCCTTCGCAGGCATCCGGCACGTCTTGGACGCACATTCTACGTCTTGTCTGAATGCCGTCTCCACATGAGACGGGGCACGGGGACCAGGGAGCCCACGACCTCCAACCTGGAAGAAAACCAAGAGGAGAGAAAGTTTTTGTAAGAATGAGCATTACGCCCTCATGGCAAAAAAATATCCTCTTCAAACCTGGTATACTTGAAGAAGGGCTTCTTTCGATGGTATAAATAATTTTGGTAATCATTTCATTTCGAAGTAATGTGGTTATGAACAAAAATGTAAGTTTTTTTGTTATCCCACAAAATTTGAATTCGAGATACTTTGCTGTCAGAAACAATTCGATCCGATTTTGTATAACAGTTCTGATTCATCGTGGACAAACCGCTTTGGATTTTCGGAAATTATTTAAAACTACCTCCTTTATTATTATGTTTTATGTTATCAGTGTTATTGTTCAATATCTAAACATTTACTTAACAAATCAAACGTTCCAAAACCTAAGGTAGAATTAGCTTTTTAAGGAGGTCTCCATGGTCAAACATTTTCAGATGGTCCTCATCAGGTAAAATAAAATGTCTCTAACCTCACTTTAAAATGGTGTAAATACCATTACTGTTTGACATACTCACTCGAAGCGATATTTGAATTGACACGTGACGTCAGCGAATGTCAAAAAACCAACAAACGAGTCTGCCTAGTAAAACATAATTCTTGGTACCAGTCAACTGGTACAAACCAATGCCGTTTCGACTGAAAGTCGTCAAAAAGAATTCTAAAAATTATTTTTACAAAAAAAGTGACACAGACCATAATTATTTCTAGAATATTCTAACATTGTTATACCGGCCATGCCACTAAGTGTACACCGCAATGGGTTAAAGATGAGTTAAAGGCAGTGGACACTATTTGGTAATTACTCAAAATAAATATTAGCATAAAACCTTTCTTGGTGACGAGTATTGGGAAGAGGTTGATGGTATAAAACATTGTGGGAAAAGGCAACCTCTGATGTAATGTAGTTTTCGAGAAACGAAGTAATTTTCCATGAATTTGATTTCGAGACCTCAGATTTAGAACTTGAGGTCTCATATCAACCATCTAAACGCACACAACTTCGTGTGACAAGGTTTTTTTTTTTCATTATTATCTCGCAACTTCGATGACCGGTTGAGCTCAAACTTTCACAGGTTAGTTATTTTATGCATATATGTTGAGATACACCAATTGTGAAGGCTAGTCTTTGACAATTACCAATAGTGTCCACTGCCTTTAAAGAGGCACCAACATATACATTACATTTCCAAGTATATACAAGGTTAACCATAATCTTCTACCTCCACGAAGCTATTATAATATAAATACTTTCCAATAATTAATAACTCAGCCTGTGGGGTATTTTGTTATCAGATGATAAGAAGAAACCGAAAACCACGAAATGAATTATTGACATGACAAGAGTGTTGTTATTCGCTCGCGCTAAACAATGGTAGGTAGTGACGTCACAGTGTAAACTATCAGAACCCTCTTGCCAATAGAACAGAGAAAGTCACGTTACTGAATTAAAGGCACCGGACACGTTTGGTAATTGGCCAAGACTAGTATGCTCACTTGGTGTATCTCAACATACGCATAAAATAATAATTAGGCCTATGTGAAAATTTGAACTTAATTGGTCATCGAAATTGCAAGAGAACAAAGAAAGAAAAAACACCCTTGTTGAACACATTTTGTGTGCTTTCAGATTCCTAATAAAAGGCTCCAGGCCTGAAGTCTTTAATATTTGAGTGAGAAATTACCTCTTTCTCAAAAACTACGTTAATCCAGGGTGAACCGTTTCTCACAATGTTTGATACTATCAACAGCTATCCATTGCTCGTCAACTACGTTTTTATGCGAACAATTATTTTGAGTAATTACCAATAGTGCCTTAAAGGCAGTGGACACTATTGGTCATTGTCAAAGACTAGCCCTCACAGTTGGTATATCTCAACATATGCATACAATAACAAACCTGTGAAAATTTGAGCTAAATTGGTCGTCGAAGTTCCGAGATAAAACACCCTTGTCACACGAAGTTGTGTGCGTTCAGATGCTTGATTTCGAGACCTCAAATTATAAATCTGAGGTCTCGAAATCAAATTCTTGGAAAATTACTTCTTTCTCGAAAACTATGGCACTTAAGAGGGAGCCGTTTCTCACAATGGTTTTCACCATCAACCTCTCCCCATTTCTCGTCACCAAGAAAGGTTTTATGCTAATAATTATTTTGAGTAATTACCAATAGTGTCCACTGCCTTTAAAGCAACGGTTATTATTACCAGTCATGACACCATACAATGTTGATATACAAAACGGATGACACGTCGGAAGAATGGGACTTCCTTGTGTGGTCTTAGAATGACACTGTCCAGAGACATTTCGGCCATCTTAAAAATGCGTTTGAAGTGGTTTGAAAACACGAGTAAAACACGGATTTCAACAATAGTTTGTTCGGTGCAATAAACCAACTGTTTCAACGAATAGCGTCACTGGAAAACTTTGCAGATTACATTTTGTGTTATTTTGTCGAATGAGGTTTCGCCCAACTCACAAGTCCGGACGGCTACTTCAAGTTGAGAACTACACTTCCACAAATGTGAACATTTGTACTCATTGGTCATCGAATTTGCAAGAGAATAATAAAAGAAAAACCACCCTTACATAAAATAATTGTTGTGCTTTCAGATGCCTAATAAAAGGCTTTAGGCGTGAAGTCAATATTTGAGTAAAACAAATTCCCTTTTCCAAAAACTACATCACTTCAAATGGTGCAGTTTCTAACAATGCTTCTTATTATCAACAGCTTTCTATCAAGTAAGTTTTTAAAGACAATGGACACTACTGGTAATTCTCAAAGACCAGTCTTCTCACTTGGTGTATCTCAACATATGCACAAGTAACAAACCTGTGAAAATTTGAGCTCAATTGATCATCGAAGTTGCGAGATAATAATGAAAGAAAAAACACCCTTGTCACACGAAGTTGTGCATGTGCTTTCAGATGCTTGATATCAAATTCGTGGAAATTTACTTATTTCTCGTAAACTACGTCACTTCAGAGGGAGCCGTTTCTCTCAACCGCTCCCATTACTCATTACCAAGTTAGGTTTTATGCTGATAATTATTTTGAGTATTTACCAATAGTGTCCACTGCATTTAAGGTATTTAGTTTTTGGAGTAACTATCAAAAGTGTACACTCCATTTAAAAACAAACTACCCAGTGTATCATTTGAGCTTGGATTTTGTTTTTGGATTACTGACACAAACAGATGAAGAAATATCCAGCAGTTAGGGAAATACATGGTACAATTTTCCCTGTGGAACGCAGCTGTCTATGCCCATAAGCTTGGTCTGCAATTACTGCTAAAAGGTAAACACTCAGGTACAAAACAGGAATTACATAATTTGGTTAGCCCAAAGAAGAAAGATAATCATCTCAAACCAACTTTATTTGATTTTCTAAAATGTTGTTTTCAATAACTGAAAAGTTCGTTACTATACCTATTACCTGAAAATATAAAATAAATAGCGACGACCTCCATCACAAAGAGGCCAAGGCCACGTAAATACACTGGAGTAATTTGTAGATGAGGCTGTGGGAGTTTGACATCGCATTAGGCACGATCACCCCCTGGGGAAAAGGTCGTTATCCAACGTCACGCCAAAGTTTGGTTTGTTGTGTCATCGGGTTCGGGGCGAGGTGACAGTTAACTGTGTCTTGTCAAACGATTCGTGATAGTGGAATGTCCACCTACATTAATCGGCATATGACTCAGTTTGGTCTGCATGGACAGTGAAAGTGAATCTTTTTTTGGCGGCTTGTAATGTTTAGAGATAAAACGGGGGAGGTGGGGTTAAAAAGCGAGTCCCACTAGATTAAAAGGGATGGACCGAATTAAAACATTGATGGAATAGTTACTACGATACTGCACAGAAACACCATTACAAACGAACTTATCAGAATACATTAGCATAAAACAAACCTTGGTAACAAGCAACGGAGACATGTTGATAGTATAACATATAGTTTTTGAGAAAGGGGTAATTTCTCACTAAAATAATCAAAGACTTCTGGCCACAAGCTTTTTTATTCTTTATCTGATAACACACTATCTGAAAACAAACCTAATTTGATGAATTTTTTATGACAATTTTTTCAGCTCGGGTCGGGTCACGATGCTTTGAACGAATGGGAATAATATACTATTTTCTCAATAGTGGTTAATGACATCCTAAAATAGGATGTCGACACACCAAGAAATCCATCAAAACCTTTTGCTTAAAGACACTGACCATTGGTAATTGTCAAAGCCCAGTCTTCTCACTTGGAGTATCTCAACATAATAATAATATGCACAAAATAACAAACCTGTGAAAATCTGAGCCCAATCGGTTGGCGAGGGTTGCGAGATGGTAATGAAAGATGAAAGAAAAAAATACCCTTGACACGAAGTTGTGTGCTTTTAGATGCTTGATTTCGACACCTCAAAATCTAATTCTGAGGTCTCGAAATCAAATTCGTGGAAATTTACTTCTTTCTGGAAAACTGCGTCTCT
Organism: Asterias amurensis; assembly: GCF_032118995.1. NCBI lineage: Eukaryota > Metazoa > Echinodermata > Asteroidea > Forcipulatida > Asteriidae > Asterias > Asterias amurensis. The sequence goes on from NC_092652.1 coordinate 7,968,943, forward strand.
TCAGAGGGAGCCGTTTCTCACAATGTTTTATACTATCAACAGCTCCCCATTACTCGTTAGCAAGTAAACCTTTATGGTAATAGTTAGTTTGAGTAATTACCAATAGTGTCCAGTGCCTTTAGTGCTTGATTTGAAGATTCTCGTCATCCTAATAATTTATAAGCGATACATTTTTCTACACCTTCAGAAAGTCGCCATTCAGACATTCTCTGGACCTCAACAGGTTGGATGGCACATTGTTAAGACTTAATAACGACTTGCAGATATGTTGGAATTCGAAAGAAGTGTGCACGTGCCCCTATGCACAACTGTTATCAGTCTTTCATCATTACCATTTTGACCCCAAAACACGCAGCTCCAAAAGGGGTTGATCACCCCTAGCATCATTTGATTTCAGACGGGTTAAAGCAGTTGTCTGGACGTCGGTAACTACACTTTGTTTAAAGGCAGTGGACACTATTGGTAATTACTCAAAATAATTATTAGCATAAAACCTTACTTGGTTACGAGTAATGGGGAGAGGTTGATAGTATAAAACATTGTGAGAAACGACTCCGTCTGAAGTGACATAGTTTTCGAGAAAGAAGTAGTTTTCCACGAATTTGATTTCGAGACCTCAAGTTTATACTTTGAGGTCTCGAAATCAAGCATCTTAACGCACACAACTTCGTGTAACCATGGTGTGACAAGGGTGTTTTTTCTTTCATAGTTATCTCGCAACTCCGACGACCAATCGAGCTGTACATTTTCACAGGTTTGTTATTTTATGCATATGTTGATATACATCAAGTGAGAAGACTGGTCTTTGACAATTACCAATAGTGTCCACTGATTTTAAAGGTATAACGAGTGGGTACCGGTACATTTTGTTATTTTGGTGCATTGTGTTGATTATTTTCACTAACTTTCAAAGAAAACTCACAAAGTTTGAACAAGCAGCCTTCGTTGCAAACTATTCAGTAAATACTGTTGAGTAAACTTAATAATATTAATTAAAATAACATATTTGTACTGTTTTCCCAAAGAAAATGACAATGATCAGGTAAATCATCTGGAAAAAAGGGTGTTTTAATGGTCAACTTTTGATGGAAACTTTTTTAGTGGTCTTGAAAATAAGGCCAATTCAAATCTAAAATGTTGTTCCCTTTAAGCTTTCAATGACCACTTTTCCTCCAAGCGCATACTTTTATCAGGTTGTACCCACCATTGTAAATAAACGAGGGGTGATTGGGGTCATTCTAACACAGCAAATCAACCTCGTTATTTGGACTAAACGTGAACTAAAGTGCTTACAAGAATCAATTGAAGAGGTTTTTCTTGTAAGCAAACTGCAGGACGGCGAGGATTGTGCGCGTGAGTGACGGACCTGTATGAACTCGGGGCAGAATTTGACAAGAAATAGACTTGTTATGAGTCGATTAACAACGTCTGCCCATCAGTGCTTTAGAAAATGTATGCGATGCGGGTATATCATGCGGGTAGGCCACTTCTCGGAATCACTTTAATATAAGCAATATTCTTCTGTGCTAAGGACGTTTTTGTGCTTAGAGGCTTTATGAAATTGTAACCAGCTCAACAAAGTTGTTAAATGACCACGATAGAACCCATGGTGAAAATTGTTAAAACAACTTTCTATAACTCGGGATTCATTTGAAATATCTTGGTCGATACAAAAAGACGCAACGTTCGAGCGATTACGTTTGTTGCCTCTCTCAGAATTTCATGACATGGCCCTTGTCAACAAAAAAGGAGGAAACATGAATTTCTGAAGTCGCCTGCCTGTTGTTAAACATGTCATGTCCCACTGACAAAAAACAGGTCGGGTTGGTCTCAGAGTGATTGGCTCTGATCCAAAGGAACTCAAATGCTAGTCTTCAGTGGAGACGTTAATTTTGTTAATAAACGTAGTCGCCGATATCGCAATACGAATTACTGGAGGAAAGATATATGTATCAAACACACATCAGGGCCCAATTTCATGGAGCTGATAATTCGTTTCTGCTAAGCAAAAATGAACCGGATACCAGTTGTAAACTTATTCTGGTACATTTGTTTGTGCTTAGCTGCTTTTTGAACACCTCTATGAAATTGGGTCCTAGCTATTTTAACCAGATTTGTAGACTTGCCCAGTCCCTCTGAACTAGCCACCCAACCAGCCAATGTTGCGCCCTCTACTCAAAAACAGCGTCACAAATCAAGAATACTAAAATGCCGGCCGTCCAATGTAATATTCACAGGAGGTAATTAAATTAACAACAAACGAAACTCGAAATATTGGGACGTTCAATTTTGTCACGAAGACAAAAGTTTGGATAGAGTAGCCGCCATGTCCCTCTGGTTACCGTCTCAGACGGCTGTAACTAAAGCCTAGGGTACAGTTTAGTGACGTTATGCAGAAAGTGTTTCCTATATAAAATATTATTAGCAAGAGTTAGGAAAATGGATCAGTTAAAAACAGAGCACACTCCATGGTATTTTCAATAGGTCATGATCACTGCTCAGCACATAATATTTAATAGCTTAAAATTTACTTGGTAAACGAGCAATGGAGAGATGTTGATAGTATAAACATTGTGAAAAACGGCTCCCTCTGGGGTAACGTAGTTTTTGAGAAAGAGGTCATTTCAAAAAACCAAAAGACCTGAAGCATTTTATTATCTTTTTAGGCATCTGAAAGCACACAAATTTGTGCAACAAGGGTGGTTTTTTATTTCATTCATCTCTTACAAATTGGATGACCAATTGAGCCCAAATTTTCACAGATTTGTTATGCGCATGCTGAGGTACACCAAGTGAGAATACTGGACTTTGACAATTACCAAAGGTGTCCAATGCCTTTAAGGGTCTGTTTAATAGTAAACCAGGCCTTGTACAATAATGAAGTCGGCGAATTGAACCTATACCAAAGGAACCATTTCCCCTCTCAATTCCTCTACTCTAATAATTCAACTCTTAAAGTGATTAATGCTGTTGTGTTTCCAAAAACGAAGATTTAGTGTGGCCCAAAGAAGCCGCCAGATCCCTTAAACGGTTTGACCTCAGCCGCTTCCAAAGACCTACAGGTGAGACTATAGGGTATCAATCTTGCTGGGAAGGTGGGTGGTTTGCGGGCTGGGTTTGAAACTTGAGGGTGTATTTACGTAATAAATTGGATTTGGGGGGGATGGGGAGCCCTTTGATATGTCACACCTTGTCATTCTTGAATGACCCATGACAATTGAGAGTGACATGACTTTACGTTTGGTAATCTCTCTCTTTATGGCAATAAATATTTTTGGTTACAAACGTAAACAGTAGCTTCCGATATAAAGCATTTTGAGAATCATTTCACTTCAAATTAAAGGCACTGGACACTTTTGGTAATTACTCAAAATAATAATCATCATAAAACCTTTCTTGATTAAAAGTAATGGGGAGAGGTTGATAGTATAAAACATTGTGAGGAACAGCTCCCTCTGAAGTGACGTAGTTTTCGAGAAAGAAGTAATTTTCCACGAATTTGATTTCGAAACCTCAAGTTTAGAACTTGAGGTGTCGAAATCAAGCATCTGAAAGCACACAACTTCGTTTGACAAGGGTGTTTTTTCTTTCATTATTATCGCGCAACTTCTGCGACCGATTGAGCTCAAATTTTCACAGGTTTATTATTTTATGCATATGTTGAGATACACCAAGTGAGAAGACTGGTCTTTGACAATTACCAATAGTGTACACTGTCTTTAATATGGTGATTTATGTAAACAAAATCAGTTTATATCTGGGCAGTAACATCTTTGGACTTTGGGGCAAAATTTCCAAAACGCGGCTACCTTTTGAACTTGTTCACAACAGTCGAACGGTTCCAAAACTAAAAGGCAAACCTTTCTTTTAAATTCAGCTCTTATTAAGTCAGTATTACACATGAAAATGCCGAGCACACCATACTTATTGTAGTTCGTAAAACATCTAGGCCCCAAAAAATTTATTATACATCAAATGGAATGGGTTGGTTAGATTACTAATACTAGGGGGGGGGGTAAGGTTTGTTCAAAGAATAAAATGTGTATCTAAAAACTAATTGTCCCGAGAACAAAATTACCATCTGGCTAAAATTGCCAACACCTGGAAGAAAAATTGACCGTGAATGGTCGGTTTGTTAATGAGCACAATATGGTGAGGATGTACTCTTGAAAACATTTGCTGCAGCGTTCCTTTAACGACTGATAGGTGAATGTTTCATCGTTAAAGTATTTAATGTGTCACTGGAACTTGGAAAGGGAAACCGGGTAACTGGTGAACGTGTTTGTTTTTTAATCTAATCTAGATAGGAATTGCCGGAAGTGCCAGTGGAAACTAATATGGTACGAGTTGTGCTGGCTCTAGCGTGTAAATCATAAGTTTTTTTCGGTACATAGTGTTGTTGGAACATAGTGGTGTCGGAGTATAAAGCAGTCGCCTATACGGCTGCTTTTATGACGTGTTACGATTTAAAACTGAACTAGAGGTGAAATAGATATGGGGTGGGGTCGGGGTGGGTGGAGTGATGCGTGGGGGTGGGGTCAGGCAACCTTAGTCAATGGGTTTCTGTAGTGACTGTGGATGGAATATCTGTTGGTCGGGGTGACCTTTTATTTTGCTTTAAGTTTGTTTTAAGTGTAATGATTAATCTTTAAAAATAACGATATTGGGTGATATTAAGCATAGTTCGATATTTGTTAAATTTAATATTTATATCATTCACGCATTCATGACAAATGAGACGAAGAAGAAAACAATAATATTTTATCAAATCGTTCACAAGAACTATACAAAAACAAACAGTGAGAGCCATTGATCCCTGTCATTGGTCCCGGTCATTTCTTCCCCCGATTCACAAAAACACGCCTGCATTTTGTCTGAGCAAAACAAGCAGGATGTATTTTCAACAGACGAAATCCAGCCGCTAAGCTCTTAAAGCCAAAACCAAATCCGGACTGCGGGTGAAATTTGTCTTTCACTTTGGTGTGGGCTTCCCCCTGCCGTCCAATGGTGCGATTACCAGGGGGTTAATCTGCAAGATCGAATCGCAAACCTTTGTCGGTGATTAAACACGAGGTTATTTTACACTGTTCATGATTAAGCGGCATTTTTAATAATTTCAGATACGGCAATAACAGCTAGCCACTATTTTATATTTATAGCCTTGGAGAAAGACCCTGCTAGGGTCGAAACTTCAGTAAATTTTTGTTGTATACTATTTATAATTCACATCTTTAAATGCTTTTTCACGTTCGGTTTTCCTTGTAATTGCCATTTTTGTAAATGCATCGAAGTGACAACTTTCACCAACTTACGTCCTGAACTAAAACATAGGCCCTCGATGACTAAAAACTTGCACATAAAAGCTCGACGAGATTGCGTCATCATTTACGTTTACGACTATTGTCGAGGCCGAACGGTTAAGAGCACCAGACTCAAGCTCTGATGTTTCTGATCAGTGTGGGTTCGGGTCCCGGTTGTGTCTTTAAGCAATACACTTGACCATGATGGCTTCATCCTTCGGATGGGACGGTTAGCCGTTGGTCCCGTGTGTTGTGTAGCGCACGTAAATGAACCCATGTGCACTTATCGAATGGAGAAGGGGTTCACCCCGGTGTTCCTATTTTGATTGGCTGCATATTGAACACCTTGCAAACATTACATGGTGCTATGTAAATGAGTAGGTCTCATACTTCAAACGTAGCTACACAGTACCTTGCATGTAAATACTGAATGTTTAAGCGCATTGTGTGTCATTAAATGCACTGGACACCTTTGGTAGTTGTCAAAGACCAGTATTCTCACTTGATGTATCTCAATATATGCATAAAATAACAAACCTGTGAAAATTTGGACTCAATTGGTTGTCGAAGTTAAGAGATAATAATGGAAGAAAAAACACCCTTGTCACAAAAGTTGTGTGGTTTTAGATGACTTGAAATCGAGATCTCAGCTGAGGTCTCAAATTCAGTTCAAATATTTTAGTGGACATTTTTGTCTTTCTCAAAAACTGTGTTACTTCAGAGGGCTGTCTCTCACAATGTTTTGGACTATCAACAACTATCCATTGCTCGTACCCAAGTAAGTTTTTATGCTAACAATTAGTTTGAGTATTTATTAGTGTCTATAAAGTGCCTTTAAGGGACGAATACGAACTCTTTAAGAAGCCAAAATAATTATACGTTGACGTTAACGTTTATTATGCAAGTCAGACTCGAGTTCGGCCTTCGGAATGTACATTTTCTGTTTTGCCCGATGACAACTAAATATCACAAAATTAAACCAAAGAAATTGTTCAAGGCAAATGTTTTAAAGAGATACTTAACGTATAGGAAGGGAAATCATTAAGTAGATAACAAGATCTACTGATCTCCAATTTGACAGCAGGAAACAGTAGGTTTGCAAATTTAGGAAACAGTGGTTATTTATTGTCTTGTTTTGGCTATTGTTCTATGCTTTCTTGTATGTGAAACAAAAACTCTTTGTTTGCTTTTTTTAAAAGGAGACTTTGTTTAAACTTTGGTGAGATGGGAGAACAGTCAAATAGTTCATTATTTAAACTTAATTTGGCACATAGTCATCTCGATTACGATTTACAATGGGGATGTGTATAAATAATGCAAAGAAATTCCATGATCTTCCATTTTACGTTTTGAAAAGAAACACTCAAAAAAATAATTAATCTGACAACAAATCATAGAATTATCACGTAATGCTCTATACGCCTCATCAAAATTGGCAGCTGCATGATAATTAATAACTATCACTATTGTAACCCCACACCGATGTTTGTACAAACACACTTTACACTAGGCTGTGATAAAAAGTGATAACTTCCCTGAATAAACTTGCACTGCTACTCCTCAAACTGCATTCTGTGCAAGGGCGAATCATCCATTACAACTATACCTCTAAATTGCACAACAGAGCATCTGGAATGCACAATTTGTCGGGGACTTTAAGCGGGCCCACGACCCCACGCCGAAAAGGCTTCACGCTCGCATGATCCATCTCTTTTCAGATTTGACCCCCCCCCCCACCTTAATTTGTGGTCTTGATCCGCCCTTGATTCTATGTTACTTTTTTTCAGGCTGTATCGTTCCAATTACAAACAGCTCTTTAAAGCCCTGTTCTATCTATCCATCTACACCGGACTCTAAATCAGAAGGAACAACGTTTCCTTCGATTCAGTCTTCCCCGGCTCAGATGAGCCGACAGCAGGCCTTCTGTTCCCTGCGCAGCCCCGGATGTTTTGGGCCACACGACTTTGGCTGTGTCAATTACTGCATCTGTCCACACTACATTATCCACGTTATAGCTATAGGCGTATATGCTTCGTAAACGCAAACTTAGTTAGGCTCGGCCCAAAAGAAAACTGCACACCTAGATTTTTGTTTGGATGGGGACCAGAACGAAATGCTGGGAGGTTTGTTTTTGTGGGAAGTTCAGTTTATCCTGTTATCACCCAACCCATGTACTGTTAATTTCTCCATTGAACGAAAACAGTTTTGGGATAACGCACGTTCCCCACTCGTTGATTACAAAACGAATAAATAAATAATTGGCTTGCCCGTAAGGTTTGGGTGGTGGCAGGAGTGGGATTATAAAGCTTTTGAGCCACCACCCGTCCGTACCTCCATTTCCCGTCTCCCCACCAACCCCAGGACCAGCTTATGAAGTAGAGACTACGTATCAGTGTTACTCGTACTATGTAGGCGTGCTAGGTACTCAGTACTCGTACTCGGGTACTCCCTGGTACTACCCGCCCACGAGGTCAACTCGTTACCCGTACTCGAGAATACTCGGTACCCGTACTCGAGTACTACTTGGTTCTCGTACTCGAGTACTACCTCGGTACCCGTACTAGAGTACTACATCGGTACTCGTATTGAGAATTACTCGGTACGCAAACTCGAGTACTATACCTCAGTACTCGTACTCGAGTAGTACCTTGGTACTCGTACTCGAGTACTATACCTCGGTACTCGTACTTGAGTACTAACTCGGTACTCGTACTCAAGTACTACATCGGTACTCGTACTAGAGTACTACGTCGGTACTCATACTCGAGTACTACTCAAGTACCATTCATAATTATGGTACTCGTTCTAATACTTGGCAGCAAAAAAATACTCCCCCTCGAAGTCCATACTCAACCTTCAGCTGAAAAGGAAATGTACGCGAAGTAACGTACCCTAAATTGAGACCTTAGTTACCTGCTGACGTCGTGATACACCACAAACATAAGTGCAGAACACAGCCGGATATTCGGGCAATAAAAAAAAACGCCAATTATTGTAAAAGTTCGCACTTTTTAACGAAGAGTGACTTGTTTCAAGTGACGAACAAAATAATATTAAGACAACATTTGACCAAATAAGACATTTTTAAAATTACATTTCGCACACTAATAATTCACTTTCTAACGGACAAAATCTGATTGTGTGGAGCGGCACTTAATTATAGCTTATCTTGTGTGATATTTAGATGGACACTATTAAAGCAACGAAGATCTAAATGTTTTGCTGCTTGATAAGGTTCAAAACAGATTCAACAGCCCCGAATATTTGTTCAAAATGGTCTGGTTCTGACAAATTTCATCATCAGGTGCCAGGTGAAAGCACTTCTAACAGACGCCACTCTCTCTCTACCTGTACTTTTTACTAATCACCACGGGGGCCTTTTGTGGCTTTTGGGGTCAGGTTAGCTACACCAGTTTGCACTACTCTCCCCCTTTGATGATACAAGGAGCCAGACCCAACCTGACCTCTCAGACTGAAAGCATTTTATGCCTGTAGCCATGTCATCAATTACCTGTTTTGGGGAATTGCAAACAAAGTAATACGTGAGCATTTCTTCTTATCAGTTTATATTCGTTTCTTCATGCGGTTAAAGATGACCCCCCTAAAGCATTTTTTAAGAAATCATATTTAACCATGTTGTCTGGTTTTTGGTTCTCGCGGGATTTGGTTAATGCACGTGATCTCATTGAAACATGCAACATTTTATCAAATCTGTTTTGGAAATAATATAACATTTTAAAGGGACTGTGCATATTATATTCGTCACAGGACACTCGGGGCGGAGGTCGGTGAAGTTTAAACAGGTTTCACACAACGTGGTGGGACAATGTACTTCTTTGTCGGGTAACTTATTATACGAAAACCAATTGTCTTCTCGAATACTTGAGTGTCTATAATTTTGGGCCGGAAGGAAGTAACTCATTCGGGCAAGCACTGTGGCTATCACAAATTGCGGAAACAAAGTCCACCAGGCATACTCTGATGGAATTCGAACCCACGACCTCTGCACTCTAGATAAGGTATTTAAATGGCCATTAGACCTCCGAAAGTGTCTGCTGACAAAGGTGCATTTCAACTCTATCTCTATCTCTTTCTCTTTCTCTTTAACGAATCGTGTCCTTAACTTACTTTTGGCACGTAACGCTTTCCCGAGTCCTGCAGCGGAATTAAAAGGCCTACTACTCAGTTGGGAGTCGAACCCACGACCCTTGTATTATATAGGCCATAACCATTCTACAACCGAGAGTGCACGGTGACACTAGGGCAACAGAACTTTTGTTTCTTTCTCTCTTCTTAGTTAATTGTCTCCTTTCATCTCTCAAACTTTACAACGTTACGCCTGCCTGTGCCCTTCATGACCCTTGCCTCATTGCGCCCATGGAGGTATTTAAAGGCAGTGGACACTATTGGTAATTACTCAAAATAATTGTTAGCATAAACAAATTACTTGGTAACAAGTAATGGGGAGCTGTTGATGGTATAAAACATTATGAGAAACGGCTCCCTCTGAAGTAACGTAGTTTTCGAGGATAAATAATTTTCCACGAATTCGATTCCGAGACCTCAGAATTAGAATTTGAGGTTTCGAAATCAAGCATCTGAAAGCACACAACTTCGTGTTTTTTTTTTGTATTAATATCTCGCAACTTCGACGATCAACTGAGTGGACACTATTGGATATTACTCAAAATAATTATTAGCATAAAACCTTATTTGGTAACGAGTAATGGGGAGCTGTTGATAGTATAAAACACTGTGAGAAATGGCTCCCTCTGAAGTTATGTTGAGATACACCAATTGAGTACACTACTCTTTGAAAATTACCAATAGTGCCCAGTGCCTTTAAGAAATCTATAATACCGAGGGAATCTACATGTTTATTCAATTATTGTTCCCCGTCTACATTATTTAAACCAAGTATGTGATTAAGGGCATTAGACATGTTTGATATTATTGTCTGAGACCAGTATTCTCACTTGGTGTAACCAAACATTATGCATAAAATAACAAATCTGTGAAAATTTGGACTCGATTGGTCGTCGAAGTTGCGAGATAATAATGGAAGAAAAAACACCACTGTTGCACAAATTTGTGTGCTTTCAGATTGCCTAAACAGTTCTTTAATAAAATACATCAGGCCTGAAGTCTTTAAATATTTGAGAAAAAGAATTACCTCTTTCTCAAAAACTACGTTACTTCAGAGAGAACAGTTTCTCACGATGTGTTAAACTATCAACAGCTTTCCTTTGCTTGTTACAAATTAATTAAGCTAACAATTATCCAACAATTATTTGAGTAATTACCAAGAGGGTCCAGTGGCTTTAAAGACACTGGACACTACTGGTAATATTGTCAAAGACCAGTCTCCTCACTAGGTGTATCTCAACATATGCATAAAATAACACACATGTGAAAATTTGAGCTCAGTTGGTCGTCGAAGTTGCAAGATAATAATGAAAGAAACACCCTTGTCACAAGAAGTTGTGTGCTTTCAGACATGAAAATCTTATTTCGAGGTCTCGAAATCGAATTCATGGAAAATTACTTCTTTCACAAAAACTCCGTTACTTCAGAGGGAGCCCTTTCATAAATTGTTATGCTAATAATTATTTTCAGCAATTTACCAACATTGTCCCCTGCCTTTAAAGGGACAAAAACTGGGGGAAATACCTGTTCATCCAATTATTTTCCCCCTGTCTACATTATTCTGCCCGAGTGTGTGATTAACACAAATCAGATTAGGCAGAAACAGCATGATCTTATTGGTAACATCTGCTCTAGTGCCTGCCTCTTCCGGAGTGTTTTATTCTCTATACCCGCTAAAAGACATTCATGCTTCACACTGCCACACGTCATGTTCGGTTACCAGACTCTTATTTGATATGCGTGAACATTATTTGTTAAATACTTTTTGTTCTCTCTCCTGAAGACAATCAGAGTATGCTGTTCGAAACGTCGAGACCAAACCGGCTCTTTTCAGAGCCAACACTTTCTCAACAAAGTTTGACTGTAAATTTTCAAGTGTGGACATACAATTTATTTGATTATTGAAACACACATTGACAACAACTTTCCAACTATTTATATCCTTTACACTATAGGATGACTGAATAATATTCCAAAATTTATAAGTAACATGGGGGTTCCCTTTGGCATAAACACGTCGTCCTGTTCGGTTACAATACTGTCATTTTGATATAAGTTTAGACATGAAATGAATTTAAATTTAAATGAATCACAATCACAAAAAACTTTCCAATATTTAACCCTTCACATCCTCTAGAAAAGGATGGCTGAATATCATCCAAAATAATAAGTAACATGGTGTTTTCCTTTGGTATGTATACATGCAATCGGTTACCACACTGTCATTTTGACAAGTGTGAACATGAAATCGATTTATATTTAATTGACTCCCACCCACAAAACTTGCCAATTGCACTATTCGACTAGTAAGGATGAATGAATAATTTCCAAATTAATAAGTGACATTGGAGTTTCCCCTTTGGAGATGTAAAATTGTCGTTATCATCATTTATAATCTTACACTTTCTCAGCGGATGGATGGGTAGAATTCATCCATCATGTTTAATCTGACAGTGACGTTTTTGGTGATGTCCTATATCTAATTAATTATCACTTCTTCGGAAAAGCCTTACATCGAAGTTTCCTTCTATAAATTATCATTTTATATGCAGTCATATTGACATGCCTTTGATGATATAAAGCTACCCATCAAACCATGCTATATTTTATAGTTTTACTCGGGTGTGAATTTTGAGTTCACTTGAGTTTGAGGATGATGAGTATTGGATACACATAGCTATAGTTAAACGTTGATTACGTACGAGCGCTACTCAAAATCGTTTTTCTTTTCTTTTTCTCAAACCTCGAAGTCGGAAAAGCGTATAGTGTGGGTTGAATTTAGTACTCGTGTGGTATTTAGTACTCATTGTTAGGCATACTTATTAGTACTCAAGAGTTTTATCACCGATAGTTATATGTGTGACTTGCTTCGTTAATTTCTTGATTTTCAAGAGTACTCGTACTTTAAGAGTACTAACCGCACAAGTAATATTTCAATGACAACGAAATCTGAAATACGTACCCGAGTTCGGGCTACGAGCACTGTAAACCTTAAGAGCTTTAAGTTGGACAATGTTTTGTGAAATGCCAATTGAGACTACGAAAGGGGCCTTTGAATCAAAGATCTGCAAAGAACTGAAAAGGTGCTTAAGAGTACACGTACTGTAAAGAGCTGTTTGGGCTTAATTAGGAACATTTTCAAATAAAATTTGTCACGGATCACATTTGTAGGTAGTTTAAGTCCTTACCTAACCTTCAACTAGTTGACACACATTTCAATGAGTGCTAGAGCTGAAAAGATGCGTATGCGAATACAAACAATGTCACTTATGTTGGTTTATTCGGGTAAACAGCTAAACTGGGCCACGCGTCCAGTTTAGTACAATTAGTACTAACTTCTGTGCGATTGTAATTCAAGTGCTAATACTGAAAATGTAGGCCCAATGTAAAGAGCTTAGGTTTAGTTGGGTCCTTCTCCAAATGAACTGGGCCACGGGTACTAGACAGTTTAGTACAATTTGTTTGAAGTATTAACATATAATAAACCTGTATGATTGTAATAGGCCTACACATAGGCCACGAGAAAGGGTACTCGAGTACAAGAACACAGGGCAACCCCATAATGCTACTCATGTTGCACCACTCCTTTAGCAAGAAGCACTTGAAGCTGATGACACACAGACGGCTGTTTTGTAAATAATGATTGACCTTAAAGAGTTTGGACTGCGAGCAGCCGTTAGGGATGGAAGGAGAGACTGTCCCAAAAGCTATTATGGATATGTGCATTATTTTCTTGAAAAGGTATCTTAAAGGAGTTAACCCTCCCCTTAAACTTGCTTATAACAAAATGCATGTGTTTACAATGTACGCCAAGTTTTGCTTACCTTCATGCTTCCATTTCTCACCGTTTGTAATACTTTTAACAGCTCTCTCCATTGCCCGTTACCAAAGAAGTTTGTGTAATAAAATTTATTTGAGTAATTATACAAAAAGTGTACCGTGCCTTTAACGAGAAAATAAACCTTGTGAGGATAGATGGAGGCACTGGTTCTCTACCGGGCGTTGGAGCTGATCTTCGGGCGAGATTCTCTTGAGTGGATGCGCTGCGTTGGCCCTGCACTGCGGTTGAACCCGTGCCCCTGTTTATCTTCAATTATCGAATTATGACAGCCACGAAAACGAGTGCTTTCAGATGTGTTTCTTTTTCAATTTCTCGGTTGTTTCTGTTATGGATTACTGTCAATTTTATCGGGAAGTTCTTGTGGTTGAAGGCACTGGACACTATTGGCAATTACTCAAAATGATTATTAGCACAACCCTTTACTGACTTGGTAACGAGCAATGGAGAGCTGTTGGTAGTGTATAAAACATTGTGAGAAAAGGCGCCCTAAGTAACGTAGTATTTAATAAAGAGGTAATTTCTCACTCAAATATTGGAAGACTTCAGACCTGAAGCTTTTTATTATGCATCTGAAAGTACATAAGTGAGTGTAACAACAGTGTTTTTCTTCATTGTTCTCTTGCAACTGCGATGCCAATTGAGTCCGCATTTTCACAGACTTATCAATTTATTCCTATGTTGGGATACACCAAGTGAGAATTCAGGCCTTTACACAAGGTGTCTAGTACAATGGGCCAGATAAATAAAAACTAGCATTTGCTTTTACTAGTCTTTTACTTAAATCCTTATAAATAAAAGTAAGTCTTAATATTGCTAGTAATTGGTCGAACTAGTAGGTAAAATCAATGCTTGAGGGACTCTTCTTATTGAGATGTAAATAAAAGTGACATTTTACTATTACCTGATAGTTTCACAAGATACTGGGCCGTGTAAAGGCCAGCATTAACAAAAATGTCGATAAGTTTAAGATCAGGCATGAGAATTTTCTCAAATCTCTATAAATAACCTTTTACTGGAAAAACACCATTTACTTGAACGGATTAGTAAATGGTCAGAGAAAAGCACAATAGCGGGGTATTCAGGAGTATAACAATAGAGGCATGGACTCGCTGATCAATAGCGATTAACTGAAATGCAGGCGGGGCAGTTTCCACTTAGTTTAGTTTTTGATGGCGGCAGTGGCTATGAGGAAACAGTCAGCCTCTCCACGCCAGAGCTCCAGAGATTGGTTCTTTTAGAGCAATTAAAGTACACAACAAATGTATAAGTAACATTTATAGTTGGATCATTAGGCCAAGGGAAATATCCCTTTAATACTGACCCGATACCGAGCCATATGCAACACTGTTGTTCAAGTAAAATCTCAAGCTCCTCATACAGTAGCTTGTAAAAATACAAGTAATTGCTACAGTATGTTAGTAAAATGTCGTTTTTATTTATATGTCTATAAGTGAAAGGTAATCCAGCGAGCAAAATGTTCATGCCTGATCTTTTACTTTTCAGTCTTCTTGCTAATGCTGGACCTTTAACTTGATAAGTAATTGCTAGTTTTTATTTATCCGGCCCAATAAGTAGGTCAGACCCTGCTTGTTCAACAACAAAAACCTGACGACATACTTAGCTGAAGTAAGACACCCCAAGTCTTCCCAAAACCCAAATGTAGGACGGTTCATATAGGTTTTATTATGCGAAGTTTCCTTAAAGGGAAGGTACACGTTTAGTAATTACTCAAAACAAACATTAACTTAAAAACTGACTTGGTAACGAGCTGTTGATAATATACAATATTGTGAGAAACGGCTCACTCTGAAGCATAGATTTTGAGAAAGAGGTAAGTTCTCACTAAAATAATAACAGACTTCTAACCTTTTAAGCCTTTTATTCCTATCTGAATACAATTCGTCCAACAAGGGTTTTTTTTTTTCTCTCATAATTTCTCGCACTTTCAATGACCAATTTAGCTAAGAGTTTCACAGGCTTGTTATTTTACGCTTATGTTAGGATACACCAAGTGAAAAGACTGGTCTTTGACATTTACCAAACGTGTTCCTTCCCTTTAAATGTCCAGCTGATTTTGAACACATTTGACAGCCACACTATAACGCCAGTGGTTGAGGGGCGTACTGGCCTACGGCTAAATGACTGTTCAGAACAAAAATAAAGGGGCCTAAATGTTAAAAACATTGTAGTTTATTGATATGATACTTATTGTTTTGCAGTAATAAGTGTTATTTTAACAAGCTTTGGTGTCAAATTAGGTTATTTTGGTCCGGGGGGGGGGGGGCGGATAATGTGACAGCAAACATGGTGTCAAACAACGAACAACCAATTGTTGCAGTGTAAACATTTGCCAAGGATCTAAAACTGATTTATTTTGACCTTAGAGGCCCTCTTTAAGGGTTTT
This sequence comes from Asterias amurensis, assembly GCF_032118995.1. Classification (NCBI taxonomy): domain Eukaryota; kingdom Metazoa; phylum Echinodermata; class Asteroidea; order Forcipulatida; family Asteriidae; genus Asterias; species Asterias amurensis. The sequence continues at coordinate 7,984,634 of NC_092652.1, forward strand.
CGATAACTTTTTCAGAACTGCATTTCCCGACAAGAAAGATTCTTCACACGAAAAAAAAAAAAAAAAATGAAATGCGATCGTTGATATCACATTACAATGGCAACCTTGACATATTTTAGCGTACATATCCCCCATCCGGATATTATTCTCCGATGAAATGTAGGCCACACGGTGTGGTGTTGTGTTTAAAACGGTTGCAAATGTCGTTAGCGCAAGCTGTTTTTTGTTTGTTTATGTTTCCTTTCAAAAATAAATTAGACCGCAAGGCAGCTGTATACATTATAATACATCCTCTACCGATATCCTCTCATTATCATGTACCATGTGCGTAACTCATTTTTGACACATTTTTTTATCGTGATGAAGCTTGACATACTTATTGTATGGTGGCCCTGAAGGGACATCGCATATCGCAAACGTGTGCGCATACGTATGCAATGTCGTGAAACAATTCGCAAATATGTGCGCACACGAATGCAATGTCGTGAAACAATTCGCGAATATGTGCGCACACGTACGCAATGTCGTGAAACAATTCGCAAATATGTGCGCACACGTATGCAATGTCGTGAAACAATTCGCGAATATGTGCGCACACGTATGCAATGTCGTGAAACAATTCGCGAATATGTGCGCACACGTCTGCGAATATTATTTGCGATGTCGTGAATTTTATTGCATACCATGTTGCATACCTTTGAATAAAATGTCTAATGATCTGGGGGGTTTCTTTCCAACAGTGAGATAAGCGGTAGTCATTGCAGCAGTAGTCTTTGTTGTGAGGCAAGCGAGGCGTGTGGTCGTCCTTGGCCTGGTGCCAAGTTCCTGGGTATACACATGCTTTACAGAGGGAGCCTGCTGTAGCGCCACAGTACTCCCTAGATCGCTAACAAATTATCCACAACTATGACATCATCCTAATGGTATGCAACATGGTATGCAATAAAATTCACGACATTGCAAAACAAATCGCACTCGTGTGCGCACATATTCACGATTTGGTTCACGAAATTGCATACGTGTGCGCACATATTCACGATTTGGTTCACGAGATTGCATACGTGTGCGCACATATTCGCGATTTGTTTCACGACATTGCATACGTGTGCGCACATATTCGCGAATTGTTTCACGACATTGCATACGTGTGCGCACATATTCGCGAATTGTTTCACGATATTGTATACGTGTGCACATATATTCGCGATTTGTTTCACGACATTGCATACGTGTGCGCACACGTTTGCGTTATGCAATGTCCCTTCGGGGCCACCATATTATTGTAACTATTTTAAAGGGGTGGTGGCACGGTTTTTTGTGTCTCGCTTTGTTCACCTACTTGAATAGTACAATGCCAATAATTATTTAGAATTGATTGCAGACAGTGAGGTTTAGCCCCCACTGATTGCTTAATTTGACCTAAAGTGCCACTTTGTTACTACTGCAGAATTTCGCAATTTGGACCCAAGGTGTCATTTAGTGATGAAGGCAGAATTGCGCAGTTTGGAGCTAATTGCCGTTTCAGTTTGCAACAATAACAACAGAATTCTTACAACTTGGATGTAAAGTACCGTAATTATTTCAGTATGACAGCAGAATTCCACAATTTGGAAGCAAAGTGTCATTTCAGTTTTAACGAAGAATTCCGTAATTTTGATGTAATGTGCCATTGTAGTATAGGCAGCAGAATTTCACAATTTTAAAGTAAAGTGCCATTTCCAGTAGTTATCATTGAAAAACTTACTTTTATAATTTTGGAACATCACACGGAACTCTGCGGTGGCTGGCAGTACTAATTTCAAAACACTTTCGACAATGATTTAAAAAGAAAATAAAACAAATTTCTGTGCAAGTGTTTTTCTTGATTAACAATCAATGTCGGTCATTACTTCAACTCTGCTTGTGTTCAACGTGAGGATAAGGAACTCATCAAATAGCCAAACAGTACTGCGTCTTGAAAACAGTTGACACTGATTGATGGGTCCCGGTCAAGTAAAACATGACCCGCAATAATTGTAAAGATTTCCCACGCACAGCACCGAGCGTAGTCTTAAAGGAACACGTTGCCTTGGATCGGACGAGTTGGTCAAAACAAAAGCGTTTGTAACCGTTATTTATAAAATGCATATGGTTGGAAAGATGTTTTAATAGTAGAATACAATGATCCACACAAGTTTACCTCGAAATTGCGTGGTTTTCCTTCTACTGTGCGAACTAACACGGTCGGCAATTTATGGGAGTCAACATTTTTGGCCGACGTGTCAGTCGACGAGGTAAAAGGAAAACCACGCAATTTCGAGGCATGTTTGTGTGGATCATTGTATTCTACTTTTACAACATCTTTCTACCCATATGCATTTTACAAAAAACGGTTACAAACGCTTTTCAAAGACCAACTCGACCGATCCAAGGCAACGTGTTCCTTTAACTCATAAAAAAAAAAGATCCTTACTAATAATGCTTAGTCAATACAATTGTTCTAAACGCGCTGTACACCTTTGTGAATTGTCAAAGACTAGTATTCTCACTTGGGATATCCCAACTAAGGCATAAATAACAAATCTGTGAAAATTTTTACTCAATTGGTTATCGAAAGAAAAAACACACTCTTGTTGTGTTTTCATAGGCCGAAAAAAGGCTGAAGACCTGAGAGCCCTTTTGATTGAGTGAGAAATTACCTTTTTTCAAAAACTACGTTTACTTCAGAGTGAGCCGTTTCTCACAATGTTTTATCGACAGCTCTCCATTGCTCGTTAACTAGTAAGTTTTTATTCTAACAATTATTTGAGTAATTACCATTAGTGTACCCACAGTACCTTTAAAGGCAGTGGACACTATTGGTAATTACTCAAAATAATTATTAGCATAAAACCTTACTTGGGGACAAGTTATGGGGAGAGGTTGATAGTATAACACATTGTGAGAAACGGCTCCCTCTGAAATGACGTAGTTTTCGAGAAAGAAGTAATTTGCCACGAATTGATTTCGAGACCTCAGATTTAGAATTTGAGGTCCCGAAATCAAGCATCTGAACGCACACAACTTGGTGTGACAAGGGTGTTTTTTCTTTCATTATTATCTCGCAACTTCGATGACCGATTGGGCTCAAATTTTCACAAGTTGGTTAGTTTGTGCATCATACGTTGAGATACAGCAAGTGAGAAGACTGGTCAGTGACATTTACCAATGGTGTGCAGTGCCTTTAAGATGTCGTTGTGCGGAAATTCTCTATGGCGTGACCATTGATGATAAGATTTTCAAATAAACATAGAATTTTCTACACGGCCTACGTAAAAAATTCCTCGGTTTAGGAAGTGTCATAAACCCCAAAAGGTATAAAATACCCAATGTCCAACAGTGTCCAGTCCCTTTAATCAACATACAAACAACACAAAGACGTTACTTTGGTTCCGTCTGTCCGAAACTTGGTATCCAGTTAGAACTGTCACCGAGACCGTAACCTTTTCGACCCGTTTTCTGTCCATATAAGTTGACCCACAACTTTGAGGCTGCGCCACTAGACCTATTAACTTGACACACAGGGGAAGATGCTAACAAAAATCTAAAACCATATTAAAAACCTTAAAAACCCTCGCACCTTGACTTCCATTCCACACAGATGCTTTCAATTATATGCTCATGGGACGTTGGGCAAATAATGATTTAGTTCACGCAGTGTTTGCTTGCTTTGATGGCACTAACGCCCCTACGGGACGGACAGCCGTGCGCGTCGAGAAGTTGGCACCCCGGTGGAAAAAGCTTACCGGGAATGAAGTATAACACCCCGACCGGGGAGATATTAGATAACGTTACTGGTTAATGGCGCATCCTGACTATTAGTTTTGATTGGCAACCCTGTTTAGTGTACTTTTGTTTGTCACCGGTAGAGGGCGCGAAAGCGACTGTTTTTGGAGGTTGACTCAGAAGGACTGGGCGAGTCTAACACAACTGGTTCGCTTTGATTCAGATGTTTGTGTATAATATACAGATCTCTTCTCCATTGATTTGTTTTGCGGACAGTGTTGTGATGTCTGTAGTTATAGAGGCAGAAAAAAAACATGTTTAAGTGGATATAAATTTACCTTGGTGCATTATTGAAACAAAACTTCTAACTGAAATACTGTACGTGTCTACAGCTCATGGATTACAAGTTGTCAATCTTTTGACTTGTTTCATCACCCAAATTGTGCAACGTCTCTAAACTGGATTACTTGTTCACGTCTAACCGCAGAGTGATCTTTCGCCAACAAGAACATGCGCCCGCGGGCTACTGTCACTCGTAGACAAACAATTACTGACCCGTCAGATGACGGTGGCCTTTAAAGTCACCTGGAAGTGGTATTTTTTCAAAATAAAGTTTTGTCACTAATATAATGTGTTTTGATGAGTTGAATGTGAATAAACAGTTAACTAAGGTTTTAAAAAATCAGTTCTTATGTTATTTACAAATTGAAGAGTAGACCCCGACCCGAGAGGGCGCTGTTCGTGACGTCAATCGAGGCAGACTTTGCCTGTAATACGTAGAGTAAACACAATTGCAAAGTAAATGTACGGAACAAGTCGTGAGTTTGTACGTTTCAAAAAAAAATGTTTTTTTTCCGGCAATGCCGACCAGGTGTATTGCTGCTGAATGCAGAAAAACACTTTTTGAAATGTACCAACTCACGACTTGGACGTATATGTACTTTGCACGTGTGTTTACTATACGCATTGCAGGCAAAGTCTGCCTTGAATGACGTCACAAAAGGGGTAGGCGGGGTCAGCCCCCCAAACAACTTTATATATTTTTTTAAACATATAAATCGTGACAAGCAATTACTACAAAAATTGTTTTATTGTTTGAAAGAAAAAAAATTCTATTTCCAGATGACTTTAAAGGCTCCGGACACCTTTGGTTATTGTCTCAGACCAGTCTTCTCACTTGGTGTATCCCAACATATAGATAACAAACCTGTGTAAGATTGGGCCCAATTCTCTGAACCACAAGTCGTCAATCATTAACTTGTTTCAGTCTATCACCCAAATTGTCAAACGTTTCACAACTGAATGACTTGTTCTTGTCTAATTCACAGAGTGAAGATGCCTCCGAGGGGTTGCTGTCACTCGAAGACAAACTGTGACTGACCCAAAAGACTGTAATAGCTGACCCTGGACTTAAAGGACTGACCGATTGGAAATTTGAGGGCAAGACACATCCATCCTCAAAACTAACATTTTTTTAAATCGTGTGCTGTTGCCATGTGTTTTTTTTTTAATGTCACGGTGCATACTTTTGAATTTTGTCTTAATCCATCTCTCGCAACAGTCTCTTAAACCACTATTTGGAAGGGAATCGTTTCCCAACATGGGATGTTGTTATACACTGACAATAGCTGCAGTGCTTCTTACCAAAATTAGACACTCCCTTTAAACAGAAAGTTGCCATTTTGAAAGTAAAACAAAAAACGAACTAGCTATAATACAAAATGATGACTAGAAGTGAAATTAGCGACGTCTGTTTATACTTTCTTCTTGCTCGGGGAAAGCCATGCCGCTGATAAAATTACACATAATTCACTAGTAATTAATGATTAATTAATTAATACGGTTACAGCCAAGATAATTTTGGTTCGAGTCTGGTTCCCAAAAATGTAGAGATAATAATTAGGATACATCTATTTGCTGGCAAGGGTCCAGTGTGCAGAGACAGAGTGGAGACCGGGGCAAGACATTAATAGGGAAACAGAAAGAAACTTAACATCGACGTGACATCTTTAAAGGATGTTATGCCAGGATTAGCAAGGATAAATAGTTTGAAAGATTACGAATTAAGAAGTTACTTTAGTATTACAAAAAATTCTTCTGCGAAATAATTTCCCTCTAAAATGAAGGCATTATTCGAAAAACAATATGTCTGAAAACGTACACAAAAATAAGGCTCAAAGAATGGTTTTTCATTTATTTCTCCTGACTCACACAACGAATTAAGCCCAAATTTTCACTGGTTTGTTCATGGTTGATTGATCACACAAAACATGAATTATAATAATAAAAGTAATAGTCGATTTTTATATAGCGCTTTATACACCCGAAGGGCGTCTCAAAGGGCTGAAACATACAGTATTTCCTGCAAGGTTTGTGGGACTAGGTTTTTGAATTATGAGATCTACTCCTTTTACACAGCACCATGTTAAATCGTTTACTAGGTGCTGGGGTGCAGTTTGCCGCCAATCCAGCCAGGAACACCGGGCGAGCCTCTCCTCTTTTCGATAAGTGCACTGGGTTCTTTTACGTGCGTTACACAACACACGGGACCAACTTCTTAACGTTCCATCCGAAGGACGAAGCAATGGTTAAGTGTATTGCTTAACGACACAAGTGTCACGGGTGGGGCTATTCTTTCAACTCTACCAGTCCTGTATAACACCTTAAAATGATATACAGTTTACAAAACGCACTGGTTGTCAACATCAAAGGACTAAGAAACCAAATCTTCGGTAATTTGCACTGCATCACGTTCCCCTTTTTAAACAAAACGGTGTCATGATTTTATTACGGAGGGTTGAAATTGGATAACTCACTTTCTAGTCTACATTCAACAAAATGTTTTACAGTCTCCCATGGTGATAGTGGTTGGTGCCGATTTTCCTTTTCCGCCGAACATAAAACTCGAGTGATATGAATGTATTTGTGATGACCTTCCAGCAAATGAAAGCTGAAAGGCATGCCGTCACATTTAGCGATGAACGGTAGGGGAGGGCTAGCAGCACCCGGTGAGAAACACTATGATGCTCGGATTAAGGTCTCCGCTCCGTGCCATCGCGCGGTGCCATTGTGCCCACTCCCCCGGCCTGCTCTAAGAGATCACCAGTACACCACAACTCGGCCCCCAAAAAAGCAATTTCGTCTGCCCATTAACGGCAGGCAAACATTTCACCACATTTTGTTTTTGAAAATTCTATGTTCTCTACGGTCGTCTTTCGCAGCGGGGTATTTATACGGTAGCTTAAAAGTGACATTCCGACTATCAGTTAGTGTTAGGTTCAATGTCGACCACCCATAGGTCGACATGCGTCACAGGTGCTAGTACTGGCGGGGAACGAAATTGTCTTCTTTCTGGTACCTAACAAATGTAGGTGCAGTTGTTGTTACGACTTGCAAATTAGATTAAATCTATTAAGAAAAAGTCCATCTCACAAAATGCACCTTATAATATAAACTGATAATGTCTGTGAACATCTGAGGGAATTGTGAAGTATTTACAGACAGTGTAGGTTTCGGAGTTGTAGTTGGAAACCTATTTAAGGTGTGACACCATTATTGAATTTTCTTAGTACAACGATTGTCTACTATATAGACGTTTATAACGACGTTTTATCATATGTTCCTGTGTCGTTATAAACACACAGACATCAAGCATAGCTTTTTATAACGGTGACGCATCGTTATAGTACTCTGTGTATGTAATAGACCTTTATCACGGTGTGGTCATCTTGATTTTACTCAATTCCAACTCATTGTAACCAAACTGAGGCCGGGCGAAATAACAGTCTGGTGCCATTTTTGCGCAATGAATAATAGCATTTCTTACTGTTATTGGAAACATGGAACATGACCAAGATGATGACAGCGTGATAAAGGTGTATAGCTGTAATGAATGATCGAGTAATAATATCATTTCTGAACCCCAAAAGCCAAGATGTAATATGTAGACCGGTAGCATCCGGCCGGCACCGGCAAGGATAACATAAGTGTCAACGCTGCATGCCGGATCCGGATGTTGCGTTAACTTGATCTTTTCCGGGTCATTTTGACACAGATTCCGGACTTCGGACCATACTGACCCTCCTATGGATCAGGCTCCACTGGACACCGGATTCGGGTCGGTCGAGAGTGCGTAAATTAGAGTCTAGACCTATTCTGTTTATAAATATTACACACAAAAATCACCGATTTCATCAATATTTCCATACAATTCCCGATGCCGTGAATCAGTAACTCATCCTTACTCGATATAAGACGAGTATTAACTCTTTGTGAAATCCACCCCTCTTTCCTCAACCACAACCTGCTGTGTATCAACTATTTTTGACAGCAGAAGTTTTCCCGAAAGTGAAGAGATCAGACAATGTATTGACCTTGAAGCAAGCATGACTTCTGAGGTTATGAGGCATTAACAAGTAGTTGGTGACAGTGAGTATTCAGTCGCCTTGGAATGGTCTTAGGTGCCACTATTGTACAATGGGGAATTTTATACAATTTAAAGGGTTCGTGTTCTTTGTGTACGCCACAAAACACATGTCCGCAAAATGTCCACGGTAATATCTCAACAACAATACCAACATTTTGTAATGAAGTATTCGCAGGCTATGTTTTATTGTTTACATTATTAAAAGCAGTGGACACTATTGGTAATTAAATTACTCAAAATAATTATCATCATAAAACCTTACTTGATTACGAGTAACGGGGAGAGGTTGATGGTATAAAACATTGTGAGAAACAGCTCCCTCTGAAGTAACGTAGTTTTCTAGAAAGAAGTAATTTTCCTCGAATTTGATTTCGTGACCTCAAGTTTAGAATTTGAGGTCTCGAAATCAAGCATCAGAAAGCACACAACTTCGTGACACAAGGTTTTTTTTTATTTCATTATTATCTCACAAATTCGACGACCGATTGAGCTCAAATTTGTTATTTTATGCACATGTTGAGATACACGAACTGTGACAACTTTGACAATAATTATCTATAGTGGCCGCTGTCTTTAAATAGGATTAAAACAATCGAAAGGTTCTCAACAAACATATTTTGCGCATCGCCTGTTGTTCAGGTGGCATAATTTTTAATTTCAAACACATCTGCAACTCCGTAAAATCACAAAAACCAGCAAAGCCAATCCAAATTGAGCTTACCGGGGAAAGACAACGATTAAGACCCCCAAACTTAGGGCAGTCTGAGGGTCAATTTTATCATTTGAACGATACTTACAGGTAAAAGTATAGGTTTTTTTTACTCGACTTTCTCCCCACTGGGTATTGTTGACACATGACACATACCGAATTTATCAAAATAATTCCCAAGGTTGAATCACGGAGACGTACTTCTGTCCATTCCATTCAATTCTATTATTTACCTTTTCACCAAATTGCCAGGAATTTTATGGAATTTCGGCTTTTGAAATTGGCTTGCACACAGGAGAAATACACTGATGAAGAGAACACATGTTGAGTTTATTTAAAGAATAAAGTTCAAGGAAATAGACACACATCTCCAGTGTTAATCGTGGGTACGATTTATAACGCCCACTTTGTAGACAAGTTGTGACAGCTGGGGTTCGCGCGGAAAAGAAAAGGGACTTTCTTTCTTTCTTTCTTTCTTTCTTTCTTTTTTTCTCGCCAAATCTGCGCGGTCGCAAAGTTTGACATGCAGTATTTACAACAAATTGCAATTGCAAACAGGAGGTCAAAAGCCTTGTCGTCCAATTTAGTACCTCCAGATGATGGAAGGAAATCAAACATTGAACGCAATTCCAGATGGGTTATTTAGGCTAGAATTTTGTAATGCAGAGATATTAATGTGAAATTACGCGAACATAGTGCAAAGTTGATTGTTTATTTGTGCTCAAACCTATTAGTAACGTTTGCGCAAATCTATGCAAAAACATTACTTTGCGTTAATGAATACGGTTTTCAAAATCCAGATGTGCGTTCTTCTTTTTAATATTATATACTCAAGCTTCGTTTTTATTTCTAAAAATGAAACCTTTCTCGACCTTCTCGTATAATCAACTCTAACTTCTCACGCTCGTCAACAGTCATACTGGAGGGACCCAAGCTTTGGAATTCGCTAATCAACTTAAAGCCTCTTAAAATAGTACTATAGGCTACTACCTAATAATATAAATAACATTCATAGCGTTTAATACTGGCATTTCTAAGCGCAATAATCTGACGTTACAAAGAGATGGGTCTTTATAAAAAAATTGAGCTTTGAATGATTCAGAAGAGGTAGCTTGACGGATATTATTTAAGCGTAAACTTAAGGTTTTCTCTTCTACTAAATTCCTATTGTTGAAAGCATTTATCCTTTTACAAAATGCTGACCTTTGCTCGTTATGTTCCATTGTTCGTTAACTACTTTCACTGTTGGCAGCTTGTGCATTGTGACTTCTTGAATACACCTGTCCTTTCAGGAACATTCTTCCTACCTGGGGCGCGGTGTGTTCCTCAAGACATCAAAAATCATTTCCGGCTTGCAGCACATGCTTTCTCAGGGACCCATAACCATAGATGCATTGCTTCCCCCCCCCCCCCCCCCCCCCAGTTTCATGAACATCCATGCGTATTCTTTGTTTAATAAAGTCATATCAATCAACTAATCAAATCTTAAATTCCAACATTGTCTGTTTCTTTGATTATTATTTGATGCTGTCAAAATATTTTGACTGATTGATGGATTCTCTCTCCCATAGTGACAACACCCATGGTATCATTCTTAAGTTTGCACAGTGTACCAATTTACCTTGGCCCCTCTCGCTAGGAAACCGGTAGACTTTAAAGAAACACATTGCCTTGGATCGGTCGAGTTTGTCTTTGAAAAGCGTTTGTAACCGTTTGTTATAAAATGCATATGGATAGAACTGTGTTTTACAAGTAGAATACAATGATCCACACAAATTTGCCTCGAAATTGCGTGGTTTTCCTTTTACCTCGTCGACTAACACGGTCGGCCATTTTATGAGAGTCAAATGTTTGACTCCCATAAATGGCCGACCGCGTTATAGTTCGCAAAGTAAAAGGAAAATCACGCAATTTCGAGGCATGTTTGTGTGGATTATTGTAATTCTACTTGACAAAATTGTCTAACCATATGCATTTTGTTACAAACGGTTACAAACGATTTTATAGACCAACTCGACCGATCCTGTAATAGAACTTGGGTATGACACCCTTGAGTATAGGCTAGCCAGGGAACAGGTTGTCATAAACAAGGCAAGTTTCATAAAAACACACTTCCCATATCAGTAATAGTAATGTTACATCTCTCCGCAACTTACAGATAAACTTGGGTTTACATCTTAAAAAACACACACCTCGGTATTTGTATAGTCAATCTATGCCATGGACATGCTTCTGTTCTGTACACTAAACAAAGATCTGTACACGGTATACAAACAAACTGTGTGGACGTTTGTAGGTCCACATCGTGTTTGTTCACATTAAAGTATTTCAAGTCCCTATCCCCGTGTGGACATATTTATTCTTTGGGTCTACACTTCGTTTGTAGCGTACACACACTTGGTGATTGATCATACCACCATTGTTGTTTTACTTATAAATGTGTTTTTAAATCGTAGTAATTCATAAGAGAATTTTGGGGCAAATCTTCTGGTACAAGATCAAAATAATATGTTCAAGTTATGTCAGCATGGGGGGGGATGGTGGACTGCAATTCACAACAAACAAATCAAATGCGACTTTGGACAAGGGTAAACGAAAATCCTCATGAAGCCCCGCCCATCTGAAGGCAATGTGGGAGTTACCCGACCTGGTTGGATTGATTTTGACTTGAGATAAGGGAATCATAATGCATGCACCACGCTGAAGGCCTGAAGCTAAACTTGATCAAAATGAACGACCACGAAGTCAACTTTGTCACCCCGTCGAGGCTTTGTTACTTTCCAAAACTTTCTAAAGAGAGTTCAGTTTCGACGGGAAAGTTGATTGAGTAGGCAATTTGTTGCTATTTGTTTACAGAAATCGAGTCTGCGTCTTTGCTATTCATTCTTGACGCGAACAAAATGGGATCTGTTATAAGAATAACAATATGTAACGTTTTTGCACACATGATGTAGTCTTGATTCGTGACTTTAGTTGGACTGAACAAACAACTCACTATGTAACAACCAAACCCAATAACTGTTTGAAGAAGTTAGTTTTTACAAGTGTCAAACTGAAAGGCAGAAAAGAATTGTTGTCAAATACAAAAGTGACGAGGATAGACATTCATGTTCCACGTGTATCCACGTGTATTTGCGGTAGCTCACATTGTGAACAACTAATGACAGGGTTAAAATGGAAGTTTTGTATAGACGATATGACCTGTGACATAAGACCCATAGAGCCTGGACTTCCTGCAGGCACGATTTGTATACAGCCTAAGGGTAGAATAAATCATAAAATCTAATATTTTAAGTAGATTGCGCTGTCTAATTCTTATCAATATTTGATATGATGAAATGTAAGGGGGCACATCTCAAAATTTACTTTTACTTTCATAATTCTTGGATTTATGTGGATATTATGACACAAAATGTCAATTTTCCCATATGACCTGTGCAGTATTATACCTGCCAGAATACTCAAAGAATGTAAAAGCTCACACTCATTGTAAACAAAGTTCACATTGTCTATATTCCCATCATGTGGGCAGTTCCGCGTCATAAGACTATAGTTACTAGCCCTGGTAGGACGTCAGTGTCACTGCACTTGTATACAACGGAGGAGTCCAACTTGGGCTACTGTTACTCTAAAACTCCACCCAAACCTACTTCTTCTCGCGTTTGTCGCTAACACAGAACTTGTTAGATATTAGTGGCATGTTGCACAATCCACTGCTACCAGCCCAGAGATAGTGTCTGGTTCAAACAGGGGACAGGTTGTGATTATGTAGCAACACAACCACAGTTCAATGCCATATGCCTTAACTGTTCAAGTGCATCTTAAAAGGAAACTTAACGGATTATGATAACAGGATAAATCTGCACTTACCCACTACATTGTGTATCCTTCTTTCCTGCTCGGCGTCAAATTCCACTGCGGCACCGAAGATGTCATCGTACCGTGCGATGAGCCTCACTCCATCCTCCTCCCGGCCTCCCGTCACGGGCACCGCAGTCAGAAATATAATGTACTTCTTCCCCTGGCTCACTTGGGCCAGGCATCTCTCTCTCGACCCAAACCCCCGGATGAGGTACACTTTGTCCCCGGGGTCTGGGTACGACAACGCGCTGGCCTGGTTGAAGAACAGGTAGCCCTTGTAGACCTCGTCGACTCGCACCTCGGCCGAGTAAACGCCACTCCCGCCGGGCGGTGTCAAGGCCCGGTCCCGGAGGCGAACCACCGTCCCGGCGATAACTACCTGGGCCATGACCGTACGGTTCTCAAGCGATGTGGGCATCCATCCCTCGGTCAGCATGTTGCAGGCCTCGGCCGGCACCTGCGAAGCTGTAAATACTGCTATCCAGATGACAATATAAGGAAAGGCTGATAAAATATGTGTCCACATTGTTGCTGGCTGTTGTTGAGAATACCTCGGCATTGTGTCCCTCCTTCAACTCACAAACCTTTTCTCCTCACAAAAAGCACAGTATCTCCACTTAAACAAAAGTACTTATCTCTTCTCCTGCTGCGTATGTTCACAAGGCATGTTCTATACTGCTCCAGTGATGTTCAACATACAATAGGACCGCATTCTCATCCGTAAAAGCAATTGACATTTATTTTCAAAGTATATAAAGAAGTCAGGGTTAGCATTCCGAAGTTTTCTTAGCGAGAGAGCAATGATGTCGTCTCGATAAACGCAAACGCAGAAGTGCCTTGCCAACGCACAGATCTTGGTGGTTTTATTTTGGATGCCCAACAGCATCCGTGCGCCGGATCACTATACGTTCCCAAGGACACGCGACCGTCCGATGACGAGATTTAGTGCAGATGCGCACCAGCTCATTTACTCACACACCCGCAAACTAGCCGCCGACAAATCCCACTCAAACACCGGGTTCTGCTGATCGCGTAAACGAACATTAACCATTCCTGAACTCTTGGAGTCTGCTATTACTGCATTACTGCTGCCCTGTGCTACCACTGCACTGTGACGGCATAACTGAGGAATAATGTACAGAAAAATCCTCAACTGCGCAACTTCTGAACTGCTGCTGGCCTGTGCTACTGTATACTGTGGCGGCATAAAAAATGAGGAATATACTATACAGAACATAGCTCCACTGCGCAACTTCGTCCAAAATAGAGAGGAGTGACGTCACGATGCCTTGTCACTTATATACACAGAATCTTGTACTCTAACTATCCTCCCCCCATCCATCGACTTTTCGGATCGTATGTAAAGAAACCTTGGCACACTATTGAAGTCTCACAGGTCAATCCCTTCGCAGAATGCCCCCAAGCCCAACAATATTTGGAAGCTTTTAAACATTAAATTGTCAATCTAGCGAGGGCAAAAGTACATCCTCAGTCAACCCGCGGTATGGGTATGGAATGAGGGAGGTGTGAAGTATGTGTACAATTCCAGATACGGTAGATTTGTGCGCAGATTGCGCCCAGAAATAACAGACTAGAGGCCGTTCCTAGATTATGACCTTTGACCCCCCTCTGGTATTATTTTGGGGGGATAATTGATAAAAATCATAAACGTAGATTGAATGACAAAGTTATGTACCCCGCAGGCTTTACGAGCAAAGGTTTTGTAGGTGCTGGTGTTTGATGTTTGTGTTTAACCAACAGTCCATGAAATTAAATCTTTATTTGTTTCTTTATCGGACACCGATCTTAAACTTGGACGTATTTTGGTTTCAGGATTTTGATTTATTACTAATTTGTTTTCAATGACTGGAAAATAAAACCTGGTATACTTCGCCTTAAAGAATCATATTAGAATAGCCTCAAGATTAATGGCAGTGTTAATAGGTTTATTGTCAAAGAGTGATTTCCACGGTAAATTTAACTTTTTATTTCAAAATTATTTTGTAAAAAGTGAAATCACCCCCTGCACCAGCCATACAACCCAGGAGAAGTGGACGACTGTTGCGTCAACGGGCAGGTAGCCTACGACGATTGATGATGATCAAACGATTGGAGATTTCATTATTGTGTTTTGGCGTGATCGATGTGGATCACACAAAGTCACAGATCATAGTGAGTGTTTGCACTTTACAAAATGTGAAGAGCTAGGTTAATTCCTGTATCTGCATGACAATTATTTTTGTTTAAAGTTGTTTTAGTTAATTAGAAGAAGCAAAACTCTTGTGTTTTTTTTCCCACACCTTTATAAGTGTTTATTATAATCTGTTATTCAATCATCATTAATCAATCAGCTACCGCAATTGCATATGTATAGCCAAATATTACAGAAAGATCAGTTCCATGTGTATAAACGCGGTCTTTATAATAGTCTCAGGGCTTTTATAGAGCCCAAAGTGTGACGTGTGGGGGGGGGCTTAAACTTTGGAACATCACACACTGCACCTCAGAACACTAAACACTGTATTGCCATTTTTTTAAAGGGCATTTTTAAAACTCATCCACTTTCCTACGATCGATAAGTTTCATTGTCTTTTTCCATAGAACGTTTATATAATATCAGTTGCCTCCGAAAAGAAATGGTGATTTTCTAATATTTAAACGGCAAACGCGTAAATCAAAAAGGCCTACGTGTAGTAGTTACACAACAACTTTGTCGAGGAGAAAGCAGTAATTTAATGTACGTGTTCCTTATTTACAAAAAAGGCAACATTAGAGACCCATTAGGAAACCCAATTTCCCGGGAGAGCAATTTGTGACTTTTTTTCAAGATGGCAGTAATTTAACAAGTTAAAAGTCAGCACATGCGGGTTTATATAACTTCCTATCAAGGAGGTTTGTCACGTAAGCCGTGAAGGAAATTCTAAGTTGATGTGAAAATATTGTCATCGTCATTGAACGGTCAAGGCATAGAGGACTTTGGCAAAACAGTCAACAGCTTCTTAAAAGCACAGGACACGTTTGGTAATATTGTCAAAGACCAGTATTCTCACCTGGTGTATCCCGACAACTTTGCATAAAATAACAAATCTGTGGAAACTTTAACTCAATCAGTCATCGAAGTTGCAAGAGAATAATGGGAAGAAAAAACAGCTTTGTGTAAGTTCAGATGCCTATAATATAAAAGCTCCAGGCCTGAAGTCGTATAACATTACCTCTTTCTCAAAAACTATTTTTCTTCAGCAAAGGGATTTGAAGTGTTTTATACTATCAACAGCTCTCCATTGCTTGTTACCCAGTAAGTTTGTTATAGTTACAACTACTTTGAGTAATTACCAACAGTGTCCAGTGCCTTTAAAATTCATTACGCTGGGGCGTATCTTCATAACAAGGAGTATGGCACATAAGCCGTGTAGGAAATTCTAAGTTTATTTGAAAACCATATCAATTGAATGTCACGGAATTGAGAACTTTGGCACAACAGTCAAAGAGATCTTTAATTAAGGAAGGAACTCCAATGATATTCCCTCCGGTCGACAAAAACCCACAATGTCAAGTCAAAGGGAAATCCGATCACATGATACAACGATAAACTTTAACACACATTTTACTACTTAAACTACTACAAAGGTACATTAAAGAGGGAATTGTCAATTTATGCGCGTTTTATTTTCTTAACAAGCGTACATAATAATGTTTAAACTTTTTTTTAGTTCCGGACTTCTGACATTATTGTTACGCACGTCACAAGAGGGCGGTGTGCATATTACGTTCCAATTGGCAATGCTTCAACGGCTACTATCCAACGTCAATCCAAACGTTGATGCTTTTAACTTAGAATTGTATTTATGGGATGTAGTTTTTATTTAATACTATACCGCAACATAACATCAATGGTGCGCGTAAAATGGTTCCCATTGCGCGTCTATTGCTTTTGAGAGAAAAAAAAGAGAATTGCACTACTTTCTGACAATTTGCCCCGCAGAAAATGGATGTTGTCGTTTTATTCTCATGTGGCTGTATCGAATGGTTTTATGTTCTGTTTTAAACTAACGTTTCTAAAAATTATTTTAATGTTGATAGTGGCTTCTCATAGAAATTGAGAAGCTGCCCAGAGGAAACTCGTGAACTGATGTGGTGATATGTTTGAAGCAAACGGGGGGGGGGACCCACACGGTAAGAATTATAAAATACTTTGGAGTGTTTATTGTCTGTTTAAGAAATTGACACTTTAAATCGTTGGACCCCCACCCCACCCTCACACACTCCGAGTTTAAGTTGTTTGCGTGTCTGCCCAGCGGAACACGTGAACCGAAGCTTTGACCCGGATTCTGGCTACCGGGGGGGGGGGGGTGACCAATTTTGGGCCAGACTGACCGAGACAGTGGTCAAATAGTGGGATTTAAACTTTGATGTTACCTTGACCCGTTTTTTTAACAGTTTGACACATGTTCCGGGTCGTACAACGGAGCAGGAAGGGTTCGAGCCCCACGAGACCCGAATCCTGGTCAAATTCTGACCCGAATAAAACAAAGAGGATCAGTGCAATGGTGGTTGATCGAAAATCTATATATGTACAATGCCTCCTTCACCTCGACCCCTCTTTCAACCCCGGCCCTGCGTTCACTGTCAGTTCATATTACATCAAAACATGAACTAATAATTGAAAAAACAAATTACCTCTAAACGATGAAGCTATAAAAAGGAATTGGAGTTTGAACTAGTCAAGGATCAATAGGGGTTGCGCGCTTCTCCTTGGCTCAGGAATGTTTACCGCGCTTTGGTGGTAAATCATGAACTACCATAAACAAATAAGTTTACCTTTGGATTTGGAACCTTTCGATGTTAATCCAAAAAAAGTGAAAAAATGTAAATAGTATACAATATGTTGTAAAACTGCTTACATCCATCCCAGGTTGAATGGTATCAATGCAGACATTATTAATGGCCTGACGTTTCGGCCTTATATTATAGCAGAGTCTTTTTTTGACGGCTAAATGACAACACGATAGACATGAACAGGGCCCTATTTCATAAAGCCTGTAAGCACAAAATTTGCTTAGCATGAAACTTCTTCCTTAATCGTAACAGGATTACCACAACAAATTCACGTGATTTTTAGGATAAGCAAACAACAGCTGAATGCCAGTAACAATCAATATGCAACACATTCAAGTTTGGTTGTTAATCTTATTTTTATAAAGGAAGAAATTTCATGCTAAGCAAATGTAAGTGTTACAGGCTTTATGAAATTGGTCCCAGGTAACTAAGTTTCTCTGGATCATTGTTCGCAATTGCTGTTTTCGAGTGATGCAGATAAACCCCAAAGGAGTGAAAAGTAAAGTCCAAAATCACAAAACAGAAACCGAAATCTTTGTGTATAGCCTAATTTATTGTGATCCCAAGTTTCAGTGTACTAACACGTTTGGTTCCCCGTGGCCCACAACCCCATAACGGGCGGTAAATGACAGCCATGTATGTCTGTAACCTTACACCGTAATTTGCTTTCACACAACAAGCCACTTCACGTAGGGAGATCGCAGCGGCGGGGGTTTCGGACCGCTGAGACGGGTCGGCTGCCCGCAAGAATGTCTCGCTGTCCGACCCAGTTACGGTTTGTGTCTGATCATGATTCTAAAATATCCTTTGCAAACTGACATGTTACAAGCAGTGAAATTTATTTCTTTTAAAATGAACAAGGGATTTGTTGTCATTTGTTTATGTAGATGCATTCTGGTATAAACGCATGTTTTTGTACATAGTCAAAATGTTTCGCGCATAATAATGCCCGCGGCTCAACTATTTTAGTACAATTAAAGCAAAAGAAGCCTATACTGGTAGTGAGTAATACACACACAAACAAAATATAATTGAACTCCGGCTTGGACGCTATATTTTATATAGACCTTTATCACGGTGCTGCCATCTTGATTTTACTCCATTCCAACTCATCGTAACCAAACTGAGGCTGGACGAAATAATAAGCATGATAATTCAAATTTTGCAAATTGTCGCATCTCAATATACACGGCTCTGATTATGGTAATCTTCTTCCGGTAAAACTCAGTGTTGCATATGAAGTACAACTCTTTTAAGTTGACCTTTTAAAGTTTGACGTATGTACACGTAATGTACACTTCTTTATGTACATCCATCCATGTTCCATCTTTCCATTTTACTCCAGCGAATGTCTCTGGAAACAGCACGAACCTATTGGAGATTTAAAAAAGAAATCATTTAAGTAAGCAGCCAAGTCCATAATTGTTAAAGGCAGTGGACACTGCTGATAATAGTCAAAGACTAGCCTTCACAGTTGGTGTATCTTAACATATGCATAAAATAACAAACCTGTGAAAATTTGAGCTCAATCGGTCATCGAAGTTGCGAGATAATAATGAAAGAAGAAAAAACCCTTGTCACACGAAGTTGTGTGCGTTTAGATGGTTGATTTCGAGACCTCAAGTTCTAAATCTGAGGTCTCGAAATCAAATTCGTGGAAAATTACTTCTTTCTCGAAAACTATGGCACTTCAGAGGGAGCCGTTTCTCACAATGTTTTATACCATCAACCTCTCCCCAATACTCGTCACCAAGAAAGGTTTTATGCCAACAATTATTTTGAGTAATTACCAAAAGTGTCCACTGCCTTTAAAGTATACTACAGATGAAATTTAATAGTGACTGCAATCACCCAGCCACGAGTCCACGTTCAAACAAATATAGGGGCGCTACCCAGGGTTAAGCTAGCAGCATTCCAAGGTACAGATCACGATCTTAAATGTATAGGAAAACAATTTAAATATAACTTACACAATACTCCGACTAAAAGTAGCGATGCCGTCACGATGACGTCAGCGACTTGTGGAAGCACAACCACCGCCATGAAACCGAGAAGACCGCCTGTTGTGACAACAGAGAGCACTAAGCCAAGGCATGTAACCCTGCAAGGAACGAAAGATGAAGATGAAGTCATTGTTTGTGAACTCCAAATAATGTATGGTTTAGTAATACTTATTAAGGAAACATATTCACGTAGAAAAAAAAACTTTGCTATTTTTGGTTGGTGATTATAAAAGTTGTCTATGGCCGACATCTTTTAACAAGGGCCCAATTTTATAGAGCTGCTTTGCTTCATGTCAGCTTGCTTAAAGCAGCAATGGAAGGATGCCAATCAAAAATTGTACATTAGACAGGTGGCTTGGCCGGTAACCTTATTTTGGTAAGTTAAATGTTTGTTGTGCTTAGCTTCTTTCTGTGCTGAAGCGGCTCTGTGACATTGGGTACCGGACTTAATCAATATTTACTTCTTGTGTGTTGGAAACGACAGTAGCACTTGAACGATGAGGGCGCTACAGGAGGCAAATCCACCGAACTGAAGTACAAACTGGCGCACGGCAGCCGTCCAGCCCGTGAGGGGAAAGAAACCGAAGACGATGGTCACTGCAGTCACAAGAGTGCCGTACACTGGACAAGAAAATAGACAAAAAAGATCTTTCTTTGAATGTAAAGGAATCACTCTTAAAATAATGGCAATAAAACCTTTGGTAAGAAGTCAAGCAGCGTTTCACGGTAAAACGCACTTTGAGAAACATTTCACCTCGAAGTATTTATGCCGTTACGTAAAACGATTGTTTTAAGCCCACAAATTGAAATTCGAGAACTGCGTCACCGCGTAAACTTGGAAGACACGATTTGAACACTACGTGCTAAGATTTCCAAGATACCAGGGCCCAATTTCATAGGGCTGCTAAGCACAAAAACTTGCTTAGCATGAAATTTCTTCCTTGATAAAAATAGGGCAACTAACCAAATTTCCACGTGATGTTCAGGATAAATATGCAACTGGGCTCTATGAAATTGTGCCCTGGTCAGTCTGTCGCCACCCCAGTGTCCCAAGAAGTCTCCCATGGGAGGATTACTTTATTTAATAGACATCCAAGACACCCAAGCTGGTTACAAAATATCAGACCCCGGGTAGATACCCAGATCTGATTACGATGAAAAAAATATATATGTATACCGCCGCCATCTTAGAGGTAAACCGAGGATGAAACAACTGCCCTGACGAGAGAACGAAGCCTGAATCCAAAGCCGAAGCCGCGATTTTGAAAAGGGCCTTTGGAGACACACAGTGTATGTGTAACATACATGATACGCCAATGAGCGTCGTCCTTTTTGGCCTCTTGGCAAGACTACCCTACCCAAACGACGTCATTTGCATAAGGTAACAAACTGCTATAAATGGGGGAAAATAGTAAGAGTTGACTGCGGATAATATCAACTTTGGGTGTCAAACTCATACTCACTGAAAAGTAGTCTAGTGTCAATCAGTCGCGTAATGAATACCGACAGTAGAAGACCAAGCAGGCCCCCACTGTGGCCGAACATTATCTGCCAGTACGCCGTCACGGGGGCAAAAGGTACATCCACGGCGCAACCCTTCCCCGTACCCCGGAACGAGGCGTTGACGAACTCGCTGCTCACGAACTGCCGCGGCTGGAGGTCCGTGTCTGTGAACACCGTACTGACGAACGTGCAGCGGTTGAACGAGGTGGCTTCGCTGACGACCCTCTCGAATGAGCTCCCCCCGACGAAAGAGCAATCGGTGTAGGACACGCCCCTCAAGAGGATGCTCGAGAAAGAGACATTCTGGAATGTTGTGTTGATGAAGAAATGAGTCTGTAGAGTTCCTCCAATGGTTTCGTCGCTTAGTATGCTGTTTGCCGAGACGCTGGCGTTAGATGAGATACCCTCGGCCGTTATGAAATCCGATAGCCACAACGTCCAGGAGCAATACCTAAAAAAAGCGCAAGCAAAATGAATGATAGATATTATGAGTTTCTTGTTCACTAATTTATATGAACAAGTAATTGAGTTCATTATTCGATTCCAAGTGAATATGTAACCAGCTCCAAGTTCAATTATCACTATTTGTAAGCTTCAAACCAATTAGTTTTGACATTATTGGTTAGAAGCTAAATGTTTGCATTAAAACAAAATAAAACATTTTTGATTTCATGCCATTAAAGTGTTATGAATAATGGAAAATACAAAAATGTACTAAAAGAAGTCGATTGCATTAGTCAGCTTCTATGGTAAAAATCATTGTCAGCAGTTAATGTTGTAAAATGAAGCAGTGAAACAGTTCATTTCTAAAAAGCTACAGCATTTTAGGCAAACAATGTGCAGGGATGTTTTCCACTATGTATACCCTGTATGTTCTGTGCAAATATGTGAGCATAAAGTTGCAACCTACTCTCTAAAATGCAAAAGAGTGAAAAGCACCACTCTTTACATTTTGAGCTGTCCCTCATATGGCTCTTCAAAAAGAGTGGTGGTTATTTCACTCTTTTAGAGGGGTTTCACTCCAGGACAGAGTGAAACATCACTCAAAAAGATGCAAACTTCAATCTAAAAGAGTGGAAGATCACTCCAAAAAGAGTTGTCCTTCATATGACTCTTCAAAGAGTGTTTTTTCACTCTTTTACATTAAAGTCACCTGGAAGTAGTATTTTTTTTTTAATAAAGCTTTTGTCACTAAAATATGTGTTTTTACGAGAGGAATGTGAATAAAAAGTTAACTAAGGTTTAAAAATATTAGTTTTGATTGTATTTACAAATGTACGAGTAGGCCCCGACCCGAGAGGGCGCTGTTCGTGACGTAAATTCAAGGCGCGATATTTGAAGAGAAAATTTGTAGTCAGGCCCCCGTACATTACGTCTTTCAGATACCTTCTTCGATTTCCCACTAGCTGGACAAATTGTTGGGACGGCGTCGTGTTTAAGAATGGCTCTTCTCGTCATGTCAAATGAGTGGTGTATCCCGGACGGCTCGAAGTGTTCGCTGCAGCGCTGAAAAAGACGTCGGACCGGACCACTTTGCTCTAGTTAATCTGACTTTCGCAGCCCACAACCGCCTATACTTGGGATCTGCAGGAAATAGATGTAGACTGACCCCATCTTCAGTTGTTATGCTGCATCCAGCAGCAATACACCTGGTCGGCATTGCCGGAAAAATGCCAGAAAAAAAACCTTTTTCGCAGCGTACAAACTCGCGTCTTAGAATTACATGTACTTTTGCACGTGTGTTTATCTACGCATCGAGGCAAAGTCTTCCTTTTCCTACGTCACAAAAGGGGTAGGCGGAGTCAACCCCCAAGCACTTAATTAAATTTTTTTACATATAAATCGTGACAAACAATTACTCAAAAAATTGTTTTATTGTTAATAAACATATACTCTTATGTTTAAAAGAAAAAAAATCCTATTTCCAGGTGCCTTTAAGGGTAAGAGAGTAAGTTATCATAATGGCGTGCACGCCCCCCTAAGACCACATTTAATGCAAACACCTGTGCTGCATCAGGTTGGTCCTAAAATGTGGTACCATTGCCATTTATTGGGTATAGAAATTGATACATTGTGCAACCAACACTCGTTTCCCACAATGATTGCGATCATGAAACATAGTAACCAACAAATTATCTGTGAAAATATCACACAAAGTGCACATTTCCCATGACAATACAAGCCATTGTGCAATAGATTAAGTTTCCGAAAAAGTCATGTTCTTAACATCTCTGGTGGACATTTTCTGAATGTTTCCGTCCGTTTTTGATTTACTCCGAAATCTAATTTATAACCGCGGCGCCCCGGGAATTTCAAGTCGATACCCCCTTGAGGACTGTGACTTGTCTAAGTTTCAGCATGAAACAACAACAAAGGCCCACACTTCGTGTATCACAACTTATAATACATAAAATAACAAACCTGTGAAAATTTAGGCTCAATCGGTCATCGGAGTCGGGAGAAAATAATGGGAAAACCCACCCTTGTTTCCGCACGTTTCGCCGTGTCATGACATGTGTTTAAAATAAAACCCCTATTCTCGATATATCGTGAATTGAGAACTGTTTTAAGGTTTTCTCAAAAAGTAAAGGTTTTCTCAAAAAGTAAAGCATTTCATGGAATAATAATTTGAAGGGAAGTCTTTCACCATTACCCTCTGTAAACCCTGTATGCTATTTGTAAATCTGTGAACTTTTAGTTTTTGTTCTGTTCAGAAAGTGTCCATTATTGGCTTTTAACGGAACTGGGTTGGTTAGAGCACTCCATGGTTTGAGAAAGTCTGGGAACCTTTCCGAAACCAAGGCTCTGGCCATGGAGCTTAGGCCATGGCTTAGGCTACGGTTAAGTATGTTGCTTATACGCTGTGGATTAGGCTTTGATGGGTAAGACTTCCTAACTCATAAAAACAGTGCCATCGTTTTCGTTGGTCCAATGACCAGCTGGAACATTTTGGATAATAGCGTACACTTTAATCCAATTTTTAAAACCATAATGTATTTTAATTAAGCTATTAGCTTCTGAATAACTTCGGGTTGAACAAAGTCGGACTTGAACCTCTGACCTTCGGATTAAACTTAACGTGCTAGCGCACAACCAATAGAGTTATCTAATCCTATAGTTGACGGATTCCCAATTTTGTAAATATCATTGAACCGGAGTCATAAGCCATTACACAATTGTTGCACGCTGTGACGGGGTTCATGGCGTTTTGTACACCCGAGGGGGAAAATGGCACCCAAGGGGGAAATAGGCACCCGATGCGAAGCCGAGGGTGCCATTTCCCCTCTAGGGTGTACAAAACCCATGGACCCCAGTCACAGCGTGCAACAACTGTTTTGTTATACCTTTGTATAATTGTTATTCCTCTTCTCGAAGTTCTGTTGTCATCTTCAAACATTATTACGACGGACTATTCATTGTTTAATAAGCAGATGAACAAGAAACAATTCCATCGAACCCGCGGTTGTTTCGTACAGAGCGCTGGAAATCGACCACACTAACGCTGGGAACGATCAAGGTGATGTACACCGGTGTACATCACTGTTCATGGCCGTGTCCGAATTGGTGGCTACGGATGCGGCTACGACCGTTGCCAGGGGTGTTGCTAAGGGCGTCCTATACTTCAATGCATGATGACGCGGCGATCCGGCCGTAGCCGTGTCCGTAGCTGCCAATTCGGACCCGGCCTTACCCGGCCAGTCGAGCAATGTAACATGCGTTTTTGTTTTGCGCGTCACGTGATTGGTTCTCGACCAATCAAACTTCGCAGTTTGTTACCGAGGTGTGACAATAAACTTTGTACTATATTACATTATTTTATTTTTAGATCTCGAATATTGTTACTTACCCGAATGCAAAAGCGAAGGCACTGGTCGCCAAGATAAATGCGTTTTTGTCCATGAGAGACGTAATATTTTTACAACCCTGAAAAGTATAACAAACATTATTAAAGTATACACTTAGTGTCAGAATATCACAGTCACATACATTCGTTCTTATTTGAAGATGTTTTTATTCATAATTGGAATTGTATAATTGTATGTTACATGGCGTATACTTACTAAATATAACTTTCTGGCGCATTTCTGAAGTTTTGTGCTTGGAGCGAATGACTGTCGGTCCCTGGTATGCCGTTTTAGCAGATACAGCCCATTGGCCTGAAAAGACAAGATGACAAGTATTTGGTAGTATTGAGGGAAAGAGCCACTTTACAATGGCACTTTAAAGGCAGTGGACACTATTTGACTATTGTCAAAGACTAGCTTTCACAGTTGGTGTATCTCAACATATGCATAAAATAACAAACCTGTGAAAGTTTGAGCTCAATTCGGTCATCGAACTTGCGAGATAATAATGAAAGAAAAAACACCCTTGTCACACGAAGTTGTGTGCGTTTAGATGGTTGATTTCGAGACCTCAAGTTCTAAACCCGAGGTCTCGAAATCAAATGCGTGGAAAATTACTTCTTTCTCGAAATCTATGGCACTTCAGAGGGTGCCGTTTCTCACAATGTTTTACACCATCAACCTCTCCCCATTACTCGTCACCAAGAAAGGTTTTATGCTAATAAATATTTTGAGCAATTACCAATAGTGTCCACTGCCTTTAAGACATAGACACCTTTGGTAATAATAATTGTCTAAGACCAGTATTCTCACTTAGTGTATCCCGACATTTGCATAAAATAACGAGCCTGTGAAAGTTTGAGATCAATTGGTTGTGGAAGTTGAAAGAGAATAATGAAATAAATACTACCATTGATATGCGTTCAGATGCATTATAAAATGCTGAGTTAGTTTTTTATTAATTGAGAGAGAAATTACCTCTTTCTAAAATCATCTTCAGAGGAAGCCTTTTCTCTTGAATCCAACACTTGCATGGGTTCGGTGAATAACTACACTTTGAAAGTGTTGGATCCAGCGTTTTGTTTGTTAAATCTAGCATTTAAATTTGTTGATCCAACGCACAGGGTTAATTCAACAATTTAACGGTTATTTCATCATTTCTCACAAAAATTCATCTGAATTGTTGGATTAACTTTTTAAACGTTACACTGGCACTTAAATTGTTGACCGAATACTTCAAAATGCTGGATTTAACATATAAAATGCTGGATTCAACACTTTCAAAGTGTAGCCACTCACCGAACTCATGCAAGTGTTGGATTCATCTCTTTAGTTTTTAGAGTGTACCAATATTGTCCAGTGCCTGTGATCACCAATAAATTATTTTGAAGGCCCAACCTGTGGTTGACTTACCCTGTCTTTAAACATTTCAAGGTGCGAGTTACCGCGGTTGTACGAGTACGCCTGCGTCAAAACCTGGATAGTCTCTGTCCATTTCCTTTTCTGTAGTAAGGACAAAATAATTAGCGGTTAGAAGTGCAATACATGGCTTTTTTAAAACCGTAATTTACTTTCATATGCTCTTTGCTGTTTAGTCAAACTAATAATGAATGTAACACTGTTTTTGTTCTCATAAATTGTGTATTTTTGTTTAGCCTACCCCTAATCCAACATCCTCAAAGTGCTTTTCTTTCAGAGTCAACATTTTATGATAATTAATTGTTTTCCTCCCCTTTTTCTCAGATTCTTGTTTTCATGCATGCAATGATGTCCCCTATGCAATACTACCCGGAGGACACTATTGCATATGCAATAATGTCCCTCCGCACGGCTTTGCATAAGCAATCGTGTCCGCCCGGACGCTGCTGCATAATGCAATTGTGTCCGCACTGACACATTTGCATATGCAGTTACGCCGCCCCCGTGCAAAACTGTCCTTGCGGTAAATTAAACTCCCTTGGTCGACGGAACACGTTCGCCATTTTTGTACAAGCTAATTGCATGTCATGAATGACGGGAAATGTTCGGCCGTTGGGCATTCGCTGCAATCATAGGCGTATGTGAATTATTTACGCTGTATCGTAGGTTCAGTGCACGCATGCTCGCTTACGCGCGCACATACATGTACAGTCATAGACCTTTTCGCAAATACCGGGACGCGCGCGTAAAGCTTGGAATTAGGTGCATTGTGGTCTAGCTGGTAGCAAAATTTGATGCATATCTATCCCACAATGCACCTCATTCAACAGTCTGCGCTTGCGCATTGGTATTTGCGATAAGGTCTATGATCATGCACATGTCCGCCGGACGGTTTTTGCATAGCCCCGGACACGATTGCATATGCAAAAGTGAAGAAGTGTCCGGAGCGGACATTATTGCATGGCGGACAAAATGTATCTGACACCGGTACTGACATGTTTGTGGTGTACAATGTATTCACGATTAGCAGGTTCCAGAAAATTAACGAGTCACTTTGAGTGCCGTTTTAGCCCGTTTTATCCAAGATTCACATTATTGTTTCATTTTTTTTTTCTCTCAGTACGTGCCACATAAAGCCAACGGTTCTACAGGCCTACCTCTGCTAGTAGATATGGACTGTCGGGGAGGAGTGTTGGGAGAAGTACGGCCGATACCACAGGAAACAATGACGTCACTAAACAGAAGATACGCCAGTTCGCGAATGGGCTGCGAGCAAAGTCTCCTGTGTGAAAAGTAAGCACAACAACAAACCGTGTCATTCCAAGTCGGTCCGAAATTGGGGTTTGGCAAGTTAAGCAGAGAGATCTCGGCTTCCGTTTGACGACCAATCAAAATGCACACTGCTCCTAAATTGATTACGGAACCGGAACTGTGAATGAGCCTATAAAGGTTTGTATAAATTCAGCTACCTTTTTAAGTCCAAAGAGGGCAGCAGATTGATTTATGACTTTCATGATTAATCAATAAATTTATTTTTGTTTCATCTTTAACTCACAAGGAACAAAAATGTTTTATCTCACCGTCTGTCAAACTTGAGGCAAATGTTGTAGTTACAATTGGAGTTAACATGGCGCCGATGACCGTGAATGTAAGAAGAGCACACACCGTCTTATGTGCAATTCGTCTCGGTACAAACTCAGTCAAATAGGCGAAGGGGATCGAGATTACACCGCCGGTTCTGCAAAAGATCGGTCACGAGATTACTTATCGGCTTGAGACTTTCCAAAAAAATGCTATTGTTCCTTTTAATATTTCCGCCCGCGTATTTTGCATAACAATCTTTCTGGTCATTAAAGGGAAGGTACACGTTTGGTAATGACTCAAAACAAATATTAACTTAAAAGCTGACTTGGTAACGAGCATTTGGGGAGCTGTTGGTAGTATAAACCATTGTGGGAAATGACTCCCTCTGAAGTAACGTAGTTTTTGAGAGAGGTAATTTCTCACTAAAATAATAAAAGACTTCTAGCTAGAAGTATTTTATTCCTAACTGAAAGCACACAAATTCGTCCAACAATGGTGTTTTTTATTCATCATTTTCTCGCAACTCCGATGACCAATTAATAGAGAACAGAATGCGAAGAATCCTGCGGTAAGCTGGCTTATAAAAATTGCTAGCATGCTAGAGTACATGTTTTGCTTTTCGATTCTGTCAGTATAAGCAGGGTTTATTGCTAAAACTTAAAGGAACACGTTGCCTTGGATCGGACGAGTTGGTCAAAACAAAAGCGTTTGTAACCGTTTTTTATAAAATGCATATGGTTGGAAAGATGTTTTAAAAGTAGAATACAATGATCCACACAAGTTTGCCTCGAAATTGCGTGGTTTTCCTTCTACTGTGCGAACTAACATGGTCGGCCATTTATGGGGGTCAAAATTTTGACCCCCATAAATGGCCGACGTGTTAGTCGACAAGGTTAAAGGAAAACCACGTAATTTCGAGGCATGTTTGTGTGGATCATTGTATTCTACTTTTACAACATCTTTCTACCCATATGCATTTTATAAAAAACGGTTACAAACGCTTTTCAAAGACCAACTCGACCGATCCAAGGCAATGTGTCCCTTTAAAAGTCGCTCGGTAAAGCATCAGGGTCAAATTTCATAAGTTCAAGAGCTTTGATAAACAAATATATTTAATATAGCATAAAACAGCCTTACCAGCCATCATTCCATCAATGTTTTGCTAAGCCAAGTTAGTACATAGCATTTTCTGCTAAAACAGCTCTATGAAAATGGGCCCAGGTTGCAAGGTGGGGTTCGACCGAATTGTGGTCCAAGGTGGCGAAACCACGAAGGAGATTAGCCAATCAGGTACACGTACGTAAGGGTTTGGGTTGTTGTTTTTAATTTATTTTTTCCCCGTAAGTCTGCCTTAAAATACGAACCCAAGACTTGCGATGACAAGAAACACCAGCAGAGCCGTGTGACTCCGGGCGAAGCACGCTGCCATTGCCGTGGAGACTCCGCTTATAATCAGACACACACTCAGGGTTTTCCGTCTGCTACCAAGATCGGCAGCGCATCCCCAGATGATGCTCACAAATATCACTCCAATAAACACGGAGCCTCCTGTTGAAATGAAAGGAAATTGATGTGAAAGATTGACTAAAACAGAGAGGGATTTTCATTTGATTTATTTTAACGAAACAAAAAGATAGGTTTTAAAAATATTGAAAACAAAACTTGGAGTTGATGTGCAACACCGTAGATGAGGATCCTGGGTCAAAATATTGACCCGGGTCCCGGTTTTCAGGGTCAGGTTGATCCGAAAACCGGTTAGAAATGGGATTCTTCGTCAGTTTGTTCTGGGTAATAAGTGTTAATATGGACACTGATGGTGGATTTGACACATAATTATTCTGGGTCACACTGACGCAGAAATGGATCAGGCCCCATGACCCAGGCCGAGTCAAAATAGTTTGCGGGGTTTCAATATTGCTCAACATACCCCAAGTACTCACTCAACCATCCAGTGGACTCATCGGTCAGACATAAATCCCGTGCAATGTCCGGCAGCAAATACCCGATGAACCCCAACTGGACACTACCGTAGACCATCCCCCAGCCGCACACAATCAGCATCAGCCATTGCAACTTCCCGAATCCAACAAGCTCTAGCAGTCTCTCCATGGCTTCATCTAGTTCTTCAGCTCTCTCCTGCGACCCCGAAGGATTCCTTTGCTCCATTGCCGTCTGGTAGGCAGAGGGACCAAGTTCATGGGTCGACTTGACTCGCTTTACGGAGTTTTGGTTTGGATGAAGTTGTAACTCGATGTCCTCATCCGTGGCCCCGAAACGAGAGGCTTGCATCCCCCGCCTATCTGCACCCCGCCTGCTCCGTCGTCCACTCACGGAGTAAATCTCCACCTCATCCTGATCATCGTCTTCGTTCCTCCCGTCAAATCTGATCTCCTGATCATAACGGCGGCTAGACGCCATTTTGGATGTTGGTGTTATTCTCACGCTAGTTGGATCCCGATCTTTTGATCGCTAGTTGTGTGCATCCCTTTTTCTCTGATGAACACGTCATAAGTTTCCATCAATACCGTGTGTTACACCACTTTGTTTCCAGCACCTGTGCGTACAATCAATAAAAGCTTTTGAAAAAACACAGTTTTCAATCGATGCTATTAGTTTGCGGGAACAGCTATAGACGCATAACCCATTTCATTCCAAATAACCATGTTAGTGTTAATAATAAACAGGTTCAATGAATATTTTGAATTAATTTTTTGGGCAGATATTCTCAGATATCAGCCCCCTCCCCACCCCCCCCCCCCCCCTCCATGAACGGGGAGGCCTTAGGCTGCGTGCATGCTCATTGCCTCCTACAGTTCCGATGCTTCCGTGGCACAGTGTAATTCGTTTCATGTACGTTGGTCCATAGGCATAAAAAGTGCCACGGAGTTGTTGTTTTTTAAATTATTTTATCAACGTAATTATAATATAAAAAATTAAGTTGTGAACTCGTTAATAGGGCACTGGGGATCGTTTTGTTTACGCACTATGGGCCTACACGACGACAGCAGACTGGCTACTTAAAACTTCACCACCGATAACTGGCAGATGGCATATTTGTTCTCAAAATTTGGATAAAAAGATTGACTTATCACCCCAAAAGATTTAAAGAATTTCCACACTTTTAAAAAGCTCAACTGACTGACGTCCCAAATCGCATTATTTTTGCCTACTAAGACCTAAACTGTTGAAGTTCTTCCGACGGGAAAATTTTAGCAAAAGCTAGTTGGGAGTCAACAATATTTTAGACCATGTTCTTTCGAAGGGAGAAGATGCTCGCTGCAAAGAGACTATGGCCATTTTCGAAACGACTGGATTTGGCTTTGGGAGTCCGCTCAGGCTAGCTTTGTTCGCGGTTGTTTTGACAATAATAATATTGCGCGTGCTTTGTGTATACGCGCTGTGAGTTTCAGACAAAACGACGGAGCCTGAAGCCGAACGCCAAGCCGAAGCCGTGGTTTCGAAAAAGGCCTCGGTCTCTTCAAAATAATGCACAAACATTGACTCTAGAGGGCGGTATAAAGAAAACGTAAACAGAACGCACGTTGGTGATGTAATGGCCAATCGTCGTTTTATTTTAATGGAACGTAACCCGTAAGTAAAATCGTAATTTATCTCTTTTCCATCTTTCAATCAATAAGTAAATCTCTCCAGAGAAGAATAACCGTACTTGGGTGGTGAAAATTTGCTTGGTCACGGGAAAAATGACGGGAACGTAAATGTTCTGTAAACTGAAATCAAGGGCAAGGCGCACGTGCTGATCGGAGACAGATTGTTGTGAGAATGTATTTAATATGTCGACTGTTTTGTTGAGTATTGTATAATAATTATAGATTATTAATTATAGATTATAGATATGGGGAATGCCTCACTGTACTGTATACATGATGATGGTATAGTATGTATAGATTCAGTGAATGAGCTGAAACCACGGTGGTTGGTTGGTAGGGTCATGGAGGTAGAATTAGAAGGAGACACAACGACCAGCCTTTCAACAGATCAAAGGTTTAAACTCTCAATAAATAAAGCAGGACATAAACTCAATTGAAAGAGTTCAACGTTAAGTTAGATTTTGCACAGGAAACTACAAAAGGGATACAGGAACTGTTACTAAACTTCTAGTAGATGATTTGAGATGGAACACACTTAACTTAGGGGTTGTTCTAAAACCCCCTCGACCCCCACGACCCACGACCCCCTCGACCATTGACTTTTGTGCGATCTTTTTTTCTGTACACCGAAATTGCCACAGTTCACAACCTCAGCCAATCACGCACACAATTTTGTATGCTGACGTCGACTACCATGCCTCGCACATCACAACAACACAGCGTACGAGACACGTAGTATGCACAAAGCAAACATCGCGTGATTGGCTGCTGAGATCGGGCCTGTGGCAATTGTGATGTACAGAAAAAAAAACGCAGCATTTCCACGTGTATCCCTTGGCCGATCCGAGATTATTATCTCAACTGGAAACCTGCGTGTACTGCCCGAATACGATTACGGCAAACTCATTACCTGATGATCAGGTGGACCCATTTCCGGCCGATCGCTCCCGTCCTGTGTACTATTCCTCCATGGTACTACTAGTTGCTCTAAGCGGAGCTCAAGGTTGTAGACCCGACCGACCAAATGGCCACACGGACGTGTTTGGGGTCCCCAATCGGTGTGCACTTGTCGTGCCGAAGCGGAGAGTAAATTCTCCCAATTATGTGTGGCTGATGCAGATAAATATAACCGCAGTCTCAGACTTGAAGTCAAGCCTAGTCGTGGAAGGAAGTTACGTCGCGGGACGCGGGTCACACTCTGTGAATTCTAAATCGGGTACTTAATTCTTACTCAGCCGTAAAGCGACATTTTATGAATTCGGAATTGGGACATTCTTCGAACACGGGGCGGACGTTGAGGGGTCGTGGGTCGAGGGGGTTTTAGAACAACCCTACACTTAGCCCAGGTTGGACTCCTCCGTGGCACTGACTGACGTCCTACCAGGGCTAGGACACACTCTACAGAACAGAATAAATCAACAGAAGTTATGTATGCTCTAAAACTTAGAAGGTGAAAATTGGGTTAGTTGACATTCCACTTCACAAAATGTTCAGCCCAATACCAGAGATACATACAACGGGGGAAAAAATCATTCAAGTCAGTCACAAAGCTAGGGCCTTCAAAGATTCATTCTTAGTATCAACTGAGTGTTAAACTCCGGAACTCACTCTCCTCAGCTGCTGTGAACAGCGCAACAGTAGCTGCTAAATTCAAGGGACATAAATTATTTATAAGCAATACCCAGTACCAGTACGTGTAGTCTATTTCCACACACAGTGCGCAAATGTACCCGGAAGGATATTTTGCTGACTGAACCAATGGAGATGGAGTATCCCAAAAATAGTTATTATTCATGAAACAAACAAACATGGGAAATTTTATTTTAGGCTGTATCGCAATCAGACATTTGATTTGTTTGAAATCAACCCTATCTTCTTCGTTTGTTTTGCAATTCTACCTCCAGCATAGTGCATAGATGGTTTGGTACCATCAATATGGCAATGTGGTTGCTTGTCTGTTTTGTGGCACCCTTTGAACAACGGTGTAATATCTATGATTAGACCGATGTTTTAACAAGAGCCCTCTAACAGAGTTGGGCTGGGTGTGTGGAGAACTTTGCACTGTTCTTGTTTCTGTTCTACTCGGTCCAGGACCAGGTCACAGTTGCACGGCTCCCCCTTGCCCCAATGCCCACCCCCCCCCTCCCAACACACACACACTGCAGCTGTACAAAAACAGATTTATGCAGTAAGCAGACATGACAGCACCCGTCAGCCTGTCCTAAAAAAAAACTAAAATAGTACAGGAAAGTATTACTTAGTAAAATAGTAAGTCGTGACTGATTGTTATATTTTAACATTCCATCTGTTTAAATTCCAGATAACTTGTGTAATGACTCAATGAGATGATGGTTTCCTCTCCCTACATTGGCTCCCGTCTCACAGCAAAGTCTTTAAAATGCTCTCAGGTTTTTCTTTGCAGTGAAAACAAACAACTGCATCAGTCCAGAAAGGAATGCAAGTCTCAACGAATGAGCTGATTTCCTTTTTTTACTCGCTTTATTTGTACCAAAGACATTTTATTTTTATAAAATACTTCGAAATTCTGTTTGTTTTATATCAAATTGCACAGCTGATGAGTTACCATGGCAGATTCAAGATTCAAAATATCCATAATGTCAGGATAATAAGTATTAATAATAAGGAGAATAAAAATATAAAGGCATACAAAACAAAACCAGTAGACAGCAAGAAGTTAAGTTTTAAAATTACAGTTATAGACAAATCATGATGCAGGATTTCAAACACAACATCATTTGAATGAGCGCTTCAGGGTAAGCATGGCAACAGAAGAGGTAGTAACTGTGGTGACTGATATTAAGGGAGTATCCGTGGCAACAAATGATGTTTTTAGAAACTGTTCTGATCTCCCGGATGAGATCATGCTGTATCACGTCTTGCCACTGATGTCCATACGCGAAGTGAACACCTGCAAGCTCGTCTGCAAGAAGTGGCAGCATTACGTGACCTCTTACATCAAGAGGTTAAAGGTCATTGACCTGACGCAGTGGGACTGTATGGTAACTGAGGACCTGCTTTTGGGGATCGTGAAATATGCAACGAATGTACGGGAACTGAGGTGAGATGTAAATGTGTGAAAAAAATTGCAATAGTGAGTGCATTCCAGGTATGAGGAGCAAACTTAACAAATGCGTGACTTGATGCAGGCTTGAGAAGCTACACAGAGTTGGGTTTTATGAGCCAAGTAGTGTCGGACGCCGAGCGAAGGCTTGAGTGGCCACGGTGGTGGGGAGATGGGCAAGAGGATAAATAGCCAGGTGCTGTGTTGTCTCTTGAAAACAACAGGGCGACCGCTTGGCTATGTTACAGTCTGAACCAAATCTTATCATAACTGTAGGGTGTCATGGCTGAGCGGTTTAGAGCATCAAAATCGAATTCCGGTCTTGATACTTGTTTACTAAGCAAGATGCTTTACTATAATTGCTTCTCTCCACCAAGGGGTAGGGTTAGGTTTAGGGTTAAGGTACCTGCGAGGGTTGATAATGTGTTTGAAAGAGCCACTAGCGCCATATGACGGTCGGGGCAGTATACTCCCCAGGGAGCCGAGGAAGATTTTAAAAGGAAGGTTTTGGGCACAATGACCAGCCGTCGATTTCACCAAACTCTTCCTAGCTTCGGATTAATCTTAGGAATAAGGACTGGTTCAGTTCCATATCAAAATACGTAAGACACGTTGAACCCATCCTAAGTTAGGATGGGTTACTCATCCAACTCCAGTTAGGATCAATCCTAGCAATACATGAAACCGGCTGCAGGGCACTTACATGGAAAGTGCATTGATATGGTTGGATGTAAAATTAGTTATTATTATTAAAACCAAATTTCCTCATGGCTTTTCCTGTTCCAATCCTTTGCAGGTTAGACGTATGTTGGAGAGCTGTAACAGACACCAGCATCACCGCCGCTGCCAAAGTCTGTCACAATCTGAGGGTTTTTGCCGCGAGTAGATGTGGGAATCTGACAGACAATGCCATCGTTACTTTGGCTGAGATGTGTCCCCATCTAGAGGAGCTGGATCTCAGCAGCTGCTACGGGGTAAGGTCGGATTCAAATTCATGGCTTCAGCTACAGTTGTTCAGGTTGTCTTATACTTCAATGTATGATGACGCTGCCTTCCAGCCAAAGCCCTTGCCGTAGCCCCCAATATTAAGGGTAGTGTTGTGTCAAAGCGGTTAAAGGCATATAACTTACATCTCAGCAATTTATCTGTCCTTATCATAC
The DNA here is from genome assembly GCF_032118995.1 of Asterias amurensis. NCBI lineage: Eukaryota > Metazoa > Echinodermata > Asteroidea > Forcipulatida > Asteriidae > Asterias > Asterias amurensis. Next base: position 8,020,414 of record NC_092652.1, read on the forward strand.
GAATCATTTAGATTAGCGATGAGGCTGTTTGTGGGTTAGCCGATAACGCCAAGAACTTGAAAGAGCTTCACATGAGCAGTGTCTACGGCGTGACAGACTACGGAGTCAGCCAGCTGGCCTTCAAGTGCTCGCTACTTCAGAATCTTGACGTGAGCTACTGCAACGTAGTGAGTAACATCGGACTGCAGGCATTCCTGAACAAAGAGGGACCGCTGGCACTGACAGAGCTTCGGGTCAAGAACTGCCACAAGGTAGGAAAAATGTATACGAACGAAGAAAAATTTACACAGAAAGTGTATGGCGTCTTGTCTAACGGTGCAAAAAGGGCCATGATGCTAGGTTTTTATAGTTCAACAGTTTTGTAGAAAAAGAAAGCATGTGGCGGGTATGAACTCCCTCCTAGCATAGGGATTCTATGCTTCTGACAATATTGATAGGTTGAGCAAGATTTGATTTCAAGTAGATGAAAGTAAGATTATTTAGTTGTGACCATACACCAATGTGTATCTGTAGGGTGTATAGGTCAAGTGGTTTTAAGAGCATCAAAATTCAAGTTCTGGTGGTTAAGTCATCAGAGTGTTGGTTCTGGTCCCAATCTTGACACTTGTGTCCTTGAGCAAGATACCTCTCCTCGCCCAGGGGTATATTTTAGTACCTGCTATGGTAGAGGTTGATATTGTAACGGAACCCCTGGCAATAATTGCAGCCGATTATATACATTCAGAACTATGTAGAATGCTCCAGATTGAAAAGTAAAACCAATGATATGCACCAAGTAAAAAACAATATGTGAATGCCATTTCAACTCGCCATACTTCACTTAGGCCAAACTTGACAAATGTGGGTACAGATTGCCCCCTCCTCTAGTTTCCAGCTGGCCATTTTTTAATTTCATTTTATTTATTTACTTGGGTTATTAGAATGAATAATCAATCAAATGCTTTTTTTTTCCCAATCGTGTTTGCAGGTCACCTATCCAATGATTTTTAAGCTAATGGAGGCAGGAGTGGCTGTCAACAATATGTTCTGATCAAGCATCAAGAATCGACCAACAGTCGTCCTTGGCCCTTTCTACTGTACAGAGCCAATTTTTATTATTGCTGTATATATTTTTTATTGTTTGTGTATACATTTCTGGTACATATATAAGTAAACCAAGGATGCCTAATGTAAGTGAACTTAAGTAATCACTCTAGCTTTTTAAGCCTGAGGAAACATATTAACATTAAATCCAGTAGACCCTTTCGGTACAAACAAAAAAATAAAAGTTCACAGATTTACAAATAACTTACAGGGTTTACAGAAGGTAGTGGTTAAAGACTTCTCTTGAAATATTAGTAAATGCTTTACTTTTTGAGAAAACAGTAAAACAATTTCAATTCAGCGAGAATTCTGGATTTGTTTTAAACACATGTCATGACACGGGGAAACGCGCGGATACAAAGGTGGGTTTTCTCGTTATTTTCTCCCAACTCCGATGACCGATTGAGCCTAAATTTGTACTGGTTTGTTATTTTATATAGAAGTTGTGATACTCGAAGTGTGGGCCTTGAACAATACTGTTTACCAAAAGGGTCCAATGGTTTTAACAAGGGTGCTTGCAATGTGAACAAGAAACACAAGGGTTAACCCCTCTTCCGTGTTGGTGTGTTCTTTTGCATGCACTACCTTGTAAACATAATCTACGGATTATCTGATCATGGCATTGTGGACAAATTAAAAAATAAGAAACGGAACTATAATAACATCGGGAGTAAAAACTTCTTTAAAACATTTAACCAGTATCAACCTCAACCCACGGAGGTACTCATTTATAACCCTGGGTGAAGAGAAGCAGTTACAGTAAAGCATCTTGCTCAAGAACAAGTGTCTTGATTGGGATTTACCTGTATCTAAACAAGATGTGATAAATAAATAAAATAAATAAGACACAATAACTGTTCAGGTATTTATAAATGCCCTTTATTTATTTATTTGGTTTGTTTTAAACTGAAGATTTAATCTATGGACAAGATATTTTATTACCATTTCGTATTTTCAGTTTCTCTAAAAACTGCCACAGAACACTTTAAACTTTCGACATACATGTATTACCTTTAGTAATGTTTCTACTGAAGGTTTCACACATACTTTCTTCACTATAAAAATCTAAAGGTTTAATTTTACTTATCATATCATTTCAGTTCAATTTAATTTGGTTCTAAAACACATTAATTTCACATTGACATCCTTAAAAGGCTCTATAATCAGCAATTGTGTTGTTGTTTTGTTATCAAGACATTGACGGCTATGTTCAATGGCCCTTTTTTTATGGTGGCCTGTAAACAGGCCACTATACATATATGAAAAAAAAATAGAAAAAAATTCTTAGAACACACGACTAAAGAAACAAAACTTTATGTAAAATGTTTTTGAACACCTCTATAACATTATCATAACTACATGTACATTTCGATGAGTTAAACTCCAAATACAGAATACTATAAACAAAACATTTTGAAAGATCAATGATTATGAACTTCAGGCCATTCACTAACTGCTTTATTTTGCTTGCATTCTGCATTCCGGCACCCCTATTTCAGACAACCCTAATGTTCCGGGAAAAAAACACTGATGATTTAAACGGTACTGTATAGGGTTGGTTAAACTAAGGGACACGTTGCCTTGGATCGGGCGAGATGGTTAATGAGAAGTATTTGAAACCATTAGTTATAAAATGCACATGTGGTTTAGATATAATGATCAAAAAAAAATTGCATGGTTTTCCTATTACTTTGCGCACCAACATGGTGGGCAAATTTGTGGAGGCAGCAATTGACTCCACAGATTGGCGAGCAGTGTTACTTCATGACGTACATGTACATGCATGTATGGAAAACTGTGCATTTTTGAGGCATATTTGTGTGGATCATTATATTCTGCTTTAAAAACATCTTTCTAATCATGCATTTTAGACCAAATCGCCCAATCCAAGGCAACATGTCCCGTTGTTTACGTTAAGGTTAAGAAAATATACTAGGGGTGTAACCCAGCAATCGAATCAGCAAGTATGAACCCAAACCAGTGACAATTAACGTTTTTCATTGATTTCAGTACAAAACGGGATTTATTGGAAGCATGTTGATCAGACAGTACAAGTTGAAAATGAATTACTCTTCCAGAGTCGAATTAAATTGGGGGGAGGGGGGAGGCTGTCGTCATGACACGGGCGGCCACTAGTATCAGACCTAGAGTTTCATCTTTGAACATGAATGTCAAAAGGGCAAGGCCTTTTTCATTTTGAGAAAGGCACTTCCATTTGAAAGTCTTTAAGTCGATGGGAAACTTTTTGATGGGGCACCAAGCACAAGACCAGGGGCAACAGAGGCCATGCCCTCCATAGCCTACAGGCCTAGCGTATCAAAAAATAAACTCTGACAAGACCCCCAAAAATATATAATGTTTAAGACAAAAAAATCACAATTATCTGTTGAGGTTTGCCCGTTGTATGTGCTCGTTAACCGACGTCCGTAGCGTGTTAATGACCTGTCGTTGGTTGTCACTCTTCATAATAGCGCTGCCTGATACGATCATATTTGCCCCCGCCTACAAGAAAACCAAATCAATGTCAACCATCTCACGAGATGAACTTACAATACAAAGTTGTTCCCAGAGAGTGCACCCACGTTCCCTTTGATTTGTAATTGCAAAATGCGAGTAACGACTTTTCTTCAACAAACACAAGCTTAATTCTTCATTTATATTGGTACTTTTTGTAGAACACAAAACACAATGTCCACAGAAAGTTCCCTTAAAATGTAACTTGCTGATGTGCTTTAGTTTTTGAAAAATTAGTAAACCATGTCACAAAATTTTTTTTAGCATATAAAACGTATTTCTAAAAAACTACAGCACCTCAGCAAGTGATATTTTTAAGGGAATACCTCTACTAACATCATCTTCATACTGGGTAAGTTTAATTTAAATCTGTGGACATTGTGTTTTGTGTTACAAAAATCTTTTAAATTAAAATAAAGTAACTAAATTACTGACCTTAGCTGCCATGTCAATGGTGGCAGGTCCCAAACCACCGTCCACCTCAATGTCTAGAGACTGGTACATGCTGCGCAGCTTCTCAACCTAATCAGTGGAAACAAACCAAAAAAAAACAAAGTGAAAAGGAAAAGTGTAAAGGTTTCAAATTTCTGAACTTTATAATTGGAAACAGCGCATATGTAATCTGGCAAGTGATGGTAAGTGGACCAATGACAGTATGGGCTTCAATCATTAGTATGTTATGAGGTGCAGACATATAATAAATTCAACAAGTTTATGGTAATCATTCAAAGGTGATTCCGCAGGCATGGGATTTCATCTTGGAGAGGGCAAGTCCATGATTTTACATTTTTTTAAAGGGCACTTCCATTAGAAAATCTTAAAGTTTTCATGATACTTTTGAAGGGGCACCAAGGTCAAGACTAGGGGCAACAAAAGGCTACGACCTCCCTGGCCTTCCAGGTCCGATTTGGGGGGTAAGCTTTAGGGCTGCTCAAAATCAATCAACCAACCTGGCGGCTAAAGGCAGTGGACACTATTGGTAGTTACTCATAATAATTGTTTGCATTAAACCTTACTTGGTAATGAGTATTGGGGAGAAGTTGATCTTGATAGTATAAAACATTGTCAGAAAAGGCTCTCTCTGAAGTGACAAAGTTTTCGATAAAGAAGTAATTTTCCAAGAATTTGATTCCGAGACCTCAGATTAAGAATTTGAGGTCTCGAAATCTAGTATCTGAAAGCACGCAACTTCGTGATACAAGGGTGTATCATTGAAGTTGTTATGTTGCAACTTAGACGACTGATTGAGCCCAAATTTTCACAAGTTTGTTATTTTATGCATTATATGCTGAGATACACCGAGTGAGAAGACTGGTCTTTGACAATAACCAAAGGTGTCCAGTGTCTTTAAGAGCACTGGATTCGAGAACCGATGTTTCTGATCAGCAGAGTGTGGGTTCGAGTCCCAGTTGTGACAACTGTGTCCTTCAGACAGGGTGTAAAGCCGTTGGTCTTGCGTGTTTTGTAATGCAAGCAAGCAAAAAAAAACCTGCACATTATCGAAAATAGAAGGGGTTTGACCCGGTGCTCCTGGTTTGATTGGCAGCATATTGCGCTACAGCACCTTGTAGACCATTACATGGTGCTATCTAAAAGAAGTAGGTCTCATACTTCAAGTGTAATCAAACACCTTGCAGGAAAATATTGAATATACACGCTCCTTGAGCGTTACTAAGCGCTATACAAGAAATCTATATTATCATTATTACTAGACACATATTGACTGGCAACAAGGTAACTAGTATACGTCTATTTCCATGAGGGACTTTGAGTGACCAGAAGAGCGACCCATTTCCCGAGGCTGAAGGCCAAGGGAAATAGGCTCCTCTTCTGGTCACTCACAGGCCCCAGGGGGAATAGACGTACACTAGTTACCGAATTATGCCAGTCAACAGGTGTTATATAACACAGCTCGGTCTTATTGTAGTCAAATAAGAACAGAAAAAGGAATTTTGTAGTTGTTAAAGGTTCAAGTCAAGGGAGGGCGCTGTTACCACGGGCACTATTTGCACGGACTAGTGCCCGCTCTGGTACTATTCCCGCAAAACACGTGCCGCAAAACACTATCCTATACATGTAGTTCATCCCACGTGACCGGTTTCAGCCAACCAGAATACAGAACGAGCAAGACTGCAAGAGGTGTGTTATAATATTATTATTATTATACAATACACTACCTTTGGCATCATGTCTTCCATGAACTTTTGTCCGCCGAATCCTGGTTCTACGGTCATGACTAGGATCATGTCTGCTTCTTCAACATAAGGGAGGACTACATCGATAGGCGTCTTCGGCTTTACACCAATTCCTGCCTGGAAACAAAAATATAAACTAGAGCTGAAAAAAAGGAGTTCCTTGGCTATAAACCTGTACTAGTGGTATATGCACCACTTGACTAGTCGCACCTCAAATATTTGCAACTTTGACACTAGTCGTGACAAATATTTAGTTACAAAATGTAATGCTGCATATTGTTTGCCACAGGCGCAATATGGTTATTTCGTGCTTAAAGGATTGAAGGATTGTGTCACTGATGTCCGATTTTGTTTTGTTTTGTAAGTGCATTATGTTGTTTTGAATAGTGGTCAGCAACATAATTTTTGTAGTAGTCATGGGGGCACAATTAACTGAGTAGTTGAATAAGGAGAGTCGTGACTCGACTAACCTATAAATAGCCTTGACCTTGACACTAGTCCAACTAGTTGTCCAGGCCTACTTAGCTATAGCACACTATGATCATTTTCTTCAGGACCTGGAAAGGACCCAAAGCATTGAGTTGTCAACAACCGTTCTAAAAGTGGAGTGAAACTAACCTTCATGCCAGCTTCTTTGATTAGCCTGATCACATCCTTTGGTTTGTCGGTCGCTTCAATGTGGAATGTGTACTGGTTGGCACCTGCATCAGCCATCGGCTGAATCCACTGTGAAATAAACACAAAAAAGAAATCAAACAAAAATCTTAAGGGCTCTGGACACTATTGGTAATTACTCAAAATAACTGTTAGCAGAAAACCCAAAGGTATACTTTTCATAGTTGTTGTGGTTTCCATCACTAACACTTATGTTGCGAACTACCCCTGGTGCCACTGGTCCACACACTTAGATTGGAGTTGATATGACAAGTCTTTTACAAGCTATCACTCAAAAACCATTTCTTTTGTTTTAGGCATAATAACCATAAAACTTGGTCAAGGGTCCAAAAGAAATAGGCTTCTGGGGGATCCCAAGACCAATCCACATACCAAGTGTGGAGTTGATATGACAAGTCCTAGTCAAGGTTTTGCTCAGACAGCATTTTTTTGTTTTAGCCATAATGACATTGACATTTGACAGGGGGAGCAACAATAGGCTTTTAAGGGACCCCAAGACCAATCCACAAACAGGGTTTGCAGTTGATAAACAAAGTCCAGCTCAAGTTATCAATCCAACAAATATTTGTTGTTTTAGCTACAATGACATCAACATTTGACAAAAGGGGTTCAATGGGGGTCGATCGTTTAGCTTCCCTGGGTCTACCCTGCGGTGCTCACACGGGTGAGCCCCTGACAAGAGCTAATCAAACGACCACACTCGCCCTCTCTCGTGGTGACGGCATGCACCTCAGGTCACCCCCAAGTGACCCACTCCACAAGCAGGGCACTGGGGGCTAAATAAGGTGAGCCCCGTCAAAGCTCATCGAACTTAACGGGGCAGACCGGGGTCGACCCAGGGAAGTTAAACGAACGCACCCAATGGCAGGCTTCTGGGGGAAACCCATGACCAATCCAAATAATGAGTGTTGAGTTGACATTTGAGTCCTTTTGCACGCAAACCCACACACTGGAAGGACATGTCTGAAATAGTTAGTTGCGATAATGTAACCCGACTCTCTAGTGTCGGGAGGAGGGTTACGTTATTACAACTATGAAACAGTATGCCCCTTCAATGGCTTTGCCAACCGCGAGGCAAAAAAACACAATCTTTTTATTGGAAAGTTAAGAAGGGTTTCAACCACAAAATCAATTACCTTTTCTGGATCTGCTACCATCATGTGCATGTCTGAAGAAGAAAAAAATAACTCTTATAACAAGCCAGTATGTTGATAAACGAAATATAAACGACAGCCGGTTTCACAAAACTTTACGCAATCTGCGTAAGTCCACTTGCGCAACGTTTATGGAGTGACGTTGCGCAAGTGGACTTACGCAGTTGCGTAAAGTTTCGTGAAATCGGCTCCCGGGCTATAATTTGGGGGGAAAAATCCACAGGACTGCAGGCTTGTAGCTCAGAATCTTTACTGGGCCAGGATTTTATTTACAAGCCCAAGCCTAGGCTGAGGCTCGAGCTTAGGCTTGGGCTAAGGCAAGTTGTTTAGAAAATATGCACTTTCCATAAGGGGCTTCAGACAACAATCCCCCCTTGAACATGTTTTTCCCAATACTTACCAAAGAATGCTGTTTGAATTTTCTTTCGCAAGCACTGCACAACGGGATGGCCAAATGTGAGGTTGGGTACAAAATGTCTGGAACAGAAAACAAAGACAATAAGTTGTACAGGCTGGAGGTTCATGTTTCAGCCCCAGAAGAGTTGGTGGTGACGTGCCCTTGGTGACAGTTGATTTGGGTTGACAGCCTAATCGTTTCAGAAGCCCTCTATATTTTGTTATTGTTGTATAGACATAATATGTCTATACAACAGGCCATATTATGGCCATATTATGGCCTGTCGGCGTATATTTGTTTTTTATTCTTAAATCCTTGTGCGTGTATCTTGTGCTTTTTTTGTATCTGCCTGTTGTTTCATTTTCATATTTGGTGTGTTTTTAAAAACTTGTGTGAGCAATGCAATTTCTTCTTCTGCAGATCAATAAAGTTTTCTTATTGTCTTCTATGTCTTATGTCTCATCATAAAGTGGCCGTCCAGCCTTGTGATTTCTCATAAACAAATTTTAAATCGAGAAAAACAGAAAAACAAGGATAAAATGGAGCAAAAAATATTACCCACCCGTCCATGACATCCAAGTGGAGGTAATCGGCCCCACTGTCGAGAACTCGCTGGCACTCATCTGCCAATACAGAGAGGTCAGAGTTCAGGATGGATGGACCAATCATGCACTCATAGTGCGCCGGCATCTTGACCCGAGTCTTTCAAAATGTTTTCACACCTCTGGTAGAAATCTTCTGCCAATCTTATAGTTCAGACGAATTCAAACCTAGGATTTGGTTAAAATAAAAAGACTTGAATCCAAAGTATTTCTTCTCATTTGAGAGGAGAACTTTCTGAATCCTGCAACCACTTTTTCACTCATTTTTACCAAAAGGAATATCTAGTAGCAAGAGGAACAAGCCTTGTGTAGCAAAATTAATAGTGAGTGACAACATGGAAATGGAGGAAAATATTTATAACTAAATTTCTCATCATCCGCGGGCCGACCAATAGCTGGGTGGAAGTGCTGGGTGGAAAACATCTAAGACTATTGAGCGTGAGATATCACCGAGATGCGAGAAATGACGGGTAATAGTGGAAACGGTACCAGTGATACTGGTAGGCCTAGACATCAGCATAAGGATACCAGCCCTAGCACCTGCAAAGAGTGGAACTCCTTACAGAAGGATCCTGGTGACTTCATGGCAACACTCATGCTTTCAAGACGGCACTGAGGAGGGAAGGAACCATCTAGCTTGCAGGCACTCAAGGCCTACTCTAGTCCATTAGTACTCGTGACAATAGCTTAGCATTTATTAGCCCCATACGTGTACATAAATATTTTTCACAATATGGGTCTAAGTGTTTATATCCCCTATATAATACTGGGTTGGAATTTGCAGAATTCCTGCCCTTGAGTTGACAGGTAATTCATCTTATTCTTATCTAACTAATAATTCTTATATAAACAAACAATCATATTCATACATTTATAGTAAGATATACAAAGGTAAAACAGTGGACAGTTCAGAATAACCACTAGGCCTACATGTACCAACCACTACTACCAGCATGACCAGCAATAAACTTTAACAAAGCAGAGGTGATCAAACAATGCAAATAAAACACCAATCATCCCATGATTGCATTAATCATGGAGGTAGGAATACCGCCATGATTATGAATATGATATAATTCATGCCAATTAATGCTAAAAATAATACATTCAATTCTGAATTGAATTCAAGTATATAGTTATAGTATGTTTATGAATGAGTGAATCATACCATATATATATATATTCCCCCATCATGATCATGCCCATATATGATTTATAATAGCAAATTCCTTGCTCTGATCATATACTGCTAGTTACTGCCGCCAGCTGCAGCCGCTGGTCTATAAAACTAAGTTCAACTTCAATTCACCTTTCAAGGAAGGAGTAAGTTGCATTTATTGCAACAACCAAGACATTTAGACAGGTGTAGCCTACCCTACAGTGAAGAACCAGGAAATAAATTCAAGGTTTTATTTTTTTAATTAAAATTAAATGCCACAAATTTGAATTTATCCCCCTCCCTAATACACTGAATTAAATTATTACCTAACAAGAAGGATTAAATGCACAATGCACATTAGATATATACAGCCAATGAAAACAGGCAGGAGAAATTATACACAAACTGTTACCTCAGTCTCAAAAATAGATCCTTCAAGTTCAAGCGTACCGCTGCTACTATACTGTGTGATCGTTCATCTTCATACTGCTGGGAAAAACATGTTAGGACCATTGAACGATAGCGGGCGCTCTCTGACATGTGCGTTACGTTTTCTTTAGAAGGGGGAGGGGCGAAGGCGGGGGGGATTATGACGAAACATTTCAAAATGGCTGCGCCCATGGCACGTGTGGCGAACATTGCCCTGACAAGATATTCGGGGAAAATATCGACACTCGCGGGAAGCCAGTTTTGTCAATTATGTTGTACCAGGAGCTGTTTTGTCAATAGGGTTTATGCGTCTGCAAATTACCATGTTTCGAGTGTCAATTCGCAAAGGAAACGAAAAAAGAAGCAAAGCAAAGTGGAATCGCAGTTGCGTAAGTGCAGAATCCGAATTTTTATTTCAACTTGAAATTCAAGTTCAATCAAAATCAATTTGTTATTGGCCTATAAATTTTTAATGTTTTATTATTTGTAATCTGAATATACACAACTTATGTGTCAATGTTTTTTTAATGTTTGATAATAATTTAATGTTTTAAATTTAAAGTTTAATTAATAATTAATTTAAAAAAATTAAATTAGCATTACTCATTAATTAGGCCTACCTTTTTTTTACAAGGTTTTTTCATTTCTGCCTTTTTTCTTTGCAATTTTTTTTTCACGAATCATCTGAATTAATTATGTTTTAAATTGGCTGAAAATCCATATTATAAGACATAGTGCAGTAATTCAGTTTATGTCGCCTGCGGCCGATTTCACGAAACGCTAGGATTAATCCTTACTCGAGTTAGGACGGGTAACCCGTCCTAACTTAGGATGGGTTCAATTCGTCCTACGGAACTGGAACTGAACCCGTCCTTAGTCCTAAGATTAATCCTATGTTAGGAAGAGTTTGGACTTTGGTGAAATCGACGGCTGATGGGTGTTTGTGAAAATGGAGTAACTATAGAATACAGGTACACTCGGAACTCTATCTGTGCCTCCGCAGAGGCGGAGTCGCGGTCACGTACGTTTTAAGTAACTTGGTCGTAGCATGGAGAAAGAAAATAGCTGGATGTACTATACTACTTGATTGTATTGAGTGCGATTGATGAATACAACAGATAAAATGTTAGGGTCGTAGGGAGTCAAAGTGTGACATGAGTGGTGAGGTAGGTGAAGCACCCGATAGAGGGCGTTTTAGGAAGACATGCATTGCATTTGATGCAATCGTGAAGACGGGGAAGCTGGAGGCGCAGAGTCGCGGTGTTGACAATGGCCGATAGAGGGCGTCTTTAGGAAGACGAGCATATGATGCAATCGTGAAGACGGGGAAGGCGGAGGCGCGGAGTCGCGGTGTTGGAAATGGCCGGTAGAGGGCGTTTTTAGGAAGACGGGCATTTGATGCAATCGTGAAGACGGGGAAGGTGGAGGCGCGGAGACACGGTGTGGACAATGGCCGATAGAGGGCGTCTTAAGGAAGACGAGCATATGATGCAATCGTGAAGGCTTATTTCCCCTTTTTTAAATAATCCTCTAATGGGGTGAAGTGTATTATGGCTATAATAATAATTGTACAGAATTCTGGCTTTCTTTCCCTTTTTTAAATAATCCTCTAATGGGTTCAAGTGTATTAGGGCAATGTTAATAATTGTACGGAATTCGGGCTTTCTTTCCCTTTTTTAAATAATCCTCTATTGGGGTCAAGTGTATTAGGGCAATGTTAATAATTGTACGGAATTCGGGCTTTCCCTTTCCCTTTTGTTTAAATCCTCTAATAAGGTCAAATGTATGAGGGCGATATTAATTATTGTACGGAATTGGGGCTTTCTTTCCCTTTTTTAAATAATCCTCTATTGGGGTCAAGTGTATTAGGGAAATATTAATTATTGTACGGAATTGGGGCTTTCTTTCCCTTTTTTAAATAATCCTCTATTGGGGTCAAGTATATTAGGGCAATATTAATTATTGTACGGAATTCGGGCTTTGTTTCCCTTTTTTTTTTAAATAATCCTCTAATGGGGTCAAGTGTATGAGGGCAATATTAATAATTGTACGGAATTCGGGCTTTCTTTCCCTTTTTTAATTAATCCTCTGATGGGGTCAAGTGTATTAGGGCAATATTAATTATTGTACGGAATTCGGGCTTTCTTTCCCTTTTTTCAAATAATCCTCTAATGGGGTCAAGTGTATGAGGGCAATATTAATAATTGTACGGAATTCGGGCTTTCTTTCCCTTTTTTAAATAATCCTCTAATGTATTGGAGTAATATGTAGTACGGCAATATTAATAGTTATTAATTATTTGTACGGAGTTCCCATAATTATTAAAATAATCATCTAATGGTCTTGTGAGTTATCGTATAAAATAAATTGACAACACAGCTGCGCATTAGCTATAGCGCAGTTGTGTATTTTCAAGCCTAATGAGGGCGCTGTTGTGCATCTTTCAGAGTGCCCCCTAGGTTGCCAAATATTTATAGTTAAGCAACAGAGCGCGACCTCAACTCCAGTGTACTGTGTACGTGTGAACGTCACCGCGACTCCGTCGTCTCTTCGTATGAACGTCACCGCAACTCCGTCTCTGCGGAGGCGCAGTGGAAGCTTCGAAGTGTACCTGCATTCTATAGTTGTGCCGTGAAAATAAATGACGATTAAACTATGATTATTTTATTTGTAGGTTTTGTTTGTTCCAAGTTTTTTGGCAGCCCTTTTTATTGTCCTGGGGTCGATTTCACAAAGAGTTAGGACTAGTCCTAGGAGATATACAAAACGTGTGGCTAGTCCTCAGTTAGGACGAGTAACTTGTCCTAACTGACTCGAGATGAGACTAGTCTTATACTATTTGTGAAATCCACCCCTGGTCTTGCCATGGTCCAACTTTTTTGATTTATAATTAAATAATGGACCCAGTAACTTACTTCTAGAAACTATAAGGCTCCCCTGTGAGCCTTATAGGGGTCTCATATTTAGGGCCTTTTTAACGCTATACGTTTTTCAAATCAGCGTTGATGGATGAAAGTTTTGCGACCGTTAGCCAGCCAGAACTGAAGTTTCATGTGTACTGTACACCTAAAGCTTTCCCCATCCTACTCAATATGCATTCATAATGCTTGTATTTCCCTTTTGTTGAGTTATGTTCAATAATTTCTTCAAAAACATAGCGTTAAGGAGGCCCAAAATATAAGACCCCTATAAGGCTCATGGGGGAGTCTTATAGTTTCTAGAAGTACAGTAAGTGTACTCCTTTTTTCGAAATTTGTCATAAATATTGGCCATACTAGTGCCAAAGCTGAAGCCAGTCAATGTTTCAAGACAGCAACATTTTCTCTGACTCAACTGTCACACCAAAAAGGAGTACAGCGCCCCAGTTGCTGGTCTAATCAAATACCAACTTTGGACATCGGCCAATTCAGTCTTCACAAAAATATATTGATGTACTCCAAAATTAATATAGGGCGCATCTGCCTGATGAAGTAGATGCTAAGTTTCAGAAAGCTAAAATGCATTTGTTTGTTTTATGTAGTTAGTCTTGATAACTTTCTTAACTTAAGTGCTACGCACCACTTTATAAGTTTTATCTATCATCAGTCAGACTAACACAACTACATGTATTTTTTATTTTTTTTTGCCTTGAATTAATGGAACTATTAATGTTATTTCGTAGCCTCAATTCTCAGCGAAGAAGGGGAGAAAGCCCTGGTTGAATTTCAAAACCCCAAGAGTTGTCTTCACAACACCCTTTCCATGGCGGTCAAAGATGCCACAGGGAAGTACCAGTACAAAATGAAGCAGAAGGCTGGCGATCCGGTGAAGCAGAGTGTACTGAGAGTGACATGGCCAGAGGAATTCACCGTGGTGGGCTTGGGTACCAAGCGAGTAGTGGCAGAGAAGATGGCAGCTGCTCTGGCTTGTGCTAAACTAAAGGTGACAAATGCTGAAAAGTATTTAAAGAGAGGGGCCAAAGTCTAATTCATTTTTACTATTACTATTAGTAAACATGAATTATTGGACCTAATAGTATTAGAGAGGTTTCAGCAACACCATGTGAAAATCTCTTTTGAGTAGTAGGGGCCTTAGTTCTGAAAGAACTGGTGGTTAACAACTAGTTAAAACTCTGCTTGAACGACTTCTTTGCTAAGGAAAACATTTACTAGGGAACCAGTCACAACAATTTAAACTTAATGTAATTTTGTCTGGTAATAACTCGTTATTTTTTAAGCAATACTATTCTGTGCTTAGCACATTTTTGTGCTTTATGCTTTCTGAAATTGGGCCGGTGTTTTTTCAGAACCACCACTACAAAAGAGATTTTCATATGGTGTTACCACAAACCTCTCTTAGTTTCGAAATACTTCCACCAAGCAAAGTTTCAAATCCTACTTAAAATTATTTTATTTGTTTACTTCTCATTATCTTCAAAGGAGTTTGGTTTGTTGGATGAGAACAACATGCCACGGATCGAGGGTGAAATAACGCACGACAAAGCGGAAATCAAGGAGCATTTCAAGAAGGAGAACGGACCAGAATGGGTGAAGCTGGAACGGAATCTAGAAGAGGAGATCACTCAAGTCCTTAGAGCTGTAAAGGTAAGTTTGAGTCTGTTGAGGACTCAGCAATTTTAAATGTTCTCTCTACCCTTACATACATGTACATTCACAAATACCTCAGACAGTTTCGCTATTCCTATTGGTGGAGAGCGCGTCCCGTGGGTGTGTATAAACCTTTGTTTATGACCGGTAAAAAGTGTTAATTCATGGGCGTGACACGCGACCTTGCACCTGTTCTTATAAGACAGTTTCTTCATTCCTATTGGTCGAGAGCAACGGCTGAAACACGCGATACGTGTGACGCCCACAGCATTCCCTTTTAAGGAGTTGTTTACCCGAGGGCGGCGGAGGGCTTTACCATTTCTTAGCTGGAGGGGTGTTGTGTTGAAAGAAATCATTGAACAATTATAATTTTTGCATTTATTTTACTTTTTGACCAAAAAGTGATGATGTTTTGACCGAAAAGGTATTTATGAATGGAAATCAAAGTGTGCTGAATCGGTTTTCAACTAGTGGTTTAAACCCGCCGAGGCCTGGTTCTTGATAATTTACCTCGACTTCGTCTCGGTAAAATTATCAATGACCAGGCCTCGTTGGGATTTAACCACTCGTTGAAAACCTCTTCACCACACATTGATTCCCTTATTAAAGAACCTGGTACACTTATCATTAAGAAAAGAGGTTTCCCAAATGTTCCTTACATGGTTGGCTGCAGATTGCACCTCATCATCTTGTAACACACAAGGTGCTGTATAAACAGCTGTTTATCAGAAAACTCTGCTTAGCAAATTTAGGGGGAAACCCACAAGACTGCAGGGCTTGCTGCCAAAATTATTTATGGACCAGAATTGTTCATGACCAGTATTGAAATGAGAAGAAGAAAAGCCTGCAAACATTTAGTTTAAAGGCAGTGGACACTATTGGTAATAATTCAAAATAATTATTATCATAAAACCTGTCTTGATTACGAGTAATGGGGAGAGGTTGATAGTGTAAAACATTGTGAGAAACAGCTCTCTCTGAAGTGACCAAGTTTTTTGAGAAAGAAGTAATTCTCCACAAATTTGATTTCAAGACCTCAGATTTAGAATTTGAGGTCTCAAAATCATGCATCTGGAAGCACACAACTTGATGTGACAAGGGTGTTTTTTCTTTAATTATTATCTCGCAACTTCGATGACCAATTGAGCTCAAATTTTCACAGGTGTGTTATTTTATGCATATGTTGAGATACACCAACTGTGAGGCTAGTCTTTGGAACTTACCATTAGTGTCCAGTGTCTTTAAAACTGAGCTTTTTATTTTGAAAAGATTGGATTTTCTTTTCATTTTTTCGACAGTCACAGAGAGAAGCACACGCCTTCGAAAGAACAACAACTTCCAGCGTTGATTTTACATCCGAGAGCTGCTTTGAGTTCGACGATGATACTATTGAGACTGTCGATCAGCTCTCCGATGTGATCACGGGAAAAACCTACAGGGAGTTAACACCAAACAGAGCCCAGTGGAAGAACGACTACCTGACTGAGAGGCAACTGCGACTAGACTCGGATACAGCTGATGACCTGGGAGTGGCGGACGTCAGGGCTGCAGCATTGAAGTTGCCAATTGCCAACAAGAGGTTAGATTTGAATTCACATTCATTCATTCAAACTTACATTTATTTCCATTCTTCATAAAAACAGTTCAAACAATTTCTCTTGAGACACTGGACACTATTGGTAATTGTCAAAGACTAGCCTTCTCAGTTGGTCTATCTCAACATATGCATAAAATAATTAACCTGTGAAAATTTGAGCCCAAATCGATCATCGAAGTTGCGAGATAATAATTAAAGAAAAAAATACCCTTGTCACACGAAGTTGTGTGCGTTTAGATGGTTGATTTCGAGACCTCAAGTTCTAAATCTGGGGTCTCTAAATCAAATTCGTGGAAAATTACTTCTCTCTCGAAAACTATGGCACTTCAGAGGGAGCCGTTTTACAATGTTTTATACCATCAACCTCCCCCCATTATTCGTCACCAAGAAAGGTTTTATGCTAATAATTATTTTTTAGAAATTACCAATAGTTTTCACTGTCTTTAAAGGAATAACCAATAAACAAAGCCTTTTAATGAAGCAGAGAAAATTAAATAAATAGAGTATGTATGGAGGCACCATCTGGAAGCCGAGGCTTATGTAGGGATCTCAATAATGGGGGACAAGAATGTACAGACACACAATTTGAACATGATAAAGACATCAATGACATGATGAAGACATCAATGATGAGAATTTATCTTATATTTGCCCATTTAATTTACCCATGACTGGCTGAGTGGATAAGGGCACTGTACTCAAGCTTCGTTGTTTCGGTTCAGTAGAGTGTGGGTTCGAGTCCTGTTGGTGTCACTTGTGTTCTTAATCATGGTTACCGCTTCCTTTTGATGGGATGTAAAGCCATAGGTCCTGTATGTTGTGCCATGCGTGTAAAAGAATCCAATTTTGCCCCGGTGTTCCCTGTTTGATTGGCTGTATATTGCACCACAGCAACTTGTAAACCATTACATTTTCATATTGCCTGAAACCACACAAATGTGCTAAGCACAAACGTATTGCTTAGCTGGTGCCCCCACTCAATTTTCCCTGAGCAAAGAGATGTCAAGCATACATGTGTGCATGTAGTTTTCTGCTATTAAAGACACTAAACACTATTGGTTGTCAAAGACCAGTCTTCTTGCTTGGTGTATCTCAATATACATGTATGCACAAAATAACAAACCTGTGAAAATTTGAACTTAATTGGTTATCAAAGTTGTGAGATAATAGTAGAAAAAAAAAACACTCTTGTCACGAGAAGTTATGTGCTTTCAGATGCTTGATTTCGGGACCTCAAAATCTAATTCTGAGGTCTCAAAATCAAATTCAAACATTTAAGTGAAAAAAAAATGTCTTTCTCGAAAACTACGTTACTTCAGAGGGAGCCGTTTCTCTCAATGTTTTATACTATCAACAGCTCTCCACTGTTTGTTACCAAGTAAGTTTTTATGCTAACAATTATTTTGAGTAATTACCAATGGTATCCAGTGCCTTTAAAGGATTTTGGTACTTTTTGTAACACAAAACACAATGTCCACATTACATTTATTTACATTAAACTTACACAGTTTGAAGATAATGCGCTGCGTTCTTGACGTAATGGCGCTATATAAATGCCCTATATGTATGTATGTATGTATGTATGATAGTAGAAAGCGTACATGTACCTTAAAATATTAGATGCTGAGGTGCTGTAGTCTTTGAGAAATGAGTAAAACTTTGTCATAAAAATACGTTTTTACGTAATAAGGTAAATTTTGTCTCAATGTTTTACTCATTTCTCAAAAACTACAGCACCTCAGCTAGTAATTTTTTCAGGGAAGCTTTCTACTATCATTATCTTCGAACTGTGTTAGTTTAGTGTATATCTGTGGACATTGTGTTTTTTTGTCCTACAAAAAGTACATAGACCCTGTAAGCGCTGTATAAAATTGGGACCTCATTGATTGTTTTCAGGAAGGAAATCTTGGGTCTGATCCGAGAGAATCAAGTCATCGTTCTAGAGGGAGAGACGGGATGCGGCAAGACTACCCAAGTTCCTCAGTACCTACTGGAGGAGTGGATTCAGGAGGAGAAAGGGGCGCAGTGTAATATTGTTTGTACACAGGTAAAGATTCACTGACTAATTATCTAATAATAATACTACTAATAATATATTTAAAAAAACATTTATATAGCGCCAAATCCATTAAAAATGCTCCCAGGCGCCTTACAACAATAAAAACTTTAATTTTAACCACAAAAAGCTAAATAATTAAAAGGTCCAAAATAAGATTCACAAACTATAATAATTATTATAATTTATTCATTTATATTGCGCTAATTCCATAAAATGTACACAAGCGCATAACAAAATAATGTTTAAAATATTTTACAACATGAAAATATACAGCAATCCAAGTAAATGAAAATACAAGGACCTTACAAAACAATCCAAAGAGTAAAAATAATTATTATCATAAAACAAGAGGAAAAGAATACAATTCTGTTGTTACCCTTACACCGATGTGTGTTAAGCACTGTATACTTATTACTTTCCCGAGTTCTTTGAAAATCCATGATACTGTTTCTGTTTTGGTTTTTTGTTTTAACAGAAATCAAGAATAGAGTGCTTAGTTTTGAACTTTCTTAAGTAATTATATTCTGTTAATTTTCTTTTTTGTTATCAACTCTCAATATGTAATTAAGGCTGCATAGCAAACAAATCTTTAAAAACAGTTTAATTACAAACAAACATTGTTTTGTGCTATTTTTGCTGTATGCATTATAGGCCTACCTTTCACTGTACTTAAATTTCATCAATCAACATTGTCGTTGTTGTAAAGTAAAATCAAAGTAAAATTTATATTATAAAGGGTCCAGGCTCTGTACAAGCCTAGGCTTTTTCCTGGTGCCCTCCTCTTATCAACCTTCGTTTCTCTTGTATGTTTAATGATTATTTGGGTTTCATTATGTTTTGTTTATTCTATATTTTCTATTGTATAGTATTTTCATTTTTGTGTTGGCACCTTGATAGGTTTTCTGGAAAAGTGCGCATTATAAATCCATATTATTATTATTATTATTATTATTATTATTATTATTATTATTATTATTATTATTATTATTATTATTATTGTTGTTGTTGTTGTTGTTGTTGTTGTTGTTGTTGTTGTTGTTGTTGTTGTTGTTGTTGTTGTTGTTGTTGTTGTTGTTGTTGTTGTTGTTGTTGTTGTTGTTGTTGTTGTTGTTGTTGTTGTTGTTGTTGTTGTTGTTGTTGTTGTTGTTGTTGTTGTTGTTGTTGTTGTTGTTGTTGTTGTTGTTGTTGTTGTTGTTGTTGTTGTTGTTGTTGTTGTTGTTGTTGTTGTTGTTGTTGTTGTTGTTGTTGTTGTTGTTGTTGTTGTTGTTGTTGTTGTTGTTGTTGTTGTTGTTGTTGTTGTTGTTGTTGTTGTTGTTGTTGTTGTTGTTGTTGTTGTTGTTGTTGTTGTTGTTGTTGTTGTTGTTGTTGTTGTTGTTGTTGTTGTTGTTGTTGTTGTTGTTGTTGTTGTTGTTGTTGTTGTTGTTGTTGTTGTTGTTGTTGTTGTTGTTGTTGTTGTTGTTGTTGTTGTTGTTGTTGTTGTTGTTGTTGTTGTTGTTGTTGTTGTTGTTGTTGTTGTTGTTGTTGTTGTTGTTGTTGTTGTTGTTGTTGTTGTTGTTGTTGTTGTTGTTGTTGTTGTTGTTGTTGTTGTTGTTGTTGTTGTTGTTGTTGTTGTTGTTGTTGTTGTTGTTGTTGTTGTTGTTGTTGTTGTTGTTGTTGTTGTTGTTGTTGTTGTTGTTGTTGTTGTTGTTGTTGTTGTTGTTGTTGTTGTTGTTGTTGTTGTTGTTGTTGTTGTTGTTGTTGTTGTTGTTGTTGTTGTTGTTGTTGTTGTTGTTGTTGTTGTTGTTGTTGTTGTTGTTGTTGTTGTTGTTGTTGTTGTTGTTGTTGTTGTTGTTGTTGTTGTTGTTGTTGTTGTTGTTGTTGTTGTTGTTGTTGTTGTTGTTGTTGTTGTTGTTGTTGTTGTTGTTGTTGTTGTTGTTGTTGTTGTTGTTGTTGTTGTTGTTGTTGTTGTTGTTGTTGTTGTTGTTGTTGTTGTTGTTATTATTATTATTATTATTATTATTATTATTATTATTATTATTATTATTATTATTATTATTATTATTATTATTATTATTATTATTATTATTATTATTATTATTATTATTTATTGTGATATTTGGAATTAAAAAAACGAACTAACAAACAATAATATACATCGATTAGGGTATAACCAAATTTACTTAGAAATCATTAATTGCTGCAAAATATCAGCACTCAGTGTTCACAAAACATATTCAGTCTAGACATTTTGCTATGCAACATTGCTGGACAAAGATCGTTCTCTGAATTATCAATGAGTTTATTTTTTCTCTCTTTGCAGCCAAGACGCATCAGCGCTGTGTCTGTCGCCGATCGAGTTTCCCAGGAGCGTAGGGAACCCGTGGGGGATACTGTCGGTTACCAGGTCCGCTTGGATAGTAAACTGCCACACAATAACGGCTGCATCCTATTCTGCACCACTGGTATCCTGTTGAAAAAGATGGAGAGCAACCCCGGTCTGAAAGGTAGGGGAATTTATAATCAACCCTCATTGTCCCAGCCTTAAGATCGATCCTTTGTAAGACCGATCCTATAGGATCGATTTCTCACAACCCGTTTCAAGCAGGACCAGTCCCAAGTAATATAAAACCGCAAATGAATTCTCAGACGAGGCTGGAAATACCATTGCACCTGTCGTCGATTTCACAAAGAATTAGGACTCGTCTTATCTCGAGTTAGGATGAGTAACTCGTTTTAACTTAGGATTAATCTTAATGTCTGCATGCTACAGCGCAGGGTTGGGACTCGTCCTAAGTCCTAAGATTAGTCTTAAGTTAGGAAGAGTTTTGTGAAATCGACGGCTGAGTCCTAACTCTTTGTGAAATTAACCCAATAATCCATAACCTCCGATTATAAGTCCTAGCTGTAACTGACGGCGTGTGGTTCTCTTTTCAGGTATCAGCCACGTCATCGTTGATGAGGTCCATGAACGAGACATCGATACGGACTTCCTTCTCATCTTACTCAAGAATCTCCTTCAGGTGAACCCAGACATCAAGCTCATTCTCATGAGTGCCTCCATCAACGCTCGTCTCATCTCCTCATACTTCAACGAGTAAGAAGCCTTTCCTGTTCCACTCTTCATTTGGTGATGATGTCCCCCCCCCCAAACCATCGGCCCTTTTCACATTGTTCCTCTTATCCCTGTGAAGTACAGCCCCCTGGGGAGGCCCCTGGATTTATTTCCCCCACGGATACCACTGGCTTGATTTTACACTGTGTCCCTATTCCACAGGGTTCTGGTTGCACTTTTCAAGAATACCCCAGGGTTTTACCGCTTACCCCTACTGTAGAGCAGTGGTGGCTATTCCCGGGAGTATGTCCATTTGCTTGGGGCAGACCGAGGGTTAAGCGATCATTGTGTGAAAAGGCAAACTGTTATTCCCCTGATGCAATCCCGAGGGAAAAGGGAAGTGTGAAAAGGGCTATTGTGATTTTATTGTGCTCTGTAATCTCTGTAGAGGATTTGTATTTGTTTCTTTTTCTGTTTTGTTATTTAATTGAAAAACACAAGACTGTCGGTCTTGTGTGTTCATGAATTTACTGGCCCAATACTGGCCCTAAAATCACCGTTTTGGTGCCTGTGGTCCAGTGTAAAAGTTGTGCCCTACATGATGAGCGTCTTAATAATTAATAATCAGCGTTGTAGCTAGGACATTTTTAGTGGTGGGCGCAGCTGAATTTAAACTTGGTCAGAAATTGCGAGCAGTGCGCACGTACTTTGTTGTAAGGATTGTTTTCAGGGCTAAATATTAACATTCCAATCGTGCCAAATGCACATTATGTAAGATTCAAAAATCACAATTTTTAAGTATAATGACAATAGTTATACAAAAATGTGTTAATACAAATTGTGATGCATTTGTTGTGAACAGACTGTTTTTGAAATAGTTTTTGCTGTTTGCCAAGATGAAGTTGAACTTGAACTTTGAAGGTGGAGTAACTGTCTCAATAGTCTCAGGTACAGTTTCATTCTCAGCACTAACTGAAGCTGCACGAGATACTTTTATATCATCTTCCAATCTTTTCCCGTTTTCCAAAAAAGTCGTCCAGCTTACCGTACGTTGCGAGGCCATCTTAAAATTTACACAGATCTCATTCAAGTTAAAAACCCAGCGCGCTGTCACACGTGTGGACGAAGCTAACGTGTTTACATGCCTACATCCGGGACACGCGAACTCGTACACTAGACTTTACACAGCCCTTGTACTGTTGTGTGGCGATACTGTTTGTGTGTACATGTAATTGTAATGCGTGAAATCCCCGCGAAAAACCCACGACTAGACTTGTAGTGCACTCTATGGTCCACCACAGCGCGCGCTTTGTACATGATTCATATACATGTACATGTACATGTACATGTACACGGTACCAGCACACACTGCGTCCGTATGTACTGCTTGCTGTCAGACTGGCCTTCTATACAATGCACTAGCAATAGTTAGTTCAATAAAAACGTCAGGGCACATTTCACGAAGAAAACTTCACTGCAAGAGGCAAGTTACGTGTGAAACACATTTGAGATTTTTATTACTTGAAATTCCGGCTCAAAAAATTAAAAACTGCATTTAAAATTACAAAACTCGAAAAACATTACATTTTAGTCTTGCAATGTGATAAAAATCGAAAAAACTTTTCTTTTTTTTTTCTTTCTTTTTTTCGGGAAATTTTGTGGTGGGCGGCAGTCTGTTTTTCAGCTGAAGTGCCGGGCGGAAATTGTCAGTGCCGGGCGGGCCCGCCCACCGCCGCCCACCGTGGCTACAACGCTGTTAATAATAAATACTAAGTCTTAAGATGGGTACCGTTGCATTATAAATAATCATTATTATTAGTTGTGACTAGTGTCATATTGAGGTGCGACTAGTCAGTTAGTAAATTTCACTAGTCGCCCAGCACTAATTATTAATATTATTATTTAGATAAGATCAGACCTCGGTTGAAGCATGTTGTCTACGAATCTTAACTTAGGTGAAAAATAGTATTTCTGATTATCGATTTGCATTCCACAGCTGCCCAATGATCAGCGTACCAGGCTTCATGTACCCCGTTAAGGAACACTTCATATCAGAAAGATCCCATCTGACGGATCCTGATATTAGTCACAATGACAATGTCCAATGCGGAGAGACTCAAACGGGCGATGAGGAAGGATTTGAGCCCCGGCCGTTAACTGATATTGACCTGGCTGTTGATGTTATCAAACACATCGATGAGAACAAACCTCAGGTGAGTCTTGTACCCGTACACCCTAAAAAAGCTTACATCTAAAGCCATGTTCCTATTAGACTTTGTTTTGGTTGAAGTACCGTGACTTTTCTGTTGAATGACAAAATTGAATCCAATTTGTGTAGCACTTTTCACACCCAGAGAGGGTCTCAAAGTGCTACCAACATTATTACCCCTGCTGTCGATTTCACAGAACTCTTCCTATCTTAAGACTAATCTTAGGACTTAGGACGAGTCCCAACCCTGCACTGTAGCATGCAGACCGTAAGATTAATCCTAAGTTAGGACGAGTTACTTGTCCTAACATGAGATGAGTCCTAACTCTTTGTGAAATCGACGGCTGGTCACTGGGCCTTTATTCATTCCTTTAAACCATCTCATCAGCTCCCTGGAGAGTGTACAGCATGGTAAATTTAAGTTGCCTCCAGATGGTCACCTTATACTGCGACCGTGATGTAAAACTAACAGGCTGGAAGAGGTCGCGTACTACTTCCGCACAACCATAGTAATTTAACAGGGCCACTTAAAAAAAAGCTCCGGGCTGTAAACCTACCTAATAAATTCTTTATTTTCACTGTTCAACAGGGTGCCATCTTGTGTTTTCTGCCGGGATGGCAGGATATCAGAAATGTGAGTGACAGATTGCAGGAAACATGGCGAATGGTAAGAAACTTTTGTGCTCTATTCAGTGCATATATCATCAGTGACACATGCGTAGATACCAGTAAAAAGTAGCAAACGGAGAAAACAACAATTGTTTTATTTTTTTTATTTTATCAAGCTTTTGTACAAAATTCTGGTTCATTTTCAAATATTTTTTCTTTCAGTGAGGACTTGGTTATTTCAACTTTTTAATGCTTTTTCCTCCTAAAAAAAATAAGCATTAAAGCAACAGGCAACAGGGACAGGCAACAGTTTTGGGCAGTTACGGGGACAGGGCCCTTTCCAACATAAAACCAAGACTTTGGAATTCACTTCCTGAAGACAAATGCAAAACATCACCCTCCTCCAGCAGAAACAAACAAAAATCATCCTGGCTTTCCCAACCATTTGAAACTACTTTTATTTTATTTATTTTCTTCCAGACCAGCGCCTTTGAATGTTTTACAAAAAAGTGCATCTTGCAAAAATGTTATTATTACTCTTTATTAAAGCTCAATATCTTTATTTTCAGAGCAATAAACATTTGGTGTTGCCCGTACATTCCAGCGTTCCACTCTCATCGCAGCAGACCATCTTTGAAAGGTTTGATTTGTCTTCTGTATTATTGAATGTCTTAAATGGAGGGTATACCTTTGGTAATTAATTTAAAATGAATAACCTTTAAATCTTACATGGTCAGAAGCACTGGAGAGCTGTTGACCCCCTTTGAAGTAATGTACATGTAGTTTCAGAGAAGGAGGTAATTTTTAACACAAATATTTGAATCTAAGAAAGGCTTCAGGCCTTAAGAACATTTTTCTTTGTTCATCTCCAATGCTTCACCGATCACAAACAAATCCGATACTTCCTGCTAAAATATGGATCTTTCAACCACTACTTAAGCAGCATCACCAGCGGCGGTCCAACTTTCTCCTGAAGACGAGCAGAGTATACTGTTCAAAACATAGAGATCAAACCGGCTCTTTTCAGAGACAACACGCTCCCTCAAAAGATACCCAATACATGGTTGTATCCGCAAGGTTACTAATGTGATAGGCCGTGTCCGAAACGACAACTTCGGCTACAGCTACGTCTAGATCAGCACGTCTACCAGTGTTGAAGAATAGGCAGACGCGCGCGATCTAGCCGTAGCTGTAGCCGAAGTCGCCGTTTCGGACACGGCCATAGTTTACTTTTCTAAATTTCTTTACGATTTGAAATTCAGCCCTGGTGAGGGTGTAAGGAAGGTCGTTCTAGCCACCAACATCGCCGAGACGTCTATAACAATCAACGATGTGGTGTACGTAGTCAATCCTGGCAACCACAAAGAAGACCGATACAATGTCAACTTGGGGGTAAGTTTATCAATTCCTGATAGAACAAGTCATATGCGAGTAAGATTTGGATGCTAGGGACGTTTTACCAATCATTTTTAAAATGATATACAAACGCTGCTAGTCAGCATTATGATATGTTGTAAATGCCTATCAACAGTGCACACACACGTAGTTACACAGTAAGGTCTGTGCACAGTATTGCTATTCCATACACAACACATGGAGCTGAATAATTTCAAATCAGAATGAGTTATTATTATCAACAGGTCCCAATGTCATGGCTCTGCTTACTGTAAGCAAAGAATTGTCGCTAACTTATAAGCAGGGTATTCTGCCCTAACGTCAAGCGTATTTCACAAGAATTTTGATTTTGCACATCCATACTCCACATTACTAAGCATTCTTCACTTACACAGCTAGCGCAGAAATTCGGGACTTGCACGTAAGCAGAGTATTGTGATCGTAAGCGCAGAATTGGGCGGTAAGCAAAGCCATGAAATTGGGCCTTGTTTGGTCAACCCACTGGAAAGTTGAACCACTAGTATGGGCCAACAAACCGAGATGGATCACCCATACATACATTGCTACCAATCCTAGGTATCCTGTCTGGATGTACACTGGATATCTAAAGCCAATGTCAGACAGCGTAAAGGAAGAGCAGGTCGCTGTCAGCCTGGAGAATGCTTTCATCTGTTTACCAGGGAAAGATACCAACAATTCGGTAAGTATGGCTGCTGTACTTGTATCAGGGTTCTCCACAGTGTTACATTTTGTCTGGGTGCAAATCAGTCCTGCAAGATCGTCAAATTGCGCAAAACTTTCCTGCGCGATTGTCCAAAATTATTCCTCCACAATAAGTTTATTGCACAAACCATTTGCCATGCCTTCAAAAACTGTTGTGGAGGACCCTGTGTAGCATGGTGTCTTTTTTATAATTTGTTTTGAATCCTTCTTTTTATACTTCTTAATGGACCCCTCTCTTTTGTGTTTGATTGTGTTGTTTTTTGTACTTTATTCTCAGGCACCATTATGTAGACGAATTCTAAGTATTCATGTAGGTTATATTTAGGTGCTTTTGTATTTTATCTCTCATGCATTTCACATTGTATGAATTGAGGGCCCACAGGGAGAACAGTTTATTAAACATTTGATGGGGCTACCCTGGTTAAATAGAATGAAATAAATACGTCAAGATGAACATCAAATCTGCAAGACCCTTCACAATGGACCCTTCCCATGAAATATGCTAATAACATTCACGCATGCGTACAGACCCTATTGGTTTGCAAACGTCATAAAGATGTGCACTAAGCAGACGCACAATCGTGTCTGCGTCACGCACCCATTAGCCGTGTACAAAACAGCGCGATACTCCCTCATTTTTCCCAACCAAACTGTTAGTGCGCATGCGTTACCTGCAATTAACATATTTCATGGGAAGGGTCTATTGAACTCATCCATGTCATTATCAAACTTGATCGTTTTCTTGTTCAGAGGATTATCAAACGCCAGAGATGTTGAGGATCCCCCTTGAGCAGATAGTGGTACAGTCCAAGCTACATTTCCCGCACATGAGAGCTGCTGATCTTTTAAGCAGACGCACAATCGTGTCTGCGTCACGCACCCATTAGCCGTGTACAAAACAGCGCGATGCTCCCTCATTTTTCCCAACCAAACTGTTAGTGCGCATGCGTTACCTGCAATTAACATATTTCATGGGAAGGGTCTATTGAACTCATCCATGTCATTATCAAACTTGATCGTTTTCTTGTTCAGAGGATTATCAAACGCCAGAGATGTTGAGGATCCCCCTTGAGCAGATAGTGGTACAGTCCAAGCTACATTTCCCGCACATGAGAGCTGCTGATCTTTTGGGCCAAGCCATCCAGCCACCTCCACTTCCAGCAGGTAAGTTCCTCTCAAGAATAAAGAACTAATCAAATTTGAAGAGTTTTGTTGTATATTAACTTCACCATTTTATGTCATTAAAACTGAGTTGAAGAGTGAAACAATACAGAGATCGATGGTTCAAATATCTCTGTTGTAAACAAACATTTTTTTAGCTCTAAATTAACAAGAAATATTCAAATTTAAAGAGTTTTGTTGTCGATAAACTTCACCATTTTATGTCATTAAAACTGAGCTGAAGAGTGAAACAATACAGAGATCAATGGTTCAAATATCTCTGTGACATTGACATTTAATAATGGACATGTGTAGTGTGCAATAACTGTCTTTGTCTGAAAGACACTCCTGGTGCTTATATAAAGAACTTTGCTAAAGAAAATATATTTGAAATATTTTTATAGCAAAGGTGTGCAATAGCGCAATGCCCAAAATTCAATTCATTAAGGAGGTCAATGACCACAATGACAATTAGAATCAGACTGAGGACTCTGAAATGAAGAGCTCTGGGCCCAATTTCATGGCTATGCTTACCGTAAGCACAGAATCGGCGCTTACAGAAGCAGGAAATTCTGTGCTTACGGCAAGTGTATTTCACGGGTTAGCGGCAAATGTTGGCTTCTGGGTGGCGTACTCCACGTTACTAGGCATTCTACGCTTACAAGGCTAGCGCAGAAATTTGGCGCTTGCACTTAAGTGGGGAATTGTGATCATGAGCGCAAAATTCGGCGGTAGGCAGAGCCATGAAATTGGACCCTGATGGACTATTCAAATAGTCTCAGAGTTGCTGGACGAGTATACAGAAAACCAGAAAATTCAAGTGTGGTATTCAGAAACACTCAGCTGATTTTTTTTTCTTTTAGATTTCAAAGATTTAAAAAGACTGAATCCCTGTCTGGGTAATGTGTTTGTTTTCAAGTTAGCAATTTCTATTTCAAAATTATTTGTTATTTCATCCATTAATTGATTGTAAACCTTTAAAATTTGTTTAGAAGGGAAACAAAGAAACAGTAAACTGAACCCGAACCCAAGATCTGATTTTCATTTTCAGGGTGAGGGTTTTCTGTGGTCGTCTTAACAAACTTTCCCCCCTTTTTTGTTAGTTGAAAAGGCCGTTGAAGTTCTACAGGATCTTGCCATTCTCAATGATGATGAAAGCCTGACGGCGCTGGGCGACAAAATAGTGGGGCTTTCCACTGAACCTAGACTAGCCAAGGCGCTTGTGCTCTCTGCAATATACAGGTTGGATATTCCTCTTTTTATTTTAAATTATGTAGTTCTGTGCCTGAACTTGGGTGTTACATTGTGCATGAGATTTGCAATTTTTGTTTAACACAAAGCGCTTCCAAGTTAACCATCAAAAACATTTTTTTTGAACACAGTCAATTTCCCTTTGTGGTTTATAGAAAAGTCGCATCCCCTTAAGGTGATCCCCTGGCTGCTGCTTCCCAGGTTGTATTGTAAACTTGGATGTAATCCTAGCTACATTGCAGTTAAAGGTTAAATGGCTTCTGACTGGCACCCCGGACAAAATATTGGACTAGAAATAACACTAGGCAGAGCCGATTTTTTTTTATCTGGGAGTTGATGGTTCAAATCCAGCTCTTGTTAATTTGGCTTCTGTTCAACTCCAAATCATTTCAAATTTACCCAGTCAGTTTCCCTTGTGGTTTATTATATGATTAAAAAAAAAAAAAATGAAAAGAAAATTCCATTTTGTAAACTTGTGTACTATTTTCTGTGCAGGTGTGTGAACCCGATGTTGACAGTGGCTGCTGGCATGCACACAAGGGCACCGTTTGTTGACTCCATGGAAAACAGAGCAGCTATCTTACGGGTAGGAACTGAAGGGAGGGACTGAATGAGTGGCTATTGACCCCTTGCACGTGCGTCACACGCAGCGACTGATGCCACGCTCACCATGTTGGTGGTCAATAGGTTTGCGTGTAAATGCTGCGTCGCTTAAAATGGGCACTTCTCTGAATAACACATGTTGACATTTACCACCAAAATGGCGCATCCAAGATTATTCTGATGATGACGTCAGGTGAATTGGGTCAATATAGCTATGGCTAGGTTTCCGTGCCGTACTCCCATGGATGTCCTTAGCAACAGTTGTAGCCATAGCGGTAGCCACAAAATCAGATTCAGCTTATGGCCATGACCTTGGAATTATGGCAACTTAGTAGATGTCATTCTGCAATATACACATTCAGTCATGTTTGGAGTCCACTCCTTTGTGTAAATTTGTGACTCCCAAAATGGCAGACAGTTTAGATGAGTGTTATTTTGCTTTGCATTGTAAAAACTACAGTGCACCTAATATCGTAGAGAGAAGGGGTTGCCCCGGTTTTTTCTGGTCTTATCGACAACACACTGCACCTTGTAAACCATTACGCTCCACATATCTTGCAGGAAATAATACTGAGCGCTTTGATATCTCCCTAGGGGTGTGATAAAACGCTATATTGGAACATAGTATTATTATCATTGTGTTTTTGCAAGGGGTCTATATATCTATGTTGTTGTTCTTCTTCTTTTAGGTTAGGAGACAATTTGCAGAGGGTAGCCAGAGTGACCATCTAGCTCAGGTACAGCTGTATGAAGCGTGGGACCAGGCCATGTACTCCAGGGATGTTAGATCCTTCAATGATCAAAATTATATACACCATTCTACAATGATTTTCATCAGAGGCGAGTCCTACTATTTTTTAGTGCTGTCAACAAAAATTTACTTTAGATTCCTAGCCAAATACAAAATCTGGCTAAGTGCATTTTTGTTAATTTTTTTTTTTTCACCAAAAACTCACAAAATTCTCAATAAATCTCAAAGGTTACTGGTTTTGCCACAACAAATGTAATATTTACGATAATTAGTAGGATTTGAAACTTTGCATGGTGGAAATACGATGTAAAGGTTTGATCGAATCATCGAGTTAAAACCAACGGTTCTTTTCAGAACCACTTAAACTCATTAGAGATAGTAATTACATGGTGTTACCGCAAACCTTTCCATTTCCAATATGGTTTCTTCTTCCTTAGTCGTGCTCCTTCGTTGTTGAAGTTATGGTTTTTATGCTTCACCAGAAAGAAAAGGCTTTTAAGAATTTACAATAGAAAACTTATAGAAAACTTATAGAAAACGTGTAACTTAGCCGGGACTCAAACAACCTCTGATTCCAACCCACAGCTTTCTTCATGGCTTCAATGCAGGCTTCTTGACCCATTATGTACTTATAATTTATTGTTTTGTGTTCACGACATACTCTAGGTCTTCGGCAACAACTGGCGGAGAATTTAGCAGATGCAGGTTTGGTGACATCATCCAAGGACTGTCTCCATGGTTACGATGGCAGCAGTGACCACGCCCATAATGATCAACTCATCAAGGTGATATACATTGTACTATTTTCATTCTTTCCTAATCGTAGGGACCCCATATTTTAAAGGAACTACAGTGAAAGATTGTCGGGAAACAGGTTCGAATCTTGAATTCTGGCAAAATGGTTCCACCTTCAGTCTACCTGTTTCTCTGAACTGTCTAGCTGTTTGTAGGTCCCTGTTCTCATCAAGCTAAGTGGGCGCTAGTAACAAATATATAAGAATGCACACATAAGCAGAACTGTTGTGCATCCAGGCGTTGTGATCTTTGGCCAAAAAGCCTGAGTACAGGAATTGAAAAGTTAAATTAAAGCTTTTCTTTATTTCACACTTTCTAACAAAAAGGGTATTCATGAATGGTAAAACAGAAGGTAATTCTGTCTTCACACCACTTAAGACCAACTGTTTAAGATTGACCGTTTAAGACCTTGTCTTCTACTACCTTATTTTTATTTGTAGTACAAGGAAGTTGGAGTGTTCAAGACACACTGGCTTGAACTACTTAATCTTACTAAGGGATCCCATTCTTTTCTATATTTAGAACCGTTTTCTAAATGTTTCTATTTTGCAGGGTGTCCTTTGTGGTTCATTCTTCCCAAACTTGTTGAGGGCCAGACAAGGAAAGATTGAAAAGGGCAGAATGACGTTCAAGAAAACGGTCGTCAAAGACATGTAAGTTAAGAAAACCATCTGGAGAATCTTTACTCTATTGAATCTGTTAATTTCTGCATAATCATCACAATACGCCTGCCGTGGCCTAGCGGATAAGAGACTTTACCTTGGGTGCCACTTGCCCCCTCGGGGTACAAAACACCATGGATCCCGACACAGTGTGCAATAATTGTATACTGTATTAAAACCACTGGACATTATCAGTGTTGTAGCTACGGTGGGCGGTGCTGGGCGGGCCTACCCAGGACTCACATTTTTTGCCCAGCACTCTGAGCAAAATACAATGTGCCGCCCAGCACAAATATTGTCCTCTTTGCATTGATTTGAGACACAGCTAATGATAAGGTGTATCAAATGTCAAAGAGAAAGAACACTAAAGATGATTCTACTTATTGCATTGCCCCATAACAAGAACAGTTAGGAAACCTTGCCATACTTCAGCAATAATGGCCCATAATTAAACACAAATAATTTTGTTGATCCCCTTGCCCTTGGTAGACCTTCAACAAAATTTTATTTATTGCCCACCACTAAAACTAGTCTAGCTACAACACTGGACATTATGGGTAATTACTCCAAATAATTGTAAACATTTAAAACTCACTCGGTAACGAGCAATGGAGAGCTGTTTGATAGAATCAAAAATTGTGAGAAACGGCTCCCTCTGAAGTAACGTAGCTTTTGAGAAAAAGGTAAATTCTCATTCGAATATTAAAAGACTTCAGGCCTGAAGTCTTTTTAGGCATCTGAAAGCACACAAAGTTGTGCAACAAAGGTGTTTATTTCTTTCATTATTCTCTTGCAACCTACAATGTACACCAAGTGAGAGTACTGGTCTTTGAAAATTACCAAAGGTGTTCAGGGGTCGATTTCACAAAGAATTAGGTTTAGGACTAGTCCTAGGAGATATACAAATTGCATGGATAGTTCTTAGTTAGGACGAGTAACTGGTCCTAACTCGAGATAAGACTAGTCCTAACTCTTTGTGAAATCCACCCCAGTGCCTTTAACTCCAAACTTCATTCTTCCATATAATCTTTAAATTGTTATTGTTATTAATTTGTGTTTGTCTAAACTGCTTTTGTAAATGGATCTTTTGTTGATGAATTTGTGCAATTTTCTAATGAAACTTATTAATACTTTATTTATGTTGATTTGTAGCGAGTCTAACAATGTGTTACTCAGTCGAAGATCAGTAAACAACACCCTTAAGAACTTAAGCAGTCGCTGGCTGACGTACTTCTCAAAGGTAATACTTTTTTCATCCTGTGTCTTCTCTGTCTATTTACCAATGACATTATCCCAGTTTCACTATTTCTCAATCTTTCAGGGATGTGATAGGCTGTTGAACAAAACCATGAGCCATGAGCGCAAATCATGAAAGCTGGAGAGCGTGAAAGCTTGCGGGTACAAAGCCTTCTATACATTTTTTGTTTTGAAAGCCCCTGCTCAGCCATCTGGGGTGTTCCATATGGTTTGATCTTCATTTGCCTAGGAATTTGATCCAAGTTTGTAAAATATAATCAACAAATATTTACATATATAATAATTTTGTCTTTTTTTCGGTGGGGGTTTTAAAAAAACGGATTTCCGGTTAAAAAGAAAAAAATCACATCCCTGATCTTTATGTGAATAATTAAAGATACCATAATCCTCCTTTTCTTCTTGTATTTGTTTTTAAAGGCAAAGGCAGATCAGGTCTTCATCCATGATACTTCCACTGTACACCCCTTGGCAGTTCTTTGCATGACAGGAAGACGGGTACATGTTAAACCAGTCTCACAAAGAGGTAACCTGAACTACAGTCATTTTAATTTATTAATTCATAAATACCTCAGACAGTTTTGCTATTCCTATTGGTGGAGAGCGCGTCACGTGGGTGTGCTTAAAACCTTTTGTTAATGCACAGTAAAAAAGTGTTAACAACATGGGCGTGACACGCGAGCTTATTAGACAGTTTCTTCATCAATCGGTCGATGTTGAGAATTGATAATTGTTTTAATGTCTTAAAAAGGAAAGCATTTCATGGAATAATATTTCAAGAGAAGTCTTTCACAATTACGTTCTGTGAACGTTGTAAGTTATTTGTAAATCTGTGAACTTTTAATTTTTTATCTGGACCGAAAGTCTCCAATGGCTTTTATCACAATTTTCCATTTCTTGCCAAGAGCAAAAAATTTGAAAAGATGTAAATCAGACTAAAGCCCCTTTAATACTTCAACCGTATGCAAATGGGATGCGAGTTTGACTTGAATTGACATTACAATTCTATTTTCGCTGCGATATTCAAAGGAGAGTTAAGCACAACGTAACAGCTGCGAATTCTTCGTTACGAATTTGCAACGTCACATTCGTATCCCATTTGCATTCACATTCCCAGGAAGTATGCACCGGGCTTTAAGTAAGAATAATACCACGCCAGCAAACTAAACATTTTTTCTTGGTTCCTATATATCCTTTTATTGGCCCTAATTGTGCTGTTGGGTGTGTAATAAATAAGGTGAGAGGCATATTTCCCCCAGAATGGTTGCTCCATCAAAACCCCTGGAGGTGTGACTTTGAAATATCCAATTAAGTTGCAGGATTGACTTTAGTGTTTTCATCAGTATTGGCCTTTTCACTTAGAAATGCTGCGGCTCGAAGAGGAAGACCCCAGCTTAGACCCCAATGCAGAGGTTGTGAAACTTGTTGTTAGTGCAGACATCCACACAACCAGTGATAGCTATGCAGAGAGAACGCCCGTCACTTTCTACGCTACGTACGACACGGCTGTCGTGCTGATGGGTTTGATACGAGAAGTCAATACCATGGTGGAAGAATGCCTCAATGCTAAACACATCGATGACTTGGTAAGTGAAAACTAGGGAGGTGCATCAATGTCTATTTTAAGTAAGATGGAACGTGTGACTTCTGTTTAACTCTTTTTTACTGTTTCTATAATTCTAATTTGAACCATGAGGCAATCTGTAAAAGATACAAATGTCAACACACTTTCTAGGATCGATCAGAAGTGTAGGCTTTGGTTTGTTTTTTGTTTGGGTTTTTTTCCTCTCTCTTTTTACTTTTGGTTTCATTGTCTTCGTTTAACCTTTTATCTTTAAGCCAATTTTGAAACAGATTTAAATGGTTATCCGGTCAAGTGTAAAACCCAAATGCTTATTCAGAGGGATTGAAGGAACGATGGGAAAGGTTTGGGGCCAAGTTTCTCATCTTTCAATTGCAATATACATTCCTATATCCCCAATCCAAAGACAATGGTTTCCCTTTAAGTATTTCTAACGAGCCCAGTTCTCATATTTCTCCAGCCCCAGGAAGTGAAGACGAGACATGAAGACGTCTTGGAGATGCTTCAGAAGGTTGTCAACAGCCCTCAGACCCCGTTCATGGTGACGGCCGCCAGCAAGAAGAAGAGACAGAACCACAGAAATAATGACTGGCAGACTGCAATGAATATGAACCTCACTGCCCGCTGGTGATCAGTAATTCCTTGCCAGGCAGCCATCGTAAGCCCTTTTCACACTACTGTATTACCCGGGGAATAATCCTTTTCACACTATGATCGCTTAACCCTGGTCTGCCCCGGCAAATGAAATATTGACTGGCAGACTGCAATTAATATGAACCTCACTGCCCGCTGGTGATCGGTAATTCTTTGCCAGGCAGCCGCTTAGAGACGCCCCGGAGATTCAGAAGGAAACAGAAGAACAATTTGTAACAGACAGTTGAAGTCAATGGACCGTTCCGGCTTTCCACTAAGCTCCGCCCACCGCGCATGTGAGCAAGACACGTGTACGAACACTCCCAATGACATTCTGCACGATTCTGCCGCGCGTGCCAAATATACGCGCACGCATGACCGAGTTTGGCCAACCACAATCATTGCTGTGATTGGTCAAATGGGTGAACGCGCACAGTTTGATTGATCGGTCCATTACTGTATGACATCTAGAATTCTAAGGAAAGGTACTTGTCTATGTGTGTATGTCGGATTTAACTGCAAATCTCCGGAACAGTGCTGAAGGCCATGTGAAATGAGAATATGTACCCTATGCAGCTCTCTGGCATTCACAAGCCTCAAAGTGTGAAGTCAGGTGTTCAAGCTATATTACACCATACAATGGGAGACTGTTGAACACTAGGTCGCAGCAGACGTACATGTACAAGGTAAATTTCCACTGTTTAAAGCCATTGGACCCTTTCGGTAAACAGTGTTGTCCAAGGCCCACACTTTGTGTACCACAACTTCTATATCAAATAACAAACCTGTGAAAATTTAGGCTCAATCGGTCATCGAAGTCGGGAGAAAACAACGGAAAACCCCACCCTTGTTTCCGCGCGTTTCGCCGTGTCATGACATGTGTTTAAAATAAATCAGTAATTCTCGTTAACAAGAATTTATATTGTTTTGCTGTTTTCTCAAAAAGTTAAGTATTTCATGGAATAATATTTCAAGAGAAGTCTTTCACCATTGCCTTCTGTAAACCCTGTAAGTTATTTGTAAATCTGTGAACTTTTATTTTTTTTCTGAACCGAAAGGGTCCAATGGCTTTAAGTCAATCTGAGTATGCTCACATTTCCAAGAACAATGGATTTACCTGGTGAGTCTGCTGCCACCTAGAGTCCCTAAGTAGATCTACCGATCTTGCATTTCTTGATAAGAGCGCCTAACCAAGTTAATTAATTGACTCATTTCTCAAACACCTTTATCCACCATTCCCATAGGTTACATGTAAACACTGAAACTTTCAATTATATCAGTGTTATACTGGGGTTTTAAGTAATTAACTTTTAATGTTAAGAAATACAACACTCAATTCAACACAAAGATCACTTTAAAAAAAGCACATTATAAAACCATTTAATACCCATTTAATACAAATTATCTTGGAAAATGAGGAATGAATATAGTCAAAGTCTCATGTTACAGGGGTAAATATATACTGATTTCAGTCTATAAATCTTTCTTTTCCACATCTGTGTGAGTTCGAAACTCGGTCGTAACACTTGTGTCCCTGAGCAAGACACTTAACTATTATTGCTTCTCTCCACCCAGGGGTAAATGGGTACCTGTGAGGGCAGAGATGGTTATTGTGATTGATTTAGTCGAGTAGCACATTTGCTGCACGAGGCTGTATACTCCCCAGGGAGCTGAGATGGTTTAAGGAGTGAATTAAGGCCCAGTGACCAGGGGTAATATCTTAAAGCGTTTTGAGACACCCGTAGGGAGTGAAAAAGCGCTGTATAAAAAAACTCAATATTATTATTATTATTATTATCTGTGGTCATGGTGGTGACATAAAAGTGAACGCGTCTGCTTTGTATGTTGCAATAACCAAGAGCATTCAACTGTATGTGTAGTGTGTGCTAATGGGAAAGATATATTTGCCATTTGCTATTGGGCAGAGATCCAATGGTACTGGGTGTAAACTATTTAAGTTTTGAGCAGTTGTCTAAAACTGTAAAAAGTATAAAAGCATTACAAAAGTATTAGGCCTGTTGCCAAAAAGTTTTTTAACTTAAAAATCTTTTTTTTTAAACCCAATGATTCTATCATTTATAGCAGTTGCTGCTGCTGCTGAAATATGGGATTCGAACTGCCTCTAGCTACCGGGTAGTCTCAGTGGTCTAGCCGGTGAATTTTCTGCTCTAGAATGGTAAAGGTTGTGGGTTCGAATCCCACCCGAGTATTGTGCTTTTTTTTTTTTCTCAAAAGTATACAGTGCTTTAAAAAAACATCTGTGTAAGGGTATGTTAATTAAAGGCAGTGGACACTATTGGTAAATACTCAAAAAAATTGTTA
Organism: Asterias amurensis; assembly: GCF_032118995.1. NCBI lineage: Eukaryota > Metazoa > Echinodermata > Asteroidea > Forcipulatida > Asteriidae > Asterias > Asterias amurensis. The sequence continues at coordinate 8,057,845 of NC_092652.1, forward strand.
GCATAAAACCTGACAAGGAGTAATGGGGAGAGGTTGGTAATAATTATAAAACATTGTGAGAAACAGCTCCCTCTGAAGTGACATAGTTTTCAAGAAAGAAGTAATTTTCCACGAATTTGATTTAGAATTTGAGGTCTCGAAATCAAGCATCTGAAAGCACACAACTTCATGTGACAAGGGTGTTTTTTTCTTTCATTATTATCTCGCAATTTTTACGACCAATTAAGCTCAAATTTTCGCAGGTTTGCTATTTTATGCATACTGTGAGATACACCAGGTGAGAAGACTGGTCTTTGACAATTACCAATTGTGTCCACTGTCTTTAATATAATTTATATGTTGATCTCATTTTCAGTCAAGATTTATGTTATCCAGTGATTTAAACCAGTTGTTTTATATACTTGTTTTCATTTGAAGGGAGGGTACACCTCGAGACCTAATCAAAAATTGTAATTAACATCAAAAACTATTTGATGAAATGATTTTCCATCATTCTTACTTATCATTTGTGTAATCATTAGGTTTTCAAAGAAAAATTACAAAACTTCCAAAATGTGACCCCATATACCTTTACTTAAAATAAAACAAAAATACGATACCTCCGTTTCTGGTTAAAAATTATCACTACATATTTTAAACGAGTTGAAATAATGGATTATTATTTTTTCAAATCCAAACATTTTAGTTTAGGTCCACTTCTTAGCTAAGAGCTTCTTGGATCTTTTAGACTGGTAACCATGTCTAATGCTCAACTGCCCTTTTGTATCATTTCTTTTTGGTCATAGAGGGCGCTGTAGGCCTCCTCTACAAAGAAAGGGTACAAAAGGTCTTGAAGCATTGGACATGGTTACTGAAGAAGCTCCTAGCTTTAGGAGTGAATCGTGAGTAACATCTACATTGTAGTATGTTTTGAATTCGGGAAAAAAAATCATAATCCATTCTTTATTAGCAGTTCAGATGAACTTATTTAATGAGTTGAATAATGATTTAACACTTTCGTCAAAAATAACAATTAAACATAATTGCAATTCGGACATTTTTTTATGTTAGTGTGATTTCATATTGTAGATCCAATGTATACTTCTATAAACGTTTTTTAAGAGCTGCTGATGACATTATAGGCTTAGCAATGGAAATTAGACTTGTGATCAAGTCGCTATGCTTGTTGTGTCTCTCGCGATATTGCTGCATGGCTCCCCCTATTGCCGCGAAAGTAGAGTCTCGCGAGAGTATCTGAATCTGAATTATTAAGTTGGAAACATCAGCGAAAGTACTGCTCGGAGAAAGCCATTATTAACCAATCACCGCGAGAAACCTTTAAAAACGACTTGCCCACAAGTCTACTTCTACTTTGCCGGCGGGATCAGAACTCCAGACACTTCATGAATGACGCCGTTTACGACTGTGGTATCCGTCTGGATCACTTGTTCGTTATCAACGAATACTCCTCCTGGACCGATCAGAACCAAAATAGTCCCACCCGCCAGTGGTACAAGCTTCTGGTTGTCGTACAGACCAGCGGCGTAGAGGGCAGCATTCACCACGTGGTACTCGAGAACTTCTTGAAGGAAGGTCACATTGGCGAGCTTATCCACCACGGCCTTGGGAAGCTTCTTGAAGGCGGCGTCGTTGGGAGCAAAGATCGTCAGTGGCTTGGATGGGTCTGTTGCTAGTGCACCGGTTAGGTTTGCTTTCTACAATGTTAAAAAAATAGTTTGTATCATGTTAGAGTCGAGAAAATAGAACTAGCTGTTGCAAGCAACGTTTTCTACACCTTTGCGTACTGGAGGGTAAATCAAAATACAGTTTTTTTGATCTCCGATGCAAATAATTACACCTTATTAATAAATAATACTGGTATAACAATTGTTTGATTTGGCAAAGCATGGTGAGATGTTTCCGGTATTACCATGTGTGTATCTGCTTGCTCGGTATAGATGTTCTATAACAATATTGTCTTGCTTTATATTCTACTAACCGCGGATTGAGTAGATTTACGGAATTCGCGAGAATTCACTCCGCTGAATAAGTTACCTCGACACTCAAGTGTAGTAGTCCCAGCTGATTTTCTACCTTCCGCCTACAGGTAGTATAGTTAAAAAGCAGGAAAGTTCTTTTCACAACTGAAAAGTCTCAAAAATTCTGATAAATCTACTACCGTACGCAGAAATAGAATACAAAGCAAGACAAATTTTCAAAAGAACATAGTCTACTCAGGTGTTTACCGCAAAAACAAACTTTGTTCCTCATCATGCAATGCCTCAAATCCCATAAACTGACGTTTCAAATTCCATACCGTTAGGAAACTGAAGAGAAGGCTGAATCTGGGATCCTTCTTCAGAAAGTCTGGCATGTTGACACCCATTGGGATGGGGAACATGACCTTATTGATAATGTGTACGATGCCGTTGCTGGCCTGGAGATCCGGGTGGATGATGGGAGCTCCGGTCGCCGTCACCGTCTGTTTTTACCGAAATAAAGACCAACATGGCAAAATTAAGTAAAAAGTACTGGACACTATTATTGGTAATTTTTCAAAAATAACTGTTAGTTTTATAGCATAAAAACTTACTTGGTAACGAGCAAAGGAGAGAGAGCTATTGGTAGTATAAAACGTGAGAAATGAAACGTTTTTAGAAGCGGCTCCCCCTCTGAAGTAACGTAGTTTTTGAGAAAGAAGTATATTTCTTACTCGAATATAATAAGACTTCAGGCCTGAAGCATTCCATCTGGCATTTCATCAGGCAAAAGTGTGCAACAAGGGTGTTTTTCTTTCAATATTCTCTTGCAACTTCGACGACCGAAATGTAGTCAAAACTTTCCCAGATTTTTCAACTTATTATGCATTATGTTGGGATACAGAATACTGGTCTTTGACAATACTAATGGTGTCCATTGCCTTTTTACGCGGGGTGAAAAATGCAACACGAAAATGAGACGATGACCACGTGCGATTGTAGTCTTGGTGCAAGACGTTGTTGCTCATTAAAATACATCGGTGAAAGAATCGCAACCGTGTGTAGTATCGAGTGTATGGCGGGCCTTATGGTTTTACTTACTCGACAATAACGTCTTGCACCAAGACTATAGAACAATCGTAGTACAGGACGTTGTGGGCGTAACAAAAAGGTTACTGTTAGCACCAACACCGCTCTTGTTACTAGTTATATACAAAGCTCTTGCATCAGGGAGTTTTTTTACAACAATCACGAAGATATAATGTTAAAGGATTTGGGTACCTTTTCAAAATGTCCATAGATTTACATTAAACTTACAGGGTTTGAAGATAATGATAGTGGAAAGCTTCCCTTCAAATATTACTTACTGAGGTGCTGTAGTTTTTGAGAAATGAGTAAAACAATGTCATGAAAATACGTTTGTAAATGATAAAAATAATGTTCGTCTCATGAGACGAAAATTATTTTCATGACATTGTTTTACTCATTTCCCAAAAACTACAGCACCTCAGCACGTAATATTTTCAGGGAAGCTTTCTACTATCATTATCTTCAAACTGTGTAAGTTTAGTGTAAATCTGTGGGCATTGTGTTTTTTGTCCTACAAAAGTTACATAGGTTGATTCTTTAAAAGAAAAAACTCCCATGGCGACCGTAGGTCGAATTACAGGAAAAATTATACAGAGATCAAAAATTAGAAAAAAAAACTCACACTCTGTTATAAGTTTAAGAAATAATTTACAATGTATAAAACAAATTGTTTTAAAAGTTGCGAAACAGTAACCATGATTAAAATGTTGCAGGCATAGTCAAAAAGCGCATAAAAAGCTGCATTCTATAGTATTGCAATTCAGTTGTTAAATAGGCGTGTGAGGTGAGGGAAATGGCTCTTTCTATAGCGCTCTGTTACAAGCTCTGTGCTTGTGGATGTTGTTGTAGAGATAGCGAATACAACCATGTCAAAGTTTTATTGTAGGGCTTATGTTTGCTCAGTTGTAATCGCTGATAAAGTAAAGTTGTAAAAGAATTAGCCGTTGCTAACAAACAAAGAGATCTGTAAATTATTGCGCTAGTCTTCCGACTAAACGCACACCGTCGCCTGCGTCCGCCCGTCGCTGAAAAACATGAGAGGCAGATGGCGCAATCACCGAACGACGAGGAGTAGAGAATAATGCAAGCCACACATTAAAGGGAAGGTACACCTTTGGTAATTGTCAAAGATCAGCCTTCGCAGTTGGTGTATCCCAACATAAGCATACAATAACAAGCCTGCGAAAATGTGAGCTCAATTGGTCATCAGAGTTGCGAGAAAATGACAGAGAAAAAACACCCTTGTTGGACGAATTTGAGTGCTTTCAGATAGGATTAAAAGACTTCTAGCTAGAAGTCTTTTATTATTTTAGTGAGAAATTACCTCTTTCTCAAAATCTATGCTACTTCAGAGTGAGCCGTTTTTCACAATGTTTTATACCATCAACAGCTCTCTATGGGTATGTTCAGACAGCGTACTAACTTAGACCCGAACCGGTCTAACTTTTACGAGCAGCGGGGGGTGGTCGTAAAAATAAAAACCCATTGCGTTCAGACAGCACAGAGTTAAACCCGATCCGGTTTATCTTCGGTTTTAAGAGGTCAAAGTAGACGCGACCCCGTTGCTCTACATCCGGTTTTATTCATCAGATTCACGCACCGAGTATGCCGAGATACTGAGTGCCCCATGCCCTGGATGATCAGACAGGGCATAATTATTGGATACAAATGGCTCACTCGAACGCGGTAACAGTTTTACCGTTGGGGGGATATGGGCACTTAAAACAAACATGAACACGACTCGAAAATATTTTTTTAAACAAACAAAATATTGATACAAACCGCCGAGAAAACTCACCAAAATATTGTCCATATTCCATGAAACAGAACACGTTTCATTTTTGTGTTTTGTTTTTGTACCACTGTTTCCGATTTAATAAATACTTTTAGTTTGTACTTCAATCGATTGGAAGTTGCGATCTCTCAAAAGCTGGTGCCGCGATTTTTATTCCGATTCGTTCATAAACACAACTACACACGTGCAAGTTACGTAAATACATGTACTTTGCAGTATTTTCCCAACTTCCCAACAACGTGGTGATATTGCTGGCGTAGGGAATTTCCCCTACACACAGCCTCGCGCCCACTGCAGTTCATTCTCCTAGATTGAAAGTACAGCACGCTAGTAACGGTGACGGCAATAGAAAGGCACATCCACGGGATCGGTGATGGATAACTATGGGATATCAGAGATTGATCACTATGGGATGGCAGCGCTGTACACATGTGAGAAGCATTACAAAATATGCTTCTTCGCTGCGCTCGTAGTATACGCATGAAAAACAGTTTCAATTTATTGTAGGACACTCAACAAAAAAAGCTTGGAAAATATAATTTTGTTTCAGAATTTAATGAATCATGGGCGTGGGCCTGTGTTAAACTGCATACACCGATCGAGAGGGTTTCGCCAACTCGGTAAGCGGCAAGAAATTAATATAATACTCGGTGCTTTTCAGCATCAGAGGCAACAGAAACCGTATACAAGCACTCTCGGTCCCGGGCGTGTGCATTGAACCACACAATGGGTCGTCCGTTGTGAGTTAAAACCGGATGTCATTCTGTCCACACGCAGTGTTAAAAGATAAACCCGAACCGGTTTAGACTTAGACCGCCTCGCTGGACGGTTTAAGTTTTGGGGTTTAAACCCGATCCGGTCTAACTTTATTTGCGTTCACACGCACAAAAGTTGAACCCGAACCGGTCTAAGTGGACTTAGACCAACTTTAGCACGGCGTGTGAACGACCTCTATAATGCTCGTTACAGGGTCAGTTTTTAAGTTAATATTTGTTTTGAGTAATTACCAAACGTGTACCTTCCCTTTAATTATAATATGAATCTGTTTTGTTTTTTGCGTTATCATTCAAAGACTGATTCAGACTGTGTGGGAGGGTCGAAAATAGGGACCTGGAGTTTCGCCGTCGGGCCTTTGCCCATAGCATCGGTTGGTTGTACACCTCACAGGTTTTCCGTGGGTTCACCTTTCCACTGGTTCATTTTTAATCTAGAAGTCTCAAGTTAAAGGAACACGTTGCCTTGGATCGGTCGAGATGGTCTTTGAAAAGCGTTTGTAACCGTTTGTTACAAAATGCATATTGGTAGAAATATGTTGTAAAAGTAGAATACAATGATCCACACAAACATGCCTCGAAATTGCACGGGAAGTGTCCTTTTACCTCGTCGACTAATGATTTTGACTCCCATAAATGGCCGACCGTGTTAGTTCGCACAATAGAAGGAAAACTACGCAATTTCGAGGCAAACTTGTGTGGATCATTGTATTCTACTTTTAAAACATCTTTCCAACCATATGCATTCTATAAAAAACGGTTACAAACGCTTTTTATAGACCAACTCGTCCGATTAATGTAGCTCAAATCTCTTGTGACACAACCATAAATGACACTCATGAATAGTGATAAACATAAAACAATCACACAGTAATATCATCTTTGTATACACTACTCCACAGGAGTGCCCAAAATGATGTGCGAATGTCACCGTGTTCAGAATCATATGGACGAACTTCCCGTGGCATTCAAATTGAAATGTGACAAAGCAATTATTGTGACTGCATGTTTCATTGTAAATTCAATCTCTACAGAAATATTTCGATTGATTATTCACACAGATGCTCTAAAACCACAGCCAATTTCACCATGGTTTCTCCAAACTCCAAAATACCAAAGAACGAAACTGTAAGCCGAGTGATGATCGGGCAAGAGACCTTCGATATACCGCCCATAAGTTCCATCTCAGCCCCCTTTGAGAACAGACTGTCGATGAGATCATCTGATCATCCGAACAAAACAACAACTAGAATGGGAGTCAGAGCCTCAAAGAAGTAATATAGAAGGACATTAATTTATCAGGACTATACCATACAAAAGTAATCCCTCCCGGTCCCGATGCCACCCTCGCTCGGCTTCCAGTGGAGAATGGATTAAAAAGGATTATCCGTAATCTGAAATCTTGACAAAAAAATCAGTAACCTCCTCTTTGCGAGAGTACTTCTCTATAATACCCTCGATCTCCTTAATTCGTTCCGGCCTAAAGAATGGATCTGCCGAGGCTACATATTTATTACAGTATTAAAGTATTACTTAGTACTACCTACTGAGCCCAGTTTTCAGAAGAAAAAACTATTGTCGGTTTCTCTATGGTCTTCCATTGTCACTCCTCAAGCGAGGTGGTGTTAAGCCCACAATGCGAAAAAAAGGGGACGGATTTCCTCTATTGATTTCTAACAACTCATAAAGGTCCTTGGGCGAGATAAACCTCGCCAGTTCGGGAATCACTCACTGTGTGGTCATTATTTATTCCTCAACAAAAGATGTAAAACAGCTCTTTCTTTATAATGTTGAACTCCTTTTGATACAAGCTTAAGCCGGACAACAAGCAAGCCGCCCCCCCCCCCCCCCCCCCTTTTGCGCTGACGCGATATGTGGCCTACATTTTCTCTACCTCCGTTCTCTTCTTACCTGAACTGAATTAAGTTCCCCTTCCGAGCTGGGTATAGTGTAAATGTTGATCCGGATAAACTGAGGAGGGAGTGACGAACCGCCCATAGGACTCGGGAACACGCTGGTAAGTAGCAAATTATTTCGTAGATCTTTACTGGTCGTCAGGCCGAGAGAAACATGGTACTCGAGCCCAAATCGCAGCCCATCTGTGCCGTTGATAAACTCTTTGAAAGCCGCCGGGCTTGAGGCGTATGCACTGTCTGTGAACGCGAACACGGTGAGGCCATTGGGTTGTGCACTGGACTCCAGAAGCTTTTGCAAATACGGACTCTTCCGGGCGAGGGCAGAAAACTCCTTTGCGCCGTTAGCCTCAGCGATGTCCAGGACATCATTCTTGCCAGAAGTCTTCACAGGGAAGACGACAGCCGCGATCACAAGGACCATGAGAATGGGTAGTGTTGAAGCCATTATGGACGAGTATGTAATGCCTGGTCGTATTTTCCGCTTTATATAGGGAGGTTTATGTAACCTGTACTATGTCGAGTACATGTACTTGAACATGAATGTATGAATTACATGTACAATGATAATGGTACCCACAACAGGCAGTGCAACCAGACCAGACTATATAATGCACAACCGAAAAGCTGCAATCAGAAGCACGTGCCTTTTATTATTAAAGACGCCGCTATTGTAAATATTTTACGTAAGGATATCGGTTGCCCCGTGGTTGCCCTATGTCATAACCAAAAATTTCTAAAGCTTACTGCAAACATACTATTAAAGGCACTGGCCACTTTGGTAATTACTCAATGTTGGTTGCAGGCCTGGTTGTTTGCTAGCCCACCTTGTTGGGCTGTTGTGGCTCTCCTTTAAATGCAGTGTCGACACTATTGGTAATTAATTTGTACTAAAAAATCATTGTTACCATAAAAAAAACTTACTTGGGTAACGAGCAATTGAGAGCTGTTGAACCTGAGCATAACTCATTGGGAGAACGGCTCCCTCCGACGTAACGTACTTTTTTAGAAATAGGTAATTTCTCACTCAAATAATAACAGATGGCCTACCTAAGCTGGAACCTTTTTTGTAATGCACCTGGAACTGAAAGTACAAAAAGTAATGCAACAAGGGTGTATTTTCTTTCATTAATCTCTTGCAAATTCGATGATCAATTAGCGCGTCAAAATGTTCACAGGTTTGTTGTTTTATGCATAGGGCAAGTGTTGGGATACACCCAGTGGGGGAATACTGGTCTTTGACAAGTTGACAAAAACCAAACGTCCCCAGTGCCTTTAAGTCGATGGTCAAAGGTCGTGTTGTGCTTGGGAGCCCAAAACATACTATACTAGTAGGACTACAGCTCACTATTGTACAGTGTCCGCGTGACTTCAGATTATCAAAAGTTACATTATTGCATGGGATAATAATATGGATAAGTTAATCTAGTGTTTACAAGTAAATTTACCTCTTCCATCCCAGGGTCTCGTGACAAACTGCACGTGATGGGAAACTTTACATTGTGCATCATATTAATTTTCAGGCACTGGTGAATCCGGCAGTTTTGGGGTTAAAATCCCGGTTAAAATCATGGTTAACAAAAAATAACAGCTGAATCAGTATTGGGATGTAGGCCCTTTCTTTAGGCCTATTTTAAAAGTTTATATAAAAATCGGACAGTGCAATCTCCATGAAAAACAAGATTTAAAGGAACACGTTGCCTTGGATCGGTCGAGTTGGTCTTTGAAAAGCGTATGTAACCAATTGTTATAGAATGCATATGATTAGAGAGATATTTTAAAAGTAGAATATAATGATCCACAAGAATCCACGTGTCCCTTTTCTATGATTTAAATACCGTCCACGTTTCTGCAGCTACCAAGTGTGCTGTGAATGGACACTGGTCCGGCGGTCCGACCCTGTCTTATTGCAATGTTCTTGTTCAAACCATAGCCATACGCAATGTGCACTCACTCCGTTCAACGCTATACCTACTACACGTCGCGACTATTCCAAGGGAAAATGAGTACAATTTGCTGTATAGACGATGTGACCTGTGACATCACGTGACTTCTTGTTTACAAAAGAGACATAGACACTGGACTTCCTGCAGGCATGCTTTGTATACAGCTCAATGGAAGAAAACATAAAATCTTATATTTTATGGAGATTGCACTGTCTAATTCTTATCAACTTTTGATATCTCAAAACTTGACCAGCTTTTACTTCACAACTCTTGGTTTTATGTGGAAATTATGACACAAAATGTCAACTTTCCCATAGGATCAGTGTACTGCCAGAATACTCAAAGAATGTACAAGGTCACACTTATTGTAAACAAGGTTCACATGGTCTATAGAAACTACCACACTGTATAATAGGCCAATAATGAAACTATGTTTTCAACTTGGACGGGGAAAAAAAAATCACCAGGTTTCTTCACGTGTGGAATTCGTGTTTGTAATTGTTACTGTTTCTACCATTGGAACTGGTGTGTGTAGAACCCACGTTTGTAGTTCTTTCATAATTTTTAAGTTCTGTAACAATTGTTGATATACTATGCTAAACATACTCATCAAAGCAAAATATCAATTTTATCGACATTAAAATTTGACAATGAGATGTCTTTGTATGCCTGATTGAACCGTATAAAAATAAATGTATTCCTCCATGATTTAATCAGATGAAGGATGGGTAAGTTATTGGGGGGGGGGGGGGGGGCTCAACTAAATATTTAAGCTGTATTTGAAAACCGTCTTTATTTAAAGGCACTGGGCCCTTTTGGAAATTAAAGCACATAAAAACAACTTTTTTTCTTTCATTATCCTCTTGCAACTTCGATGATCAATTGAGTCCAAATTTGCACAGGTTCATAGTATGCATAATTGGTTGGGATACATACTGCCATGGTCTTACCAAAGGTGTCCATTGTCCAGTGCCTTTAAGCTGTGATTTGAGTCATTTAAACACTATAATTTCTTTTAAAAATTAATCTTTAATCACCTTTCCAAAACGGCTAGTCAAGTTAGCCTTTCCATCATATTCAACATCGTAGACATTGAACCTGATGGTCAACACGGGTTCCGGTTGGTCCTCCATCTTCCCAGGTGGGCGGAATGCACTTGGGATCCTCAAATTGTTGTTAATCACCTTCGTATAAACCTCAGTGAGACCAATGTGGTACCGTAAATACCACTCCAAGACCTGTGGGTCCTGCAGGGCGATCTTGACGGCTTTGGGTAGCCTGTCGAACGCACGGTCGGTCGGGGCTAGGGCCGTGTACCCCGTCGATGACAGGTTCCCCAGGGTCTGGTTCACCCACGGTATGGAGCGGGCGTACTTGGCGAATGTCAAAGCTCCTGCGTTCTGGCACACCTGAAGGATGTCGTTGTCGTACACAGCGATGTTGGCGTCGTCACCCAGCAGTGAACTACAGCCGAAGGCAGAGAGGAACCAAACCAGCAATTTCGAGAAAAACATTTTGCACAAAAGTTGATTTTTGTGTACTGTTTACGGTGTATGTAGCACACAAAGTGACTCGAGGTCTCTGATTCTGAGCCTAGATTTTCACATTGTACGAAACATAAACTATTCGTTTCCTGTACGTGTGATATTGATAGTTCCCTGTTTCAACACTGGTTTTATTGTCTATCTTAACCTTTGGTAGATTCCACAGTCGGCTTTCAGTTTCCCTCGATCTCGAAGCAAAACACTTTATTTTGCAAGAGCGCCCTCTGTTCAATAATTCAGGTTGCATACGAGGAGTGTTGAAGGCCTGCGTGCTGATTTATTTTAAAAATAATATTAAGAGACCATCCCTTATCGTACTACCTAGATTAGAAGAAAGAAAAAAAAACATTTTGGAGATTTAATTTTATTATCATTCTTAATTTTATGAAATTTAATGATCATACTGACCTTATGATATTGAAGGCCAACGCTGATGCGATGGAGCATCCATTCTCAAACTAAAATGAGCCGTACTTAAAGGCAGTGGACACTATTGGTAATTGTCAAAGACAAGTCTTCTCACTTGGTGTATCTCAACATATGCATAAAATAACAAACCTGTGAAAATTTGAGCTCAACTGGTCATCGAAGTTGCAAGATAATAATAAAAGAAAAACACCCTTGTCACACGAAGTTGTGTGCTTTCAGATACTTGATTTAAAGACCTCAAACTCTAAACTTGAGGTCTCAAAATCAAATTCGTTAAAAATTACTTCTTTCTCGAAAACTGCGTCACTTCAGAGGGAGCCGTTTCTCACAATGTTTTATATTAGCAACCTCTCCCCATTACTCATTACCAAGTAAGGTTTTATGCTAATAATTATTTTGAGTAGTTACCAATAGTGTCCACTGCCTTTAAGCAGCATGCAGCATCAAAGTCCAGCTTTCTCCAGAAGACGATCAGAGCATACTGATCGAAACGTCGAGTTAAACCATTGGTTCTTTTCAGAACCACCCCAACTCATTAGAGATAGTCATTTCATGGTGTTACCGCAAACATTTTCATATGAGCCGGGTGTTACCATTGAATGGTTGTTTTGCTCTAATTGGCTTTGAAAACCTATTTTAAATAGATGGAAATTTGTATCTGAGATAAAGAATATTAATTTTTGGTTTTACCCATACATACACCGACATGAGTTATTGCTTATCTTTGTATACGCGCCTTAATTTTGGAGATAAATCTGTCCAAACTTGGGAAGTCATCCTAAAAAAAAGTTAACACCCCAAAATAAACAAAAATCCACTATTAAATTTACATATTGTACGTTTTGTCAGCAAGCACAGAAGACAAGTAAAACACTATTATCTTAAGGCTTATACCCTTAGTCAATTTACTACATTTTATGCTTCACCCGAAATCCCTTCAGAATATTGCGCTCAATAAAGCCTCTGTGTGTTTCCAATCCTCCAACCGGAGACGAACCAGCTCACGTCCAGCTGCGGGCACGCCAGAAACGCGAATGATTTGAATTATGCGCCCTCTTTGTTCACAGTGGTGCAAATAATCTGCGATGTGCGCTTTATTTGTATCAAAATGGGGGGGGGGGGGGCATTGAAGGAATTTTTAAGATTGTTGTATGAGTTATGGATACATCCCTTTGGATCTCCTTGAGTGATAATTCCCTTATAGATGGGTGTGCACACGTGTGGACCTAAAATGGCGTTGGAGCTACCTTGTGAAGCTGAAGAGCAAGGGGGCAGTGGTTTGGAATACCGGGATACGAAGTGCGCCCGCACCGCAGTGCGAACAATCATGGAGCAATGAACCAAACTGTGTCAAAACAAACGGCACAACATGGCATGATGTGAATCGTGTTCTCACACAACCGATAATAATTTGTTTACGTTTTGCAGTTGATAATTAACCCAATGATCCCTTGACTGGGCTAGTAACGTGTTTTGACGTCGTCCCACGCACAAAGACGGCAATCAGTGCAGTGCAAAAACGGTGTTTTGTAAAGTGTATACAGACCAGTGTTTTGTTTAGTTTTGTGGTTCTCAAACTATTGTGCCTGTGCTGAGCTGAACGGGTTTGCTGACCTTTTGGTAAAACAGTAATTGCACAGCTTACACAAAGTTACCCTATGTGATGGGCAATTGAACGACACCATTGTCCTACCTTCCCGTAACAATTTCTAAGTGAAGTCCACGGTTTGGAGGGGGTCGTTGTGCTCAAACAACCACCCTACCCCAACCATACTCCCCAAACAAAACTAACAAACCCCAAAACGAGAAATTAGAAAATAGAACAGAAACACAGAAACAAAAAGAAATGTGACAACATAAGTAATTTAATAAGAAATGTTTTCTTTGGGTGCCCCCCCCCCGATCCAAAAAATTAGACGTCGTCAGACGCCTTTGACAAGGGTGTTTTTTCTTTCATTATTATCTCGCAACTTCGACAACCAATTGAGCTGAAATTTTCACAGGTCTGTTATTTTATGCATAATTATGTTGAGATACACCAAAGTGAGAGGACTGGTCTTTGACAATATTACCAAAGGTGTCAAGTGTCTTTAGTTAAAGTTTTCAAGCAGCTATTGATTTACTTGTGTTTTCTTTTCGTTTTGATAATTCACAGAAATCCCCCGGTCTGCTGCACCTCGCAGAGGAGCCACTCATATACATCGAAGACAAAAAGTTGCTGTCCACGACTATCATACCACGGTCAGACCACAGAAGCATGCCCAATTTCCAAAAGGGCAATTGGCAAACTCTTTTTCCAAAGCATGATGGGTATGCAGCAATACACTGTTGAGCGGGTTTGTGTACACCACCGCATATGTAACGGGCTTTCATACATGCTCAGTTTGCAACAAGTGCAATAGGGGACAATAAGCCATCCACAGCAGTGTGTGATCCCTTATTGACAACAGCACCCCTGTTCAGTGCGGTGGTGAACGAAGCTCTTTCCGTCGGGGCTATTAAAATACAGTGTATTTAAGCCCAAATAAAAGGTGGATTGTCGTACAATCTCTGATTTTTGACAACGCTACGCCGGACTTGGAAACAGAGAGGAAATTTACCGTCAATACACGGCCACTAAAAGGCAGTTTGGGTCAGTGCCTACAGCTTTTTGTCATTGTTTTATTGAACTCCATGGCTGACGATATCGACAGCACTTCTTCCAGACATTCAGTGGACAGCAAACTAACAGTAACGCAACGTAGCAAGAGCTTGTGCTGACAGTGGCAGTGCTATCCATGCCGGTACCTCACTGAAAAGTGATTTGTGATTAATCTTCAGCAGCAGCAGCAGTGTGAAGTAACTCATATCTCGGTAAAGTCTGACGAACTACTTTTAGGGAGCTATTCCCGGACCGTCGACCACAACAGCGAAGGCACGGTTGCCGGGGCTGAACTCGTCATTTTACGGGGGACGTAAGACACTTCCACGAGGGGTCTCTTGGGTGAATGTTGCGGTTGTCGCTCGGTACTTAGGGCATGTTCCTGCACCCCTTAGTTTGACCGAGAGAGGCCGCGAAAATTGAACTTTAGAATATAGAGAGTCTTATCATCAACGCACGTCAGGTTTTTGTTAAAGCTCTGACATTATCTTTGGTAGTTTGCGTACGACTACAATCGACGAATGGTGTTGTGGACTTTCGTACCCTTCATATAACTTATAAACTATCTCAACACCGAGAGGGAATTGTTTTTAACCACAATGGAGTTAAAAGGAATGAGACCCGGACAATTAGCGTTGATATTTCTTGCCTGTGTTGTGTTGGATTTTGTTTATGCAAATGAGTAAGTATGCCGTCAGTATTTTCTTTTCTTTTAATTACAAAGTGTGAATAGACTGTTTTGTATTCTGGGTGTATGTTATAATGGGTATAATGGTTGTGTTCCAGCAGATAGTTGGTCACTGATTTTGGAACCAGGCCACAGCAGAATTGATTTTCAAACATTTCATAATAAACTAACACAAACAACATTATTCCATTATTTTTATTTTATTTTATCAAAAAACAAGTTCTGAAAATGGTTGCCATGTTTTGCTCATCAAAAAAGACATTAAGACGCAACCTGGCAAATGGTTTTGCTGACTAAAAATAGCTGTGTATTTTTTAAGCGTTAACAATTAATCCACATGTTCCAAGAGAAGCAGTTGTTGCTGCACTTTGCATTTCCATTCCGAATGCAATGCAGAATCATGATCGGTGCATAAAATGACAGGATGCTGGGGAAGTCCAGTTTCCTCTCTCGGTCTGACATATCCATTATTTGGTTCAGTTCTTGAATTGAAGGTAAACCATTTTGTCAACTTACATTATCATTGCCAGGGCAGACATGACAGATAAGATAAGTCTTGAAACTTGTTTTCCCTCCTCATTTACAAAATGTAACGTTACATCATCATAGGTTGGTTGTTGTTGATAAGTAACTTAGTTCCAAACCTCTAGGTTGCAATAGACACAGCTGCACCCAACCTGAAAAGCTTTTTAAATGCTTGATTTCGAGACCTCAAATTCTAAACTTGAGCTCTCGAAATCAAATTACTTCTTTTTCAAAAACTACGTCACTTCAGAGGGAGCCGTTTCTCAAAATGTTTTGTACTTTCAACCTCTCCCCATTACTCGTTACCAACTGAGGTTTTATGACAATAATTATTTTTAGTAATTACCAAGGAAAGTGTCCACTACCTTTACGTAAGTGTCCACTACCTTTAAACTTAGGGCCTATACGTTTTGTTTTATTATTATAACTAGGTTCCATAAAACCTAAATGTTACTTTTCCCACATGCTCCAGTATTTCCTTTTTAGCCTCAGCTCAGCCAAACTTCCACACGAACCGAAATAATGCCCTTTTCTTCCACAAATCACCGGCAGATATTCCCGGCTTTAGTAAATTATTTCCCGGAAATTCCGTTTTAAATCCGGCCCTGATAAGAAAAAGAACATAAACATTTGCTTTACGTGAGTGTGTGTTTTGGCAAATGAACCATAGAGACTTCCTATTGCATTTAACATCACTTCATCAAACTTTGAAGGTTGATACCCGTTGCAGTATAGCACATTGTACTATTTTGTAGCCATCCCATTTTCTTCCCATTTTAATAATGCTACCAAGGTGAAACCATGAAGCTATGGGTTAGACTGACAGTCAACACACTCTCTGGTGTTGCTAACAGTTTGCATTAAAGACACTGGACACGTTCTGTAATTGTCAAAAAGACCAGTATTCTCACTTTGTGTAAAACAAACCTGAGAAAGTGTGGGCTCAGTTGGTCATCGAATATGTGAGAGAATAATGAAAGACAAAAACACCCTTGTTGCATTACTTTGTGTGCTTTCAGATGCATACTACTTCAGCTGAACTCTGAAGGAATTACCTCTTTCTCAAAAACTATACTTCAGAGGGAACAGTTTCTCTCACTGTTTTAACTATCAACAGCTCGAAGTTGCTCGTTACCAAGTACGTTTTTATGCTAACAATTATTCCGAGAAAGTACCAATGTTGCTATAGAATGCCTTTAATGCAGGGAACAACATGACACTACTGCATGCAGAACAGTGCGATTTGAGGTCAATTTTGTATAATAAGTTCTAAATTCATAATCATTGGGTTTTTGCATAATACTTTACCACCGAATTATCAGTTGACAGATCGAACAATGCCTACCCATCACTCTCGGGCATGACAGTCTACATGAAGAAAAAGTCCGCTGTCCACAGTACAAAGCCTATATTATACAAAAAGTCACCGCCACCACCACACGTATTATTACGAAAGAGTCCCATCTTAAAGGCATACACATAAAATAACAAACCTGTGAACAATTTTGGCTCAATTTGGTCATCAAAGTTGCACGAGAATAATGAAAGAAAAGACACTTGTTGCTTTACTTTGTGTGCTTTCAGATGCACAATAAAAGGCTTCAGTTGAAAGCTTTTATTATTTGAGTGAGAAATTACCTCTTTCTCAAAAAACACCTTACTTCAGAGGGAACCTTTTCTCAGAATGTTTTGAACTATCAACAGCTCTCAATTGCACAAAGGATGTTTTTATGATAATAATTGTTTTGAGTATTTACCAATAGTGTCCAGTGCCTTTAAGTTTAAAAAAAAATTCTCTTATTTTTTATATATTTTGTTCTTCCCACAACAGGGGTTACCTCGTCGCACACCCGGAGTTTTTCCGGCCCAGTATGGCGGAACAAATCAGTGTCACCATCTTTGAACCCAGTGAGCCCATGGCGGTTCGCGCCACATTAGTCTTCAAAAACAAGACGGTGGCCTCGGACGAGCGAGTCATCATGGGTAAGGACAGCTTGTAGATTATCTTGGACAACTTTAACATCTTGGAAATATCTTTTCCAATCCTTAAAACACTGAATTTGATTTGAGCAGATGTTTATAAATGAGTCCATTGCAAACGACCGTGGGTTTTCCTGCTCTCTGATAACAGGGACAAATTTCACTCTGCTAAGCAAAAAACGATCAGGATATCACTAATCAGTCACAAATTGTACTTGTGATAATATGGTAGTTTGGCTGGTAGCCTTATTTTGGTGAGCAATTTTTTGTGTGCTTAGCAGCTGTATGAAAGTTGAGCCCATAGTTACAGGCAAACGTCGCACGTTTTGCTATTTTATCTAAATAAAATCGAGGCTCCCCTCGTTTTCAATAGATAGAAAGATACTACAATTAATGTTTTTGAAAGAGCATAATTTTTCGGTCATTTCAGGTTTTGTTTGGCACCGTTCTTTCGACGATTTTCCTTGTTTATAGTGGGGCAAAATGATATACAAAATGTTTCAATTGCTACTCAAAAATCAAGATTTGCTACTCAAAGATATAAGCATTCAGTGTGCACAAAATAAGTTCAGTCTAATTATTGCTATGCAAAATTGGTGGACGAAACTTATTCCATGAAACGTCAGGCCTCTAGTTTGGTTATATATGTTGTGGGTGAAGTATATAATGAATAGGGTAGCTGGCCTTAGCTTTCGATCCAAACCGGACCTTCTTCAGAGGCAAGTGGGTGTGTGTGTGTGTGTGAAGTATAGATACAAACCATTGTGATACACTGTTATAGTAAGTAAGTATAGCAAAGGGAGGACAATGGTTATGCAACGTCGTGGAGGTAGAAATGTTCCCATCACTTTGAATTGGGACCCCATCACCAACAACACACTTGGTAATCGGCTTTGCCTGTTACTACTACAGCCAGCCACGGTGCACCTTTTCAAGCCTTTTCATGGGGGGATCTGAAAGCTTTCGTGTGGCTACTTTGTAAATCAGGAAATGGGGAACAGTAGGAGTTGAGCTTATGTAATTCCCCCAGATTAGGCCGTGATTGTGAAGCGGAGTTTTTCTTTTTATCGTGAATAATGAAAGTGTCCACAATGAAAGAACCATAACAGACCCGCCACAGCTTGGAAACACCATGGAGGTAGAGAAACACACGTGTTAAAAAGACGGTGTCCAAACTGATCATAATAATACTTAAATTCTAGCAGCGGAAGCCCTTATCCATTGTTGCGTGTGGATAAATCCCAGTTCAAACAACGAATACACTTTCAGTATTTATACACACACAAGAATGAAGAATTAATCCGACCACTTCGTGTGGATAAATAAATAAACTGAGTCGGTGGTCAGGGGGATGATGATGCGATACTTTCTCCGGTCCTACCGGAGCATGGAGAGGTAGCCTCCACGAGCAAGGTTGCTGCTATGTTCCTGTGCGTACTAAATACCCCCATGGGCCGTGTCTTTTTTTGTCAAGGGTATAAGGCTCGTTTCTGTGGAAATAATCGTATTAAAGTCGGGTCCTTGGCAGCTGTGGGGTCTATCACTCTGTACACCATGAGGTAAAATTACATGTACATGTGCATTGAAGACCTACTCTAGAATCCAAGGACAATACCCAACGTTACACGTTGCGTATGATCTTGTTTGGTCTCTTTTTACGGATCTTTTACAGTGAACGATTTCCCTTGTAAAATGCTAAAAACAATATCTCGACTCTCGGTCGCTAATTAAAACAAATCATATCGAAATTAGCATTAAGCTAGCATAAAATATGTTTGGTGTGTATATTTTGCTGTCGGATTTGCGGGATGAAATCGTTCCCCGCTTTTGACATTATGGGATTTTGAGGCATTGCATGGTGATGTGTATATCAAATTGGTTTGCGATGAACACCATGTGCGTGTATCTACTTGAGCAATGTCGAACCGTTAAAGGAACACGTTGCCTTGGATCGGACGAGTTGGTCTTTGAAAAGCGTTTGTAACCGTTTTTTATAAAATGCATATGGGTAGAAAGATGTTGTAAAAGTAGAATACAATGATCCACACAAACATGCCTCGAAATTGCGTGGTTTTCCTTTTTACCTCGTCGATTAACACGTCGGCCATTTATGGGGGTCAAAATTTTGACTCCCATAAATGGCCGACCATGTTAGTTCACACAGTAGAAGGAAAACCACGCAATTTCGAGGCAAACTTGTGTGGATCATTGTATTCTACTTTTAAAACATCTTTCCAACCATATGCATTTTATAACAAACGGTTACAAACGCTTTTGTTTTGACCAACTCGTCCGATCCAAGGCAACGTGTTCCTTTAAGAACAATGTAGAACCATGGAGGTAGAAATGGTAGAACTCACTCCGCTGAAGTGAAGATTCACTAAAAATAGTATTCCCGGCTGATTTTCTACCTTCCGCCCAGGTAGTAAGTTAAAAACCAGGGGTGGATTTCACAAAGAGTTAGGACTAGTCTTATCTCGAGTTACGACTAGTTACTCGTCCTAACTTAGGACTATGCATGCAATTTGTATATCTCGTAGGACTAGTCCTAAGTTAGGACTAGTCCTAAGTTAGGACTAGTCCTAAGTTAGGACTAGTCCTAACTCTATGACATGTGAAGTCGACCCCAGGACAGTTCTTTAGTCAGAGCTGAGAAGTCTCCCGAATTCCCAAAATCTACTCCGCGGTAGTACTAGTATAAGCAAGGTTTTTTGTATCCTCATAAAGGTTTTCCTCCCCCACCAGCGAGCTCGATACATCTTGGGCTATGATTAGTAATAGTCTCTTATTTTCCCGCGATCACCGCACCAAGACCCAAGACCCCGACTCTCTCTGCGCGCAAAGTTCAAGAAGTGTTCGTAATATTGCCGTGGCAACTCAGCAGTCTATTTATTTTTTCTGGGGTGTTTTTTTTTTTTTTTTACCTTGGGATAAAGGGCCTGTATTCTGTTACATGTAGCGGGTACTGGGAGTTCAGAGAGCCTCTCAGCTGTCGGTTCATGTCAGATCGCTGGAGAGAATGACTGGGCCTCCCCTTGCCCCGTGACATTGACCTTTTGGATGGCACTATGCCTCGTGGAGCGGATCAGTCTATATCCTTTAACTATTAGACCCCTCGTCGCACAATATTTAAGAATGGACGAGAATGTTGGACTGTGTGAGTGTACGAATTGAGATGGTTATTATTTTCGTGAATTAAACTATTTCTCCAAAAACCTATATCCTAAATCTAAACATGTATTATTACCTTTTGACATGCATTTTGTGAAATGAGTGTCACTGTCAAACAAAATGTTTGATAACGTGTTGTACCTAATCTTCTTCACTTCCTGTTGATGTTTTTGTTAAATGAGTGTCACTGTCTACGATTTTTTTTAGAATGTGCCGTAATGTGAAATATTTGTATACTCACGGAATTTTCTTTTATAGCAGTCAACCATCGCTAACAAAAGAGAAAAATTTACATAGTTCTGTTTATAAATAGTACATTCTGAAGTCCGGAATCTCATTTCTGCTTTGTGTTTCTTGGTTTTGATGTCCTCTTAAAACAATGTTCATGACAGAGATAATTCGCCGGACCCAGCAGACCGAATTAGTTACTACTTATTTTGTTTCGTGTGCTTGTACGCGACTCGTGCACACGAAGTATACGTCATTTTCGAGCGCGCAAAATAAAGAACTCAAAAAGTATTACTTGGCACGTGGCTTCTCATTTCGTACTACACAAACGAATCCTTGCCCAAAGAATGTTTTGGAATAGTTAATCTGTCCCTTTTTCAGATGCTTCATTTCTTTTCGTGAGAAAGAACAGTCCAGTTGGAAACGAGTTCTATATTTAATTTTTTTCAGAGGATGCGACTTGCCTGTCTTGCGATCACTTTTATTTGGAAAAGGAAATCATTACGATGGAATACAGTTTGACATTACATGCAAATGAAACAAGATATTTGGGATGCAGTTGCATCGTGGCCTAATATCCAGTATAGCTACTGTAATATGCGAGAAAAATATTCGTTAGCAATCGATTGCTAATTTTGATTTGACAATCGAGATAAGCACAGATGACTTAAGTTTTTGATGGACAGTCCCGAGGCGAAGCTATTATTATTTGCGTTGCCAAGAACGTCTTTTTATTTACTGTTTTACAAGAAAATCAAACTGTGATTATTTGTTTTTGTTCTAAGTTAAATTCCTTTCCGTATGACTTATTCATTAACTGTATTTTGTTTTTATAATATTGTTACCCTCCCCAGGGTTACGGAGTGTGTTCCAGTTAGGAATAAAACATTATACAATGCAATTAAAAATCGTTTACTTTTTCTAATAAAATACTGTTGACTAAATGTTTATTGTCTTGGCTGATGTAACACTAATACCAAATAATTTGTATCTTTATTTGTATACACAGGTAAAGGGAAGCTCACTCTTCAGGTAAGCAAAATGATTAACTTAAGCTAGTTAGCAAAGTTGTTAACTCAAGTTAGCAAAATTGTTAACTCAAGTTAGCAAAAATGTTAACTCAAGTCAGCAAAATAATTAACATATGTGAGAAAAATATCAAGTTATCAAATTATTTTAACCCAAGTTAGCAAAGTTTATAACTCAAGTTTTAGACAAATACTTTAGTTTTTTTTTAAAGATTAAATTCAAAAGGCTTTAACCAAGAGCAAAACATTTTGTTCAATTTTGTTTGGTCTTACTTCAAGTCCACCACATAGAGCAAGGCTAACTGAAGTTGCCTTCATTCGTTTAATTTACTTGTGAGAGCCTGTTTTAAGAAAGCCCTGCTGATGACGTCATTGTAAAGTTTCCGAAAACACTTTATTGTAAAAATGGAGTCCCATTGAAGGGTCAACCTCTTCCCCGGACAAAGAGCCCCCTTTTCAATTCTTCTTTTCGTTTCCTGGTCACGTCTGACGAGAGAGACTTCCCCCTTGAAAGGCCGTTCTTTTGTGACACCCCCTGCAAGTCAAACAGGACGATGTTTGCTGGCAATCAGCGGCGCTTAAACGGTTCTTCAGTAAAAATTATGTGGAAGAGAGAGTTTTTAAATGAGGTATATTCTTGGCCATTTCCCACTACTTGCGGGGTGTTTAGTGATCATCAAAGCGATCGGTCAAACATGATGATGTTTGCTGACAATCAGCGCCGCTTAAACGGTTCTTCAGTAAAACTATTGAGAGAGTTTTTTAAATGACCATCCTTGGCACATTTCCCACTACCTGCGGGGTGTTTTGCGATCATCAAAGGATGGCGATGTTTTTACGCCTACAAACGCTGCTGTCACAGCGACCCCGGGCCACGTTTTAGTGGAGTGGTGTCAACGTCCCTTAAACTTTTGTTTTTCTTATTTGGGTCGAAGCTATAAGAAGCTAAATGGCCCGGGCTTTTGTTATAAATATTTTGTGAGTATCTTATACGTGCCCTCCGTTAGTCAATGCGTCACTGGAACCATAGACCAATGTCCGTTGTCCTTCTCTATACTGGATGGACCAAGGACTATTTAAACCAAGCTTCATTGTAAATGCAAACCAATATTTCTCCACGCCCCCCCCCCAACAAAAAGGGTAATTGGAACAAGAGGTTAGTGGGAATCGAAAGCGTTTTTCTTTGGGCTCACCGCAGGTAGCCTCTGTAATGAGTATTCCTTGTTTGTGTTGTTTAAAGTTGGCCCGGTTGGTGCCGTGATGAGTATGAAAAGAAGCTTCCAAAAATAGCCAAGAATGAAAAGTGATGGTGGGCTAAAACTGACGTGAATCGTTTGTTTTTTGTGAAGGTTGCAAAGAAAACAGAATAACAAATCAGCGCGTCAGTGTTTTTTTGCTTGATGAAACATCAGCTCGCGGTGATGGGCCCCTTGCTAGCTACCCTTATCACTAGCAAAGTTGCCCTCGACGAGTATAAAACCATTCGCATCTTCCGAGACCCCATTTCGTTCCGAACCAAACGGAAACAGAGCAGCAGGGGTCGATTTCACAAAGGTAGTCCTAACTTAGGACTAGTCCTAAGCAATGCTAAGAGATAGGACTGGTCCTAAGTTAGGACCAGTAACTCATCCTAACTTAGGACTGGTCCTATCTCTTAGCATTGCCTAGGACTAGTCCTAAGTTAGGACTACCTTTGTGAAATCCACCCCAGGTCCCCAATTCGAAGTTTGCTGTGACTCAAAAGCTCTTAAATTCGAGGGGAAAATACGATGTAGGTTTTCGCACGTAGTTCAACCATTTTGACCTACACATCCCTTTAAGAATCAAAACGCAGATAGACTTTTTTTATGTGACTGAAGGCACTGGGGTGGATTTCACAAAGAGTTAGGACTAGTCTTATATCGAGTTAGGACCAGTTACTCGTCCTAACTTAGGACTACCAGTGCAATTTGTTCATCTCCTAGGACTAGTCTTAAGTTAGGACTAGTCCTAACTCTTTGTGAAATCGACCCCTGGACACGTTTGGTAATCACTCAAAATATATAATATATCAGCCTAAAAACTAACAGCAACGGAGAGCTGTTGATAGTGTAAATCATTGGGTGCGTTCGTTTAGCTTCCCTGGGTCGACCCCGGTGTGTGGCGTTTTTTTTCCCCAGGACGAACGTGGGTAACTATCTGCACACGTTCGTCCTGGAGAAAAAAAAACGCCACACACCGGGGTCGACCCAGGGAAGCTAAACGAACGCACCCATAATGAGAAATGACTCACTCTAAAGTAGTGTAGTTTTTGAAAAAGGGAAACATTTTCTCACTATAATATTTGAATTCATGAAGGACTTGAGGCCTGAAGCTCTTCTCAGGCATCTATAAAAGCGCTTAAATTGGTGCGCAACAAGGGTGTCATGTGTTTCATTATTTTTCTGCATTTTCGCTGTCCAATTGAGACCAAGTTTTCACAGACTTGTGTATGTTGGGATACACCACTAGTGGGCATATTGGTCTTTGGAAATAACCAAATGTGTGTCTAGTGTCTTTAAATAATTAACCAAGCTTCATGAGAACGGAAAACTGATGTACGCAAACAAACTTGAACTTGCATTGTCATCATTTACAGGCATGGACCCATCCTTCACTGATTCAATCACGGAGGAATATATTTATTTGTTCTTCCTCCACGATTCAAATCAAGTAGAGAAACATAATACATTTCAGTGTTCAGTGCCTTTTAAAGGCAGTGGACATTATTGGTAGTTACTCAAAATATTTATTAGCATAAAACCTTACTTGGTAACAAGCAATGGGGAGAGGTTGATAGTATGAAACATTGGGAGAAACGGCTCCCTCTGAAGTGAAGTAGTTTTCGAGAAAGAAGTAATTTGATTTCGAGACCTCAAATTTAGAATTTGAGGTCTCGAAATCAAGCATATGAAAGCACACAACTTCGTGTGACAAGGGTGTTTTTTCTTTCATTATTATCTCGCAACTTCGACAACCATTTGAATTCAAATTTTCACAGGTTTGTTATTTTATGCATATGTTGAGATACAGCAAGTGAGAAGACTGGTCTTTGACAATTACCAATGGTGTCCAGAGTCTTTAAGAAAATTGTTGACGCTGTGCGTCTTTGAAAAACAATAACGGTGGGGTAAAGAATACACAAGTCAGCTTTACTATGTACAGGCCTTTGTTATAAAATGCACTTTCCAGTTACCTTTTCCTCTACACACAGACGGATTAAAAAAAAAACATGTGTCGTGCAGAGTATTGTTTATTTGCGCTCGATTGAAAAAAAAAAGATGACCGCAATTTGGATGGGTTGAATTGTTTCAGGTACCCCGTGACGTAAGAGGGAAAGTAACACTTGAAGTTTGCGGTAACTGCGAAAGTGGTTCCACCGGCTACCACTTCAAAAACTCAACAGAATTGGACGTCGTGGACAAGGGCACTTCGGTCTTTATTCAAACAGATAAGCCAGTATATAAACCATCTCAACGAGGTAGGTGTACCCATAGGATTCTCTTTCCTATTAGGAGTTTTAAGGGCACAGTGGGGGTTTAGAAGAGTTTCTAGAAGGGGACCTCGGTTTCTTACAAATTGAAACATTTTGTTTCTTTAAGAGGTGTAGAATTTTGCAATGGGGATAAAGAATATTGATTTTGATTACCCATATATTATTATACACAGATGTGTGCTATTACTGTTCACTGTATATTTTCACAAGTTCTGTGCTGAAAAAAAAAAAACAGGCTCGGATGGGATTATTCACAGAACTCGGGAGAGTACTGGTAGAGTAATATACAGTACTGAGTATACAGTACTGAGTATACAGTGCTAATACACATCTGTAAGGGAGGGTAAAAAAAATTACATATAATTTTGTTAAAAATCAGTGAGGAATTTATAAAAAATTAATTTGCAGTTTAATGTAGAAGTCAGTGATTCTGTGCTATGCCCGTTTGTCATAAATTAGATCCAGACGAGTTAGCTGTTTGCAAGACACTCAAGTTTATTGAGATTGGAGATAGAAAAAATATTTAGCGAAGTGTATACCATTATAGATACCAAATTTCTTGCATTTACTTTAACTTCAATTATGTCAATTTCAGTGATTCTGTGTTTGGAGTCCGTTTTCCTAAGTAAGAAAGTTTGTTACAACACTTTCATGTGTATGCCTATTTAGTCAACTTCAGTGAAGAGTTATCTTTGCTATCTTCAGAAGATAGCAGATATCCCTTATTTAACAAAGTTATACATCGATTATGTGTCAATTCCAGTGATTTGATACTTTGAGTCTTCATACTTTGGTCATAAATTACGTTCAGCTGAGTCAGTTGTTTGCTTACAAGGCCCCCACCCCCAGTTTGTTGAGACAGTTAACAATTTTTTGCTATCTTCAGTAGATAGTAAGCAGATATCCCTCATTTCACTGGTGCTCATTTACACTGTTTAACTGCGATAGGTTGTCAATGTCAGTGAATAATATGTGATTTAATTCTCGTTCCTTGGCCATGACCATGAACTACATTCAGCCGAATTGGTTGTTTGCTTTAGAAAACAATCACATTATGAATGTATTTTATTTATTAGGGCCTATGTAATGTATAAACCCTTTTTTGTTTTTATGTGTTACATATAATAAGTAATTCCAACACATGAAAATTAATCCGATTGTGATGTCAAAATTGTTGTGGACTTATTAGCATTTCCTCTAAGATATTTCTTAATATGAATATCACTCATCTATAACACAAAACTCTAGCAATACTTAAACTGAAGGAGACTGTCAGAATGATACTAATAGCTTCCAAGTTGTTGGTTCTTCTCTGTGAACGATTAAATTATCCAATGACATCTATGTGTAATTTTTTCTCCTTTAGTTTTAATCAACTTTATCCTGACTGGGCCAGATCTCAGGCCCAAGAATGAACCGGTAAGACACCTCATTTTTAAGCTAGCTAAACACCTCAGCCTGTTCAGATATAAACCTTTAGCTGATTTTTCGGATACCTTGCAGAAATACTAATTAAATTGACTCCCATAAATGGCCGACCGTGTTTGTCGACGAGGTAAAAGGAAAACCATGCAATTTCGAGTGATACTTGTGTGGATCATTATATTCTACTTTTAAAATATCTTGCTAATCATATGTATTTTATAACATATGGTTACAAATGCTTCTCAAAGACCAACTCGACCGATCCAAGGCAACGTGTTCCTTTAATGTCTACTACTCTCTTGTCAGTATCTCTGTGTGTTTCTCTCTCCTTTCTAAGATGCTGGCCTATGTTGTAGATCCTCAAGGTTCAAGAATGATACAGTGGAGGAAACTGCAGCCATTGTGTTGTGGTGAGTATATACTTCCCAAGGATTGTGTCAAAAGTGCTACTCACACGACAGCAATTTAACTGGGGTCCCTTGCTAAGTTTCAAAATGTTTGACAATATTTTGTAAGAGAACTTGGACAGTAGAAAACATTGTTGTTCTTTCATACGAGGTAAATTTTGTAACAAAATTCAACAACGCTACAATTTAGCAAGAGACCCGCACAAATTGCTCTCATGTGAAAGGGGCTAAAAACTCATGACAGAAACTAGGATTGAACATTTTACATTTCAGTCTGCAGTTACTGTGTTTGTTCCAGGCATCTGATGACCATCTCATTCTCTGGCATGGCCTGTTTTCATAAAAACTTCTGAAGCTCAGAAATCTCTTGCTTAGCGAAAATTGGTTACTAGTCAAAATGCACTTTCCATCGCTGTGACAGGTACCCCAATCGTTTTATGCTTAAAATGTATAAACCAGTAAGCAAAGTTTCAAGTATTACAGCTCATTTCAGAGCTCTCATAAAGTGTTCCTATGCCACTGCAAACGTCCATGGATGAACATTAAAATAATGCTTGCACTGTATTTTGAGACGCCAGAATGTTTCCGCAATGGACTTCCTTAATTACTTTTGGTTATTGATGGCTATGTTTGAAAAGGTAAGTCTGCCGGATGTTCTTGGCTGTAAAGAGACAGGTCCTGTACTTTTCTGATGAGGCCGTTGGTGGGGGACATTCTGTTGTCCAGAGCCTAGGGGTCGTGTTGAAGCATAGTAATCTAGGTCAATGTAAACATGACCTTTTTCTGTTGAGGGGTTATTGTTAATTTGCTCAGGAGATTGTTTTTCTACTCCATCCTGACTTTGTTTGCACGGAGGAGGTGTTTACGATTTTCCATTAAACTCAGTAGAGTTTAATGCAAAGGTCGCACACCAAGAATATCTCTTTGGCAGAGGTGATGAAGATTTAGTCCCTAAAACACTGGGCCTCTTTGAGATGTAAAGAGTCAGCGGAAAGAAAGAGGATAACCCTCTCTTGTACTACAGTTTACGGGGGCACCAAGGTAATTGACCAGGTTAAGTATCCGGCCTGAATCGTTTACCCCGGTCTCTCTGCCGCCCCATTCTCTTGTACAACAGTTGATGGGGGCACCAAGGCATTGATCAGATAAGTAGCCGGCCTGAATCATTTACCCCCAGTCTGCCCCCCCCCCCCCCCAGGTAGGTGCTCCAGCAAAGTGGCATATACCAGGGAATAGCCGACACTGCTCTGGAGAAGGGGTAAGAAGTGGTTTTGAAAACAAAGTGGTTTTGAAAACAGTGTGAAAGTGTGCTTGGATAACCATGGTGTAAAAACGTCCCGGGGCCTCCCCCAGGGCTGTATTTTACGGGGATAAGAGATGTGAAAAGGGCCTAAAGCTGTGATCGGTTTTTAGAGCAAAAATTGTACTATGAAGGGCTCAATTCGAATTTGATTTTGTCTGAAGTTGGTCTTTGAAGCCTTGTTGGTCATTGGAGCTTACCTCTTAGAAAATACATTAAAAGAAGAATTCAAGTGTAACAGGATATGTAAGTAAGAATCATAAGATGGGAAGCTTTGCACTGTCAGGGAGAAAGGAATTTAATGACATATTATGAGGAATTTTTATTAAAAAGAGGAAGAAAGTCAATGGGGTAAGAGCATGCCGACCATGATGCTTGAAGGTAAGATTTCAAGCACAGTACTTTCAAATGGCATAACAATTCTTGAAATACTTCCGAAGGAGCTTCTCCTCTCCTTTCTGAAATCCAAATTCCACCATTATCCACTTGACTCAAACAACGCTACAAATCCTCTTGAAGTGTATATTGCATAAACACAATGGGTTCTTTGTTTACACATAGCTTCATGGTTTACATGACCTGTTCGAAAACAATACGGGACACAAATCACTGGGGACGTTTATTTTGTTTTTGTGGCAAGGGTAGATACTCGACCTGTGGGGCTGCCATAAGCGGCCATCTTGTGCCCTCTTCTGCAGTTATGACGTCTTCACTTCCTGGAGGGGTTTTAAGAATGTTATAAGATCCGCTCAAGGGGGAAATAAAAGACCTACCACTCATATTGTTTACATAATTGTTTATATACAAAAGTGAGCTCTTGCCTGACCTGCGACCCTTTCAGCCCTTTACAGATGTTGTTGGCCTAGATATGCTTCTGTAGGTATGTGAGTTGAGTTCATGTTTAGGCCTTGGTTGGATGGTCCTTTTTCTATGGTTGGAAGTATCAACTCTTCCTGATTAAGATTGTTCATTTTTTTCAGTCCCAATGGAGTATTTGCAGATTCTTTTTAAGAAGGATTTCAGAAGAAGAGGAGAAGTTCCTTTAAAAGCATCTCAGAATTTTTATTCCATGTACCGTGCTTGATGAGATTTTTCCTTCAAGCATCATGGTTGTCATGCTTACCTCAATGACTTTTCTTCCCCTTTTTTATACAAACTTCTCATAATGTCCTAAAATCCCTTTCCTCGGAAGACCAAGTTTTTTGGGGGTTTGAAAAAAAATTGCGTAGTGTTGTTACTGAGAACCAACACTCCTTTCATAAAAGAGCTTACATTGTCAAGATGCATTAAAATTGTTGTATCCACTCTGATTTACGACCCAGCCTTAAAATTGTTTACCACATTTTACAAAGCTTCAAAAGTCACTTAATTCATCAGCTTCTAACACCTGCACAGAGTAAACATGCTTTGTATAAAGGCATGTTATTATGGCTTTCATTTTTTGGCTTCAAAGCAAACTATATTCCCAGGCATTGGAAAAGCACTGGCTATCTTTAAAGACACATGGACACGGTTGGTAATAACTCAAAATAGTTGTAAAAACTTACTTGGTAATGAGCAAAGGAGAGCTGTTGATAGTATAAAACATTGTGAGAAATAACTCCCTCTGAAGCCTTTTTTAGGCAATATGAAAGCACACACATTTTTGAGCAACAATGGTGTATTTTTTTCATTGTTCTCTTGCAACTTAGATGACAAAATTAGTCAAATTTTCACAGATTTCTTATTTTACACATAATATGTTGGAATATACACCAAGTGAGAATACTGGTCTTTGACAATCACAAAAGGTGTCCAGTGTCTTTAAACTATAACTCTTTGAGAACTTGACAATGTATAATCTTGGTTTTTTTTCACAGGTATTATCAACTCCAGCTTTCCACTGTCAGATCAGCCAATGCTTGGAGAGTGGTCTATTTATGCAGAAGTTCAAGGCCACACTTATAATAAAACATTTGAGGTCAACAAATATGGTAAGTTCCTTGGGTTGTTTAGTACCAGGAAACGTATAAAATGTTACAGGGAAATCTCTGCTGGTATTGAGTAAACCTAGTGAAGCATATGTTGCAGGTTTGAAAGAGGGTATCTGGTGAGAATGGAACCAAAACAACAACTAACAGTCAGTTCTCGTACACAAAACATAATGTCCACATATTTACATTAAACTTACACCATTTGAAGATAATGATAATAGAAAGCTTACCTTAAAAATAATACTAGCTGAGGTGCTGGAGTCTATGAGAAATGAGTAAAACAATGTTGCGAAAATACATTTTACATGCTAAAATAATGTTTCCTTTAAAGACGAAACTTATTTACGTGATATGTTTTACTCATTTCTCAGCAAATATTTGTTTTAATCTACCATCAATATTTTCAAACTGTGAGTTTGATGTAAATTGGTTGACATTGTGTTGTGTGTCCCACAAAAAGCACCCATCACAGACCCTTTAAGAAGAGGTTCTGCTTATAAAGAGCCCATCCTGAAGTCCCGAATTTCTTTTCTGCTTTGTGCTTTTTTGGAGTGCGTTTTGGCGACCCCAACCAAAAACTGTTTCTGACGTCATAACCAAAACGGTAACCGAGCTCACAACTCGGTTATTGTTCAGTCTGAACAGCAGAACCAACAACCAACAACCGAAACAGTTTTTGGTTGGTGTCGCCAAAACACACTCCAGGTTTTGTTGTCTTCTTATAACAATGTTCCAGTTATAAAGAGGTCTTTGGCCAGTCCCAGTGACCTTGTTATAGCGAGAGTTGACTCCAGTGAAATGAGAAAAAACAACATTGTACGCTAACTTTGTAGACAACACTGTTTGGCACCAAATTGAATTTTGTAGATATTTTCGTTTTGTGGTTTGAAACAGCAGGAAATCTTGTATCATGTTGCAGAACAGTATGTGTTTGTGTAGAAACTTGTGTTGTCGAAATGAAACATGATAATGTTGATTTTAAGGTAACAACACATTTTCTGAACCCTTTTTCTCCTTTATTTATTGTGAAACAACTTTTTCGAAAAAAAAACAAGAAAAAAAACTTTACGCTGCAGAGAAAATGTTATCAACAATATAATAAAAAATGAAACATAAGCTGTATTTTCAAAACTAATTTGTTTTGATCTGAACACTTCAAAAAGGTGTTGAGCTTATTTTCCTGGGAAAACAGGGAAAAAGCAAGTCTTCAAACGAATCGGTCTCCATTATCCAAAATTGGGAAAGACGTGGAATGACTCGCTGACACACCAAAGCGACGCCAAAACAAGGACTATGTGCAATAAATTCTCCCTCGTTCTAACACAACTATTACAAACATCCAATGAATCCCTTAGTTGCCTGTGCTGTTCGTCAATTTTCTAGTGGATGCAGTTCATTTCCTTTGTTAATTTTCAAGGAAACCCTTTTTCTGTTACCCCCCTCTAAAAGTGTTTGTGTTACTAGAAACAAACAATGTGTCACTAGGTTGAATGTACATTGAGGGCCTATTGGTCTAAAGTCTTGTTGTGGGGCGGGGGGGGGGGGGGTTGTGGGACACATATGGCCCTGGTGTTTTGACTTGGGAATGGTCCGTGCCCCCCCAACACCCCCCCCCCCCCCCAACACCACTGGAATATGACCAGTGTCTTTAAAAAGATGAGCACATATCACACATCACTCAAACACCTTGTACTCTCTTACTGTTAAAGCAGGAAAACCACTCATTTTGTCGACTGCCATAGTGCTCTTTTGCAAAGAAATAAACACAATGTTTCAACCACATGTCAATTTCCTTCTTGGGAACACCATGACCATGGACTCTCTTCTCTAATCTTTTAGTTTGCATTGAACACAAATCTTAGCTCCCTTCCAACAGACTTCCCCACTGCTGCGAAATGAATGGTTTCTGACAACCTTGTGCGGCCATGTAGGTGGTCAAACGTCACTGGCAGTATCGGTATGACCTTAAATATCAAGAATTAATGTAACATCTGGGTTTCCGATTTAGAAAAGACTGTGAGCAAAAAAGAATTCTCTCCGAAGTTAGAAACAGTTTCACCAGAAAAGGTTTGGTGCAGACCCCTAAGACCCCCTTTCTGAGAAATACACACAGATGATACATCAACACTTTATCCACAGAAAAACCAATAAATGGTGTTGCCTCGTTCAAGGTGTCTACAAGACTCAGTGATGTGTGGTCATATTGGAGATGATGTACCTCACACATTGGGTCATCTATTTCAGGCAGTACTTTCAAAGTTAATCGCAGTAGACGACTGTTACTGCAATCACAAACTGCTTCTGACATTTGCGACCACAAACATGTCCTTGATGTTAACATGTGTTGCTGTCAGTTTTGTTTCTTTGTTGCTGAGATTGAAAAGTCACCCTGAGAATTAAGGGAGGGTGTATTTTACATTAGCTTTTAGGAACTTTTTCTTTCCTTCAAAACTTAAAGACACTGGACACTATTGGTATTGTCAAAGACCAGTATTCTCACTTGGTGTATCTCAACATATGTAAAAAATGACAAACCTGTGAAAATTTGAGCTCAATTGGTCGTTGAAGTTGCGAGATAATAATGAAAGAAAAAACACTCTTGTCACACGAAGTTGCGTGCTTTTAGATACTTGATTTCGAGACCTCAAAATCTAATTCTGAGGTCTCGAAATGAAATTCGTGGAAAATTACTTCTTTCTCGAAAACTATGTTACTTCAGAGGGAGCCGTTTATCACAATGTTTTGTACTATCAACAGCTCCCCATAACTCGTTACCAAGCATGCCAAGTAAGGTTTTATGCTAATAATTATTTTGAGTAATTACCAATATCTAGTGTTCACTGCCTTTAATAATAATCGGTTTGTATATAGCGCTTTACAAGATCGGAAGGGCGTCTCAAAGCACTTCCAACAGTATTACCCCAGGTCATTGGGCCATTTTATTCATTCCTTGAACCATCTGAGCTCCCTGGGAATATACAGTTGATTGAATTGTTACCTTTGACCTTTGTGAATCTTTTGAATTTTGGCCTCGTTTCAGTTGACAATGTATGAAAAAATTACAAGAACAAGTAACTGTTTTGTGCACAGTCTGATAATATGATAACCTTTGGACTAATTTCTTTTCAGTTTTACCCAGATTTGAGGTACTAATTGACCCACCCAGCTACATAGCAGATGTAACCAAGTGTACAACAGCCGTAGTTAAGGCAAGGTAAGAAATAAAGGTGCCTTTCGCATTTTTTCCCCTATAACTTCTTCCCCCCTTGGCTGTAATTATAATGCTTATGTCTCTCACATGGTCACAAAAATTCAAAAACATTTGTCTGAATGAGATTATCTGAGAGGATATGTTTTTTTAAGGATTGTCACTGATTTTTTGTTCACCAAAAGTGAGGTTTTAAGCAAATTTGTTGCTGTTTCTAAGGCTTTAGTGGCCTTTAAGTTGATTGGTAACTGATATTACTTTATTCAACCTATAGTGTGCAAAGGTCACTGAGCAGTGGAGTCCATAAAAGATGATTTATACAAAACAGGTTTGACCAGTTCGTTTTTTGTTGGTATTCAACAAGACTCCTGTAAAGTTGAAGGAGAAAGCATGCCTGATACTTCACACTGAGCCAACGAAGGTCAATGCCTTTAAAACACTTCAGTAGAAATTGATAATTTCCTCATAGGGTACCCTTTTAAGGATAAAATGCCTTGGTGCCCTTGCCCTTTCAGGAACGAAGCATACTGGCCTGAAAAATGCTTATAAAGTTTGCTTACACAGCTTTTTTTCTTTTCAAAAAATACCCCTATATATAAAAGCGACATTACCCCAAATGGTGTTGTTCTAACAATGATTTATAATATCAACAACTCTCGACCAGTGCTCTTTAACCAAGTAATTACACAAAATGTTTACCATCCATTTAAAATAGGAAAATCAAACCCAAGATGAGTTGCCAGTGATGTGGCGATGGGTATAAACAAATGATGGATATATCACATACATAATCCCATCCTGATGTCTTTATCAGTTTGCACTTTGGTTCTAAATCTCTCCTATCATATCATCCAGTGTATATGGATTTGTAATTTATCTCTAATCATACAAAAACCTGGGATGCATCTGTCAACGACTGCATTCAAAGACATAAAAGGGAATAAAAGAAGGTCTCATAGTGATCCGAGACAGACGTTGAACATTGATCTTGAAAAGGTCTCGCAAAGTTCAAAGCTGTTTGGTTGCCCCTGGTTGAGTTCATTGTGTTGGACCCAATGGGACTCTCAGTTGTTGTCCCCCACCCATAACCCTGTGTTGTCTTTGTCTCTTGCGTGGATTGCTCCAGGGACAGGCAACATTTATGTAATTGTTTGTACATCTTGAAAGAGGAGGGTTTTCAGATGAGTCCAGTTTTATTGGCTAAGCAATTGATTTTTTTGTGCAAGTTGGTGTCCCTCCCCTCCCACTTATAATGCTTGGTCAAATCACTGCGGTCACCTGATTAAGAACAAACAGACTTTTAAAAAAACAGACAACATTTAGTGACAAGTTATTTTTAATCAAATTGCAAATCTTAATTCAATGTCGCTTGTTCTAACATCCACCTAAAACATGGTAGTACCTGAGTGGTCTTTTATTTTTATGGAAGTAATTCCTGATGATCCACAGCTCCATGGTTGAACAGAGCAAGAAAGTGTTGGGTATGAATAGGGTCTGGCTCTGGCAAGGCTGTTGCTCTTGCTTGTGTTATCGTGGTGTGAGAAATGCCAACAAAAAACTGTATAGTTAGCAACAAGGCATATTTGAGACCAATTTAAGAACTGACTCTGCGGTACTGCAGTTAATTATGATCCTACAAGCTGAAGTAGTCCCAGCCTATTTTCTAGACCATCCGGGTAATAGTTAAAAAACAGGACAGTTCTTTTTAGAACTGAGAAGTTTCCTGAACACCCGATAAATCTACTCCGCGGTAGTAGTTGAAAAAAGAAGGACAGTTCTACTTGGCAAGAAGATACACACATGGTGTTACCGCAAACCAAACATATATAAGGCATATTTCAAGGCACCCAATGTTTGTAGATTGTGGCTTCGGTTCTGGCTTTGGCTGAAGCTTCCAGTATGGCTTTGGCTTTGGCTCTTGATTAAGTTATCTATGTGGAGACACTGGCTCTGTCATCTAGAAGCCCTTTCAAATACACACAAATATAACTTCAAATTGTCTTGCTGATGGTGTAAGGGGCGAGGGGGGGGGCAGAGCTGCTAGTTCAATGGCTATGGCTACACAGTTGTTCATTGCCAACAGCTCTATATACAGCCCATTATAGGGTCTTCCTAGTTTGTGCTCTGTTTTAAGTACTTTTGATACTAAAGTAGACCACATCCTTTTGGGGGTTAAAAATGATGGGCCAATATGCCCCATCCGAGCGCACCTGTCCCAAGCATCTTGGAAAGCATCAATTATTCTGAGATGACAGCCAGGGGCATGTGGAGTTCCTTGGAACAGTTCCCTCAAGGACAGAGGGGGGGGGACTCCTATTCCCTTCATCATGTTTTTTTATACATGGTTCTTTATTAGTTTCTGTGTATTCAACGTGGGTCATTAGACTATTATTGGATTTAATCAAGGTGACCTTTATGGAGGTGCACACAGCTTGAAATGGTGCCCCAGTTTATTAAATGTACTTTTTTTGTCAAAAAAGAAGAAGTAACTGTTTATCTTTTTCGCTCTTGTTGCAGACTGGTCACCCTTTTTAAGGCAAATGTACTTCCTGTGATAAAAAGAAAAGGAAGATTTGTTTTCTTTGTAAATGTTGATCACAACAACTGGAGATGTATTGTGTGTTTTGAAATAATAAATCAGAGTCCAATCTTGTGTTGCTAAAGCCCAATGCCAACTTCAAAACTGGGTATATTTGCGGTGAATTCTTAAACATGCGTGCCACAGGCGGCTCGGTGGTGCCCGAAGCTGTTTTTTACATTTCGAGAAAACTGATATTGTGGTTTTTTTTTGCTTTTTTTCCCAGATACGTATTTGGAAAGCCAGTGAGGGGGAAAGTTTCCATCAATATGAACCTGCATGGCCTCGGTTACTACAGCGAATACATCGGACAAAATAACTACATGTTCATGGATGTAAGTAACAATGTTCTCAGTTAGTTTCCCTTCTGGTTTATTTCTTGATATTTGAAGAAAAAAAGTTGCAATGTGCTTAAAGGGGCATGTTGCTTTGCATTGGGCGCTTTTCGCCGTTAAAAGCCTTTTTATTAATTGAGTATGGTTGGAAGATGTTTTAAAAATATGAACCATACAAATGGCCCCAAATTGTGTGGTTTTCTTGTTACTTCATGAACTGAAATGGGCCGCCATTTTTTTGAGTCAAAAATTTGGTTCAACAATATGGTAGACCTTGTTCTTAGTTTAATAAATAAAAAAGAAAAGCACACAGTTTCAAGGCATAATATCGAAGTGGATCATTATTTTCTATGTTTCATATGTCTTCCCACCCATAACAAGAAACATATTTTAAGAGCCCAAGTCGTCCTTGAAGGTGTTCCTTGAAGGTGATCCCTCTACTGCCGCTTCAATTACAAAAGATTCGGCAGCTCCATACAAAATTGCATAATATGCACATTTTCTGGCATCCCTGAACAAAGATATTGACAAAATAGGGGAGACGGCCAATATAGTTTGTGTAAGAATTAGGGGCTCAATTTATATTCTTTCTCTGAAACTGTGTAAACTTTAAAA
This sequence comes from Asterias amurensis, assembly GCF_032118995.1. Lineage (NCBI taxonomy): Eukaryota > Metazoa > Echinodermata > Asteroidea > Forcipulatida > Asteriidae > Asterias > Asterias amurensis. The sequence goes on from NC_092652.1 coordinate 8,094,908, forward strand.
AGTTTTGTTGTTCATAATTGTTTTCTTTTTTCTTAGATTGATGGCATCGCCAGATTCAACATCTGTATTAGTGACCTGATCACCTCACCCTTGGGCGACCATTTCCGTGGTGTGGTACGCATCGAGGCAAGTGTTACAAGTGATGATGGCAACGTCTTCGTGGCCTTGGACGAGTCTTGCCTCGTCAAGAAGCAGCTTATCTCTCTGGAGTTCTCCAAAGACTCCAGGAAACACTACAAGCCTGGGCTTCCCTATTATGGAAAGGTGAGTTTGTTTCCGCTTTACGCCCCCAGCCAGCTTTACGCCCCCAGCCAGCTTTGTACGCCCCCAGCCAGCTTTACGCCCCCAGCCAGCTTTACGCCCCCAGCCAGCTTTACGCCCACTGGCAAGACCTGGCAGAAAGGACTGGCCCATGCCTGGCATGATACAACTTGCCTAACCTTGGCCAGCTCAGGTGCCCCTTAGTCAGCCTGGGTGCCCCTTAGCCAGCCCGGACCAGCCCTGTTAATTCTCACTCGGGCCAGGGGTGGGCCAGGGGTGGGCCAGGGCTGCCTTGGTTTGTCTGTGTAGGGATGGTCCACAGCTGGCAGCAGGTTGGTCCAAGACTGGTAGCTGGTTGTTTGTTTGTTTGTTTGTTTCATTTCCATTAATACAATCATACATACAGATACGTAATGAATAAATGGTCAGTACAAAATGTATGAGAGAGGGTGACATCCAGAGAAGGACTGGCCTTCTGTAGTGGAGCACCCGAGACTGCGGTCAGATAAGTCAATTTTGAATAATACAAGCAATGAGTTTCCAGATTTATAAAAGTATTAGTTCGAAAATAAAGATAGCACATTGTACATTGTTAAAATAAACATGTAAAAAAGAAAGATACTTAATGTCCTGCTGAATGTAGGCATGAGTAGCAGTTGAGATTAGTGCAAACATAATCATTGTAATTTTTTAGAGTTCCTTGAGGTGTTTAAAGGCAGTGGACACTATTGGTATTTACTCAAAATAATTATTAGCATAAAACCTTACTTGTAACAAGTAATATGGAGAGGTTGATAGTATAAAACATTGAGGAACGGCACCATCTGAAGTGAGGTAGTTTTCAAGAAAGAAATAATTTTCCACGAATTTGATTTCGAGACCTCAAATTTAGAACTTGAGGTCTCGAAATCAAGCATCTGAAAGCACACAACCTCGTATGACAAGGGTGTTTTTTTCTTTCATCTCGCAACTTCGACGACCAATAAATTGCGCTCAAATTTTCTCAGGTTTGTTATTTTATACATATGTTGAGACACACCAAGTGAGATGACTGGTCCTTGACAATTACCAATAGTGTCCAGTGTCTTTAACAAAGATCTGTGTGGATGAACTAACCAGGGTGAACTAACCAAAACAATTAAGTCTAAGGTGATTTTCTACTCCATGAGTGGAGCCTAATGCCAAGCTCTCCTGTTCCCCAAACCTTAGTCAACCTGGCAATCATATTAATATAAATAGAATAATCCAGTCAGTAAATAATCTCTATCAGATAATAAACCACAAATAATCTCTACTTATTAGTTATGGGCTTTTTTGTAACAACTCAATGTTTGGCTATGGTATTAAGTCGGCTCTTCATTGATGGTTGTGCAAACCTGTGTTTTGACCCCTTGCTGAAAAGTCACACGCGACTTCTGTCTGGCTGCCTCGGTTCGCCTACAGTCAAACTTAATGCTGTGTCAACTAAAATGCACACTACTCTGAGTAACACACAGGCAGGCCTGTATGCATCGTTTTACAAAGGGCAAGGTCACCGGGGCATTTTCTCCTTGTAAAGGGCACCCTATGAGAAAATTGTAAAATTCTACTGGAGCATTTCAAGGGCACCGAGGCAATGACCATGAGGCATGGAGGCAAGCGCCTTCGTTGCCTGCGTGAAGTTTCAGGACTGACACAGGGGCATAATTGGCACCCCAAAATGGCACTACCCAGATTATTTTCTAGATGTTAAAGATGTCAGGTGACTTGGTTGAATATTGTTAGTTATAAAAAAAACCATATTTGATGGTGTGAATATATTTGCATAGCAAACGGTGTAAACTTAACAATACAAAATAATGCAAACAATAATGCAATAATGCAAAATGAAATTTACTTTGCCCTCTCAGAGCTCAAATTGCAGGCCTTAAAGGCAGTGGACACTATTGGTAATTGCTCAAAATAATTGTTAGCATAAAACCTTACTTGGTAACAAGCAATGGAGAGCTGTTGATAGTATAAAACATTGAGAGAAATGGTTCCCTCTGAAGTAATGTAGTTTTCAAAAGAAAAGTAATTTTTCGCAAGTTTGATTGCGAGACCTCAGAATTAGATTTTGAGGTCCTGAAATCAAGCATCTCAAATTAAGCACACAACTTTGTGTGACAAGGGTGTTTTTTCTTCCCTTATTATCTTGCAACTTCGATGACCAAGTGAGTTCAAATTTTCACAGGTTTGTTATTTTGTGCATTATGTTGAGATACACCAAGTGAGAAGACTGGTCTTTGACAATTACCATACAAGTCCAGTGTCTTTAGTCTTAAACCTTATATTGTGTTTAGGTTCTACTCTCCTACCCGGATGGAAGTCCAGCAGACAACATCACTGTCGAGATCAAAGCTGAAGTTCGACAAGATCCAGTTTTTACTCAGACCCTTGTCTCTAAGATGGGTGTGGGAGACTTCATCATTCCATCACTCCCACCAGTCTCTGGACACATCTGGATCAATGTGAGTAAACACTGTATCCGTTATCCCGTGGCATACAGCCCCGGGAGCCCCTGGGAGTTGATTGTTACCCCATTACCCCGTCTCGCACCCTCACACATCCTTATTCCACTGGAGAGCAGAGGCTGCTATTCCCTGAACTGAAGTTAGATCAGGGGTAAAGCCCCATCGGGAACAGAGTATGAAAAGGGCTTTTGTTTGCAGCGCCTGTTCAGAAGATGCTTGAAATCTACCTGTAAAGTGGTTTACTTCACAATATTATCTTTGGGGGTAAGGGGAATCCTTGTACACCCCTGTGTGCTGAGAAGCAATTGGAACATTCAGTGTAGAAGTGCTGTGCTTAAAAATGTGCTGTAAAGTGATTAATTGCACATTATCTTTGGGGTTAAGGTGTATTCTTTTTAAACACCTGCATGAAGAGAAGAAGCAAAAGTCACTTGCTCAAAGACAAAAAGTGTCACAACTGGGATTTGAACCCACACATGGTGTACTGGACTGCTTGGCCCGGCCTAACACTTCATTTCACTTTCTTTATATTTGTGTCCCACCAGGCAAAGGTTAAAGCCATTGACGGTGAGGATGCTGCAGACACTTATTTCTCAAGCTATCTGTCTCTAGGAAGCTGGTACTCTCCAAGTAAATGCCATCTTCTACTTCATACCCTTCAAGACAATCTGAAGGTAAGAGTTGTTCAAACTTTATGAAACTGTCGTCATGTTTGAAATCCAGAAGCTCTGTAGATCTGTAGAGCTGTGTTTGTATGAGACCAGCTGCAGTCCATTTTACAATACTCTAGGATTAATCCTATCATTATAGTTTTCGTTATTATTATTATTATTGTTATTATAATTATATTGAGTTAGGGTGTACTCGTCTTAATACTTAGGATGGGTTCAATGCGTCCTAACGTCTATGGATACAAATTGAACTCATCCTAAGTCATAAGATTAATCCTAAGTTAGGAAGAGTTTGGTGAAATCGACGGCATGTATGGCCCGATTTTATAATGCCTGTGTATTAAGCATGCAAACTTGCTTATCACAAAAGCAACTTTTGCTTAGCAAAAATAGGTTACCATGTAAAACACCAGGCCTGTTTCTTGATAATTTTACCGAGACGAAGTCGAGGTAAATTATCAAGAACCAGGCCTCGACGGGTTTAAACCACTAGTTGAAAACCGATTCAACACACTTTGATTCCCATTCATTATACCTTTTAGGTAAAAAACTAGTGCTGGGCGAATAGTGAAATTTTGTTATTCGGATACCGCTGGCCAACTATCCGAAATTAACCGGATATTCGAATAGTTTTTTTCGCCGCTAGAGGGCGCTAAAAAAAAAATAAAAATAAAAAAATATTTAGAAATTTTTTTTTTTGTCGCTAGAGGGCGCTGTTCGTTCGTGAATGAGATCTTCTGGGCGGATTGATATTAGTTTTAGACAGTGTCACTCGGTTCATTCATAAAAATGACCGGATCTAATTTAAAGATGGCGATTTGCTTTTTCTTTTGATCGTGGATGACTCTACGTGAAGGAAAACTTTTGTAATCTTTGAACAAATTACGTCAGAAATGTCATTGTTTTGACTCTTCACGGAGGTGAGCATAGTTAAATACTTAATTTATGCTGTTTTATGCTGTCTTAATAGAAGTTTCATTAGGATTCAGACAAAACATTCATGTCAGTTGTCGCCCGACGTCCGCGGATATTCGGATATTAAAGAATATCCGGTTACTTGGTTGTAATTACAGAACTATCCGGTTTATAAATAGCTATTCGCGCCCTATGCGGATATCCGGTTAAGAAAAAAAGGGCATTCGCGGTTACGGATAGGAAAACCTATTCGCCATTAACCGGATATTCGAATTATTCGCCCAGGCCTATAAAAAACATCAACACTTTTTGGTCAAAAAGTAAAATAATGCAAAAATTATAATTGTTCAATGATTTCTTTCTAACACAACACCCCTCCAGCTATGAAATGGTAAAGCCCTCCGCCGCCCTTGGGTAAACAACTCCTTATGTGCGCGTCGTACGTATCGCGTGATGTGGCATACGTAACTGTTTCAGCCGTTGCTCTCGACCAATAGGAATGAAGAAACTGTCTTATAATCACAGGTGCAAGCTCGCGTGTCAAGCCCATGTTTCAACACTTTTTACTGGTCATAAACAAAGGTTTATACACACCATCATGACGCGCTCTCCAAGAATATGTAGGAATAGCGAAACTGTCTGAGGTATTTATTAATGTGCTTTACTCAACACATATGGGACAACAGCTTTACGCCTCATGCAGATGCAAGAGCAAGTGTGCTGCTTGACGACACAAATGCGTAAAGTTTGACCCTACCCACACTTTGACACTGAACTTGACTGGTCTTAAAATCTCCTGTTTTTAATAAGCTGAAGATTTAATGAAGGGTTAACTTTGTTTCAAGCTAAAAATGTTGCTGATGCCAATCTTTTTGTATCTGGTAGGTTGGAGACAACGCCATTATTGGGGTACACTCAACGTGTCCGTGTAACTTCACCATGCATTATGAAGTGATGGCAAGGGGTAATATAGTCACGTCTGGTCTGCACGATGCCATGCTGCGCAGCAGCAGCGGTCGTAATGATGGAAGCCGAAGGAGACGTTTTAGTACTCACCAAACCATCGATCGGTTCATGGCAGAACAAGGTAATCAATGAGCCATACAAAACTTGCTTTCTGAACATACATTCTAGAGCAGCTTAAGCAAGCAAAATTAGATAAACACAACAGAGTTTTTCTTACGGGTATAAGGTTACCCGCCACGGTACCATGTCACATGTTTAATCTGTGACTTGTATGCTGCATATTTCTGCTTAGAAGAACATATTTAAGCAATTTTTTTTTAAGCAGCTCTATGAAATAAGGACATGATCAAGAGCTTAATCAATGCTTTAAATCTGTTAAAACCCCAAGTTTGTTACCATCTTTGGTTCAAAACTTAGGATTACTAAAAGTAGAAACCCTAAGAAATATACGAGAGATTTTAAAAGAGAAAAAACAAAGAGTTTCTTTCAATGATAAATTTAAAATTTTTTGATGTTGTTTAATCAGTAAGGAAGTGGCCAACATAAAATAAGATTATGTTTTGGCTTTTATTTTAAATAAAACAAAATAGCTTTGGAAAATTTCACCCTGTTTTTGGCTTTTTGTTTCTCGTATACTGATAATTTCGACAACTGACCCATTTAGCTTGATCGCATCAGATATTTTAAAACCATTTTTATGCTATTTATAAGGAAGGAAGTTGCTAATATAAAAAAAGATATGTTTTGGTATTTAAATTTTATAAAATTGATGGCAATGATGGCAATTTGTTTTGATCAACGACTCATAGCCTGATCACATCAAAAAATGTCTTTCCTTCTACGTTTTTAGTGGATAGTGAAACGGACAGCCAAAGTTGCCGAACCACCTTTCAGTTTGAGGTGACCCATGCCATGGCTCCACTGAGCCACCTGTTGGTCTTCTACGTCAGAGACAGTACTGAGGGTGTGGCTGACACTATGGTCATCCCTGTGGAGCCAAAGTTTGAAAATGAGGTGAGAAACCATTAATTTTTTAAGAGAGTCCAAAGTTTTTCATTCCTACATTCTTATTTCTTTTTAGTTTCTTTTTTATTATTTTTTATTTGATGATACCTGATAGTGGTGGTTAACCGCTGTTGGTTATCAACAGACAATAACAAATCAAATTTAAAAAAATCTGCTTAATCAAAAACTATTGTTTTTACTGCTTAGCAAACAAAATCAGGATACCAGCCACAGATTGTATGTGGCATTCTATTTTGGCTGGTAACCGTAATCTGCTAAGCATAATTTTGATTAGTTACTTTTTGTGCTTCTCAGAGCTTCTTAAGCACAAAAAGTAACTCAGTAAGCATAACTTTCAACAAGTAATAATTTAAAGGGAGCTTTTAAACAGTGTAAGTTAAAGGTCAATCTGGTGAAGTTTGTGTTTTGTGTCACGCAAAAAGTACCAAGACCTTTTAAATAATTGACTGTGTGAAAATTCAAAAAAACATCTTTCCAAAATTTCTAGGCCTTCTTATATTTATGTTTTAGAGGCTTTACTTGGTATGGATCATAAGCAAAACTAAAGTGGTGAACTTGCAGGCAGGTAAAGTTAAATGGAAAAGCAAAGTATACTTTTCGAAAAACAAGAACACACACTGGTTTTTCTTAGAACTAACGCTTCTCCCCTACAAAGGTTTTTAGTATGTGAGTTTTTACCTCCTGAAACATGTGCCTTCAATTACATGCACTTTGTCAAAAGACACATTGAAGAAGAGGCCCTCATGGTTTTTTGAGTAAATCAGAGGAAATCTTCACCTTGAAAAAGTTTAGCCTTATCGTAATAAGTCAGAAACCACATTGATGATACCCTGGTGTTTCTTGGAAGTCTGTGTGTGGAACGGATTGGGGGCCAATTTCCTGCTTACACCAAGCTGTTCTCTGGGGTATTGAGGTTTTACTCTTTTATGACTTAAGGAGGTTTTTAACAACATTTTGAGACCTTGTAAGTTTAGAGTTATGGTGAAAGAATCAGATAACAATGGGTTGAGAAAGTCTAAAATCTGTACTGAAGGCATGAATAATGGGTATATATTAGGGCCAGCTCTTGTACTCAACAGAACAGATATTCCTGAATATCAAGGGTTTTAATTTTTAGTTTTATGCCGGCAGGGACAGTTAGACGACTATTGTTCTTTCAGTAGTTTGTCAGCTTTTTCACTGGTTAATAATTTGTTTTAAATTGGGATGATTTATTGCAACAATGGACCACTGGAAGAGATTTAACTGGTTCTGAGGTTTTACTGATGTTAAATTTGCATCGGGATAAAATATATATTTCATTTTGGTTGTACGCTTGTGTACTAAGTACTTTCCCGAGTTCCGTGAACAAATCACAGGCATATTACTAGGGTTGGATTTGAACCAATGACCTTTGTAATTCGAGAGCAGTGTCTTACCAAGTTGGGTCCTGGCTTGTTTTAACTAGCATTTGTTCAAAATATAAATGGTATTTTGTGAAGCTTCAATTGCTAAGAATATTCAGAATCTAATTGTCTTTATCTCAATAGATATTTTATACCCTTCAATTCAGCCTAGTACTATGATTGTCAAAATGTAGCATTTAAGTATGAACCAGGCTTACATAATTTAGTTCTAAGCGGTAAATTGCACTGGCAATGTGTAGTTACACACGTGACATAGTTCCAGTCTTTACAAGTACTCATCTAGTTTAGCTGCTTCATATACTAAAGGATGAACTATAACCAAAGCTACAAACTATTGATGTTGTTCTGTTTTCCTCTGGAAGCTCAAAGGGATAGGGTTAAACAGGGAATGACCGCTGTAAAGCCTCAAGACAAGTGTCCCTTTCAGAAGTTGACACTTGACCTTCAAAGAGTTGGAGTCCTAGTTCTGTCATCTTCTACATCTGTCAGTTCTAGTTTAAACCAAATGGCTTCCTATTTTGTCGGCAGTTACCAGGGGCCACACTCGGGCAGCTGTCATGCCTTATCCATCATAAGAAAAGAAAATTCTTTACAAACAGGGCCCATAGAAATGCTTAAATGGGAAATTTTGCTTTAAAACTTTCTGCTAAGAAAATATGAACCTAGAACATGATTACAACAGTTAGGGGAGATGCGGGAGAGTTGAGCCATATGGAGAGTTGAGCCATACGAAGAGTTGATCCACCCCTCAAAACACCACTATAGAGTGGTTGAGTCCATAACTGTATGCCCTCTGTTGGTAGTGTCTAACCAAACATTCGTTTTGGCTACAGCACAGAATGTGAGAGATACGTGCTTTAAAACTTTGTGCTAAAAAATTATGAACCTAGGATACCAATTACAATAGTTAGCCTTACGGTGTGGTGTACATAAGGCATGGTATTTTGGCTGGTAAGCATCAATACTTTTTGCTGAACTACTTTTTGTACTTAAGCAGCTCTATGAAATTGGGCCCAGAAACCAGAGCTTAGCAAGCAAAAACAAACTTTTGGGGTGCAATTTGTGCCTTTTTGTATCTGAATTCCAGCTTAATTTGGCTGATAATTCCTCAATAAATTGGATCCTGTTGCCAAGCAGGCTGATTTCACGAAAGTGGTATACAGGGAAAAATGTTTTGTAAATGCACTTTCTAAGTGGTAAATGGTGGGGCACTAATTATAGCAGCTGTGGGATACTCAACATTTTGACAAATAACCCTCTACCATTGTCTACAAGATAGTTCTATGCTTTTAACATATTTTTTTTTTTGCAATTTAAAGGAATATAAACACCAGCCCAGTTTTTACTTCCCATGAATGCGAAGTGAACTTTTACAACACAGGGCTGTTTTTGCAGCGAATGTTTCGCAGGAATTGAGCACATTTCAACTGTTGCAAATTATTTGCTGCTAATTTGTGACTTTAAAATTTGTATCGCATTCGCATTTGTAGGAAATTATGAGCAGGGCTTTACTTAACAGAACACGTTGCCTTGGATTGGTCGAGTTGGTCTTTTTAAAGGGTTTCTAATCGTTTTTAATAAATGGGTAGAAAGACGTTGTAAAAGTAGAATACAATGATCCACACAAACATGTCTTGAAATTGCACTGTTTTCCTTTTACCTCGTCTACTAACACGGTCGGCATAAATGGTCAACCATGTTAGTTCGCAAAGTAAAAGGAAAACCACGAAAGTTCAAGTCTAATTCGTGTGGATCATTGTATTCTACTTTTAAAACATTTTTCCAACCGTATGCATTTTATAGCAATTGGTTATAAATGCTTTTTAAAGAATACGTCCGATCCAAGGCAAGGTGTTCCTTAAATTCAGCCACGCCTCATTTATAACAATGTTGGCTTTGTTTTAGGTCCGAGTGGAGATGTCCAAGAATGAGACCCTGCCGGGCTCCAAGATGAAAATGATGGTCAGCGCTAAACCAGGATCCTGCATCTGTGTGGCGTCTGTTGACCAAAGTGTCCAGTTACTGAGACCTGGTTATCAAGTCACTTCAGAAAAAGTATGTGGATTTGTTCCTGATACAAGCTGATACTTAAAACATTTAACCCTTTGGTTTTAACTTGCAGGGTTGTGATTTCTCAAGTTTTTAAACTAGAAATAAGTTTTTTTTTTAAACCCCACCCGGAAAAAATAATAATGATGAAAATAAAATAATAAAAACTATAGATATGTCATAAGTTATATCAAGTTCATAAGAAAATGAAGATCAAACCACATGGAACACCCCACATTGCAGAGTAGGTCTTTTAAAGCCAAAGATAAATTCATGTAACCAAGCTTCGTCTCTGCAAGCTTTCGCGCTCGCAAGCTTTCACGCTTTGCGCTCATAATTTAGTTTTTGTTTAAACAGACTATCGCTGGGAGGAGGAAATCATGATAACTAATCGTCGCCCAAACTAGTTTTAATCAAACAATGTATAATTTAGAGTTCAACAAAGAAAAATTTACTAGAGTGGGACTCGAACCTGTTACTTCCAGATTTAATGTGCCACGACTGCAACAACTGAGCTATCTATCCCTAACCTAATGTCGGCAGTATATGTGTCTTATCTTTGTTCGGGTTGCCTTACTAATTTTAAGATGTACCAGCTGCCCTATTTTGAAAATCAGTTACTGTCGAGGAACAGTTCTGTGTTCTCTAGATATTTAAAGATGAAGAATTTGTTTCTTTTTTTTTATGATTTCAGATCTTTGCAGAGTTGGAAAATTATGACATAACCAACACGGTATCAGCAGAGACAGCTTGGTGGGGTGGATCCTTCCGCCGACGGAAACGCTCTCAGCTCTGGATGCGCTCCAGAGATGCCAACTTTGCTTTTAGGGTCAGTTCAGAAAAAATCAAAATGTTATCAATCCAAATTTGACTTCCATTTCTGCAGAAATAAAAAAAATTCACTGAACTGTATAGGAAGTTTTTCTATTCACCATTAATAATGAACCCTTCTTAAATAGTGCGTATCACATCCATAAGGACTGGTTGACAGAAAAGCAACAATTTGTACAAAGTAAACAGATATGTTTTCAGCCGGGTTTTGAATTGTTCTGATGTTTCTGCCTGTTTAGCAACCTCTGGAAGACTGTTCCATAACTGGAACCAGAAGCGTACCACTTGGTTTTGCTGGGGGAGTCAGAAGGAATTGATATGTAGATAAAAGATTTCTATACACACATCAAAATGAACAAAACGCTTGTTTTTTCTCAGATTGTTTGCCATTGATAGAACAAGTTTGATTGAAATATATACTCCTTTAATGTATCCAATTTAATGTCTGATCATTTTAAGAACTTCACAACTTCAAAAGGTCTGTGTTTTCCAGCAAATCTTGTTATTCTTAAATCCCACTCAGGGAGGTGGATTACCATCAGCAGGAAAAAACAAAAACATGTTATCGAAAAAGAAAAACAAAATTGGAACAAATAAAACAGCTGTTAAAAAGAAGGAAGGAAAGGATCTACACGAAGTGTTGACAGCTTTCTCACTCTCATTTTACCCTCTGAAAAATCAGGTCTATTAAATAATCCCAAGGAAATCATCCGTACCTAACTGCCAATCAGGAGAGCAGATGTTCACTGCAAACGACCCAAGATCCACTTGATTGTTTTTAGTGACTAAACGTTCCATTTAAGATGCCTCGCTAACCAATTTAAAAGTGTCATTGTTTTTCCCTTTCTTGTCAACTGTATTCGAAGAGTCGAAGACAGCCTAATTAGCTGTTTTTCAGTTGTCTACAGGGCAGCCTGTCAAACTCAATCAAGCTTTGCCGTTAAACCGTGTAACTGTTTTCGTTGTTCTTATTGCTATAAACAGGAGGCTGGCTTGAAAGTGATGACTGATGTTGTGCAGCTTAACTTCCACGATAGTGACTCAGCAATTCTGGGTAAGGTTTTTTTTTCTTTTTTTTCGTGGGGCAAAAACACAGCTGGTGGATTTGTCAGGATTTTATCAGCTGATTATAAAAGACAGGAAAGTCCATGTGGGGAGCAAATCTTGTTATAGGAAGATTTTTTTATGTATTTTTTTTCTCTAAAATTGTTTTTCCTAATTCATTTAGGTTTATTTTTCAGTAAACAGTTGACAAGACTAAAATTTAAAGTCACCTGGAAATATAATTTTTTTTTCTTCAAGCAGTAGAGTATATGTTTCTGAACAATAAAATAATATGTTGAGTAATTGTTTTTAACGATTTATATGTTTAAAAAAATAAATAAAGTTTTGTGGGGGATGACTCCGCCTACCCCTTTTGTGACGTCAATCGAGGAAGACTTTGCCTCGATCTAACAGCGAACACACGTACTTGCAAGTACATTCAAGTCCTAGTTGTGAGTTTTACGTTTCGAAAAAGTTTTTTTCTTGCATTTTCCCGACAATGTCGACCAGGTGGATGCAGCAAAACAACTAAAGGTCGGGTCAGTTTGCAAAGTGGTCTTGTCCGACGTCTATTCCAGCGCTTTGCAGCAAACACTTCGAGCCGTCGTACTTAGAGAATCCGGAATACACTACACATTTTGACATGAAGAGAAAAGTTCTTTTCTAAAACATGACGTCATTTTTACAATTTTTCCAGCTAGTGTGGAAGTCGAAGAAGGTACCTGAAAGACGTAACGAACCTAAAGGAGCATTTGCCTAACGTGAAAAAAATCAGGGACTTTTTCAACTTTGAGGGCATGTTTTTAGCTTGCGCCAAGCGTCACTATCTTGAATAAACCAGAGTTTGTGCATCTTTGATGTTACGGGGGAGATTCCCATTATTACAGAGTTATTTTTCTCTAGTAAACAGCAATGAAAAAAGACCACTGTGTTGTTGTGGTTGTTGTTGTTTTTGTTTATTTTTTTTCCATGGCAGGTTTGGTATTTCCATAAATTTAATCTTTAGTATATTATTAAAATTTTGGATCTTCAAACTATTTTTGTCCTTCTTTCTTACACTGGTCTCATTAGGGACTGTCCCTCGCTCTCCCCTATTGACCCTATGTCCTGTTCAGCTCTTCCTGTTTAGCCAGTATACTGGGAGGTAACCCAGGAACCATCTGGGGGGGGGGACAAGGATGGGTGGGTACACGGAAACCACAGATTATCTCATTGTCAATGCAGGGGGATTTCCCTCCAGCGGCTGTTTTTCAGTCTTGTGTGAAAAACAACACGTGCTGTGTCATCTTGAAGGTTGAGATTGTAGAAATTAGTGCCAATTGGTGTTTGGCTTGAAATCTATTATAGACGACTCTGGACACTATTGAAAATTGTTAAAGACCAGTCCTCTCACTTGGTGTGTCTCAACATACATGTATGCATAAAATAACAAACGTGTGAAAATTTGAGCTCAATTGGTCGTCAAAGTTGCGAGATAATAATGAAAGAAAAAACACCCTGGTCACACAAAGTTGTGTGCATGCTTTCAGATGCTTGATTTTGAGACCTCAAAATCTAATTCTGAGGTCTGGAAATCAAATTCATGGAAAATTTCCTTCTTTCTCGAAAACTACGTTACTTCAGAGGGCGCTGTTTCTCACAATGTTTTATAATATCAATCTCTCCCCATTAGGACTCGTTACCAAGTAAGGTTTTATACTAATAATTATTTTGAGTAATTACCAATAGTGTCCACTGGCTTTAAGTGGCCTATAAGGTCACCCGTAAACAGCAACTATTGAAGGACAGTTTTCTCTATTTTAAAACTCTAAACTGAAAATGAAAATAAATTGGCACAGAATAATCATATCAGCACAGTTTTCATGAAGGCAATGCATTTTTTTGGAAAAACACATATTTTTGGCAAATCAGTGTTTTTGCGCTATTTGAATGTTGTTCGTGAAAACAACATTTTCCCAATTTTCCCAGGTGCTAAATCGTTGTATTTTTCTTATTCCACTAATAAGCAAAAGGACCATTTAATCAAACTCCCACTTTTGCGTTTTCACGAACAGACATTTTTCATGAATAGATGGCAAACAATGTCCGAAACAATGATTTCAAAAAAAGTTTTTAACTTCAAATGCAGTTTTTTTCTGAACATGAACAATTTGCTGCAGGGGCAAAATTGCCTATGTGAAAACATTGACGATACCTTGTATGTGTCCAAAAGCCATACTTGAATGTATTATGTTTACAAAAAAATATCTATTTTAAATTGAATTTTATAAAATTTCATGACTAAAAAACACACGTTTTGACAGCTCCTGTCCAAGAATAGCTGTCTATCAAGGATTATTATTATTATTATTATTATTTTTTTTTTTTTTTTCAACCACAGAACAATACAAAATACAATCTAAAAATAATAAGGTGCTAACGATCTAGAAAAACATCTACACTAAAAGCATTTCTAAAAACCTTCATTGAGACAAAGGTATTAACCTGTTTCTTGTTGTTACCCTTTGTTATGCAGATGATCATGACTCTTGGGTTGAACTGAGTGCAAAGAGGGCCAGCTTACTGGATCAAGATTCCAGTCATGATCGCAACGCTAAGCGTAAACGAGCATTCTTCCCGGAAACCTGGATGTGGCAATGCTTCAATCTCAGGTAAAAAATTAACAAACATTTAGGCCAAGTAAAACAAAACAGGAGGAAGGCTTTGATATTTATCTATTTGTTTACTTTTTTAAATGGCTTCCCACACAATTTTCAAAGACAACCAGTTTTTCTATAGTTGGTAAGGCATTGCTTTAGATTTGCAAAGGTTGTGGGTTCGAATCCACCCGAGTAATATGACTGTTTTTTTTTACAGAACTCGGGAAAGTACTGAGTATACAACTAACACACATCAATGTAAAAGTAAAAACCAAAATTAATATTCTTTACCCTGGTGCAAATTTAACATCTATTAAATTCTTAACTTGAGTTAATTTCAAAATTTTTCCCGGCAGTTCATCAAGATCAGAAGAGCAGATTAATATGAGAGTTCCAGACACCATCACAACATGGATGACCGATGTGATTGCCATGTCCTCAACTCACGGTCTGGGAGTGGCCAAGACGGTCCCTCTGACCACCTTCAAGAACTTCTTCGTTGAGTTCACGCTGCCGTACTCCGTCATCAGAGGAGAGCAACTGAGGATTCCGGTGACTGTCTACAACTACCTCGACAACTGTGTTCAGGTTTGTAGATGGAAAAAAACACTGTTTTAACTCTTTTGAACAAGATTTTTGAGGTTTTTTGAAGTTCTGAAAAAAAAGTCTTTCTCACCAAACAAACTGTATCATGCTGATTTGTGTTGCTTTCTACTGTGTTCAGGTTTGTTGATGGAAATAAAATGTACATGTATATTTTTATATCTTTTTTGAATTAGCTATTTGGGGTTTTCCGAAATTCTGTAAAAAAAAATGTCTTTCTTGACAAAGAAAATGTATTTTGCTGATTTGCGTTGCATTCTGCTGTGTTCAGATTTGTTAATGGAAATTTTATTTTCAATTTATAAACGTTCAATTAATTTATTGTTTTTTTTGTCCTTATCTGTCCATTTCAGGTTGATCTGAATGTCCATCTTCAGGAAGATGTCCGTTTTCTGATGCACACCGAACGCCACCAATCATTCAAGCTCTGTCTGCAGGCGCAGGATACACAAACAGTCTACCTCACTCTAGTGTTCAACGAGCTCGGCAGAAAGAAAATCCATGGTAACCTGTACACTTGATTTCTGTATCAGTGCTTAAAGCCATTGTACACTTTCGGTACAGAAAAGAAAGACAAAAATTCACATACTTACAAATAACTTACAGGGTTTACAGAAGGTAATGGTGAAAGACTTCTCTTGAAATATTATTCCATGAAATGCTTTACTTTTTGAGAAAAAGTTAAAACAATATCAGTTCTCGATAGCGAGAATTCTGGATTTATTTTAAACACATGTCATGACACGGCGAAACGTGCAGAAACAATGAGTGGTTTTTCCCGTTATTTTCTCCAGACTCCGATGAAGGATTGAGCCTAAATGTTCACAGGTTTGTTATTTTATATATAAGTTGTGATACACGAAGTGTGGGACTTGGACAATACTGTTTACTGAAAGTGTATAATGGCTTTAAAAAGAGTTTGGGAAATGGTTAAACACTCGACCACAACTCGTTTTTTGTGACTAGCAAGCCGTACCAGTTAGCTTGTCATTTCAGTAGGCCACAAGCTTTTTCAGTAGTTCATTATATAAAATGCTTCTCTGCACCAAACTGTAACAGTCAAAGCACTGGGTGAGAATTTTGACTGATTCTGAGGTGTTGTATAAACCAGGTTTTGGCCAACAGTTTACTGTTTTTATCTAGGGAGAATGGTGTTGTGAACTTTTGAAAGAAAGTTAGTAGGCCTACGCATCAAACAAAATTTGACATGGAAGTAGATATTGAAGATATGGGAGAGGGGTTGTATAGTTAAAACAACTGTTTGCTTAGTATGGAAACCACCCCAATTCATTAGAGATAGTCATTACATGGAGGTACCGCAAACCTTTGTATATCATGTTGGTATATATACAAGTGCTATATAAGACTAATTATTATAAATATTTGGGGTAAAACCATGTAAAGTCTAATTGAGTTGGGGGGTTCTGAAAAGAACCGTTGGTTTTTTAAAGGCAGTGGACACTATTGGTAATTACTCAAAATAATTATTAGCTTAAAAACTTACAGCAAGTGAGATACAGCAAGTGAGAAGACTGGTCTTTGACAATTACCAATAGTGTCCAGGGGTCGATTTCACAAAGAGTTAGGACTCGTCTTATCTCGAGTTAGAGTAACTCGTCCTATTTTAGGATTAATCTTAAGGTCTGCATGCTACAGTGCAGGGTTGCGACTCTTCCTAAGTCCTAAGATTATAGTCTTAAGTTAGGAAGAGTTTTGTGAAATCGACGGCAGTGTCTTTAACTCTTAGAGATAATCATTAAAGGGTGTTTCTGCAAGCCTTACTATACTGTATTTCCTCCATACAAAGTAAACACTGTTTATTATCCACTCTTTTTCTTGCCCATGAAGCTAGTGCAGAGGCCTTGATTTCTCCGGACTGTTGTGTTGGACCAGTGGCTAACGATGGCGTAGTTGGAACAGATAAAATCACCAAAATCATACTTGTTGAGGTGAGGAAATAAAACTGAAATAATGATTTGCGACAGTTATGAAAAGATATATCAAAAAATGAAACCTGCTTAGCTCTTTTGTAATTTGATTTTGGCAATTCTCAACCAAATTTTCTCTTCTGAGGAGAAAAAAAAAACTTTATCTAAACTCCATTTGGCTCAAACAAATTCTCTTCTCGAGAAGAAATACAAAAAACTTAATTTAAAGGGAAGGTACACGCTTGGTAATTGTCAAAGACCAATGTCCTCACTTGGTGTACCCCATTATAAAAGAAATCGTTTGTTCACCCTGCCGTCACTCAACAGCCCTTTACTGGAAAGTGGGTTGTGCGACAAGCGAATCATTTTTGTAGAGCCCGTCAAATACCCTTATATATTGTCAAATACTATTGTTATTGTGTTTACCCACTCGCCGTGGAAATCAATTTTCCTCATTTAAAAAAATATGAACAATAGGCCCTAAATTCTAAATGCTAAATGCTATCTTATCTAATTTAATCAAATCTAGTTTAAAAAAAAAAAAAAAAAAAAAAAACTGGCATTTTGAATGAATTAGTCAAGCGTTCACTCAATTAACAAATATTTCCCCTTTGTAAATGTTATAATGTTGTTTTGCAGCCTGAAGGTATACCCAGAGGATACGCCTACAGTGTCTTCTTCTGTCCAAATGGTAAGACAGTCTGCTTTGTCCCTTTTCAACTAAACAACCTGTTGATGGTGTTAAAGGGAAGGTTCACTATTGGTAATTGTCAAAGACCAGTGTTCTCACTTGGTGTATCACAACATATGCATAAAATAACAAACCTGTGAAAATTTGAGCTCAATTGGTCATCGGAGTTGGGGAAAAATGATGGAAAAAAAAAACCACCCTCTCTGGACGAACTTGTGTGCTTTCAGAAAGGAATAAAAGACTTCTAGCTAGAAGTCTTTTAATATTTTAGTGAGAAATTACCTCAGTTTTTCAAAAACTACATTACTCTAGAGGGAGTCGTTTCCCACAATGTTTTATATTATCAACAGCTCTCCAATGCTAGTTACCAAGTCAGTTTTAAGTTAATATTTGTTTTGAGTAATTACCAAACGTGTACCTTCCCTTTAAAGGAACATAACAGCATTGGTTTTAGCTAACAAAACAGTTGCTGGCAGTGTAAACACTCTATGTAATTCACCATATACATAAACTGACAAATCTGTAGAAGTTTGAGATTGATCGGCTATCTGGGTCTTGAGAGAATAGTCTAAAACCGATAACAAGTTTTGCATTGCATTGACTCCAAAATAAAAATGAATAAAACATTCACTGAGCGGTCAACTCAAACGCGAAGTTAGATTATTTATTTCTCATCAAATATAACATTTCAGACAGAAATATTTCAAGGGATGTTTTCAACTATCTTCATTGTTAGACAGTGTAAGTTTTATGTAAATCTGTAATCTTCACGATTTGTGTTTCTTACCAATTCTGTTGCGCTCCTTTAACTTATGGACAAAATTAAACATCTTACAGATAAATTACTTGAGTGAATCGTGTTGAAGGCAGGAGTAATTTGGAGAAGCTCTGTGCTATAGTTTTTTTTAAGTTAAATATGTTTTTAGGACACTTAATTTATTTGGGCTGTTGACCCAAATCAACTTTAACCAGGGGCAAATTGCCACCAACTCCTGGGGCTGATAAAGGGTTACACCCCTTACATTTGTGACGATGTAAGCATGCTGATAAATGCAGAGTTCACTGCTTTACCCACTTTTCACAAAGAAATTATGGTTAAAGGCAGTGGACACTGTTGGTAATTGTCAAAGACTAGCCTTCAGAGTTGGTGTATCTCAACATAAGCATAAAATAACAAACCTGTGAAAATTTGAGGTCAATCGGTCATCGAACTTGCGAGATAATAATGAAAGAAAAAACACCCTTGCCACACAAAGTTCTGTGCGTTTAGATGGTTGATTTCGTGACCTCAAGTTCTAAACTTGAGGTCTCTAAATCAAAATCGTGGAAAAATACTTCTTTCTCGAAAACTATGTATGGCACTTCAGAGGGAGCCGTTTCTCACAATGTTTTATACCATCAACCTCTCCCCATTACTTGTCACCAAGAAAGGTTTTATGCCAATAATTATTTTTAGTAATTACCAATAGTGTCCACTGCCTTTAAGGGCACAAGTTTTATGAAGAGGTATTGAACAAAAATTCTGCTGCTGACAACACCAGAGCTTGCTCAGTAAACTAGTTCTGTAAACCACTGAAACAAACACATTCACATTTCATCCACAGAGCGAACTCACATCTCCACACCCAACCGTTACAGCTATCAGTTTGTGGAGCGGGAGGAGGGCATGGAGTTCTTCACCTTCATGTGCAAGGCAAAGAACGATGCCCACATTGCCTTGGCTGCGACTCAAGACTCTCACCAGCTTTATGAGATCGTCCTTGGGGGTTGGGATAACACAAGGTCGTGGATCGCTCGCACCAAGATGGGTCAGTGAGATATTGAATTTTTGTAGTTGCTTGATATGCCCCACAAAAAACTTGTAGTATCAACTGAGCCTTCAAGTTGACTAAGACATTTAAATTCATTTTTTTTAGGTGACGCATTAGTGACTGACTTAACTACTGGTATTGTCAGCTGGGATGAGTTTAGAGCTTTCTGGATAAGTTGGACAGGAGGCAATATACAGGTATGGTATTTTTGCATCATTTCTTATTTTATTTTATTTTTTATTGACACATATTTCACTCATTTTTACAAAGTGGCGCAACCAGAAACAATCTTTGGTGGGGGGCTAGGAAATGGATGCTTCCTTTAAGGGATGGGGAATGGGGGAGGGAGGGGTTTAACTTTGGCATGATTGGGGTGGGAGGCTCATAATCAAAATAAAATAAAACAGTACTACATCAGCAGATTCTTAAGTTTGCCACCCCTCTTCCCCTTTTGATGCTCAGAAATGCTAGTTAGTAACAATATCCCTTCCCTTTTGTTAAATATTGTTCCCCATGAAAATTCAAAATTATTGTTTTTAAATCCGCAGATCGTTTGATTCCACACGCCTCATTTTGGTTTCCCTGGTTATTTCACTGAAGTGTTGTTTCCCACACTGTTTTTCAAATTTTAATACAATCATTGTTTGAAAGTTTCCAGTAAACACACACCTGACCTTTCAATCGTACATTGGTTCACAACATTTCATTTTAACAAATCTTTCTTTTATGTTAGGTTGGTCACGGTGAGGTACCGAGCAACGAGTCAGTCATCATGAGTTGGCATGACGACAACCCGATGCCTATCCAATATATCGGCTTCACCACGGGGCTAGGATCACTCGGAGAGTTCAGAATCTGGAAAAAGAAAGGTAGGTCTTGATCAGGCTTTTGACCTCAAGCTGAGGGTGCCCTACTTAAATGACATCATGTGCTTATAAGATCCATTCCTTAAAATACCTTTGTTTCAATGGTATAATTTGTTGTTTGTTTGTTTTTGTTGATGATATTGTAATAGGGAGCAATGAGATGTACATCGACGCCTTCAGACTGACACTGCCCCTCAATCACGTACCAGGATCAGAAAGAGCAAATGCTGTTGTAATTGGTGAGAAAATTTGATTCATTTTTTTTTTACAGTGACATGATTATCTCTGTTGTTACATATGTAATGTGATAAAGCTAAATGAGTCGTTTGTTGGGAAAAGTCACTGAAAAGGTGAAATTTTTATAATTTTTTTTGTTTTTTGGGTCAACTTTAATGCCACAACTTCCTTCCCGATAACATCAAAATGGGGTTTAAATAGCATTGTAAGAAAATATGCCTATGGATGTTCAAAAAAACAACTCGACTTTTAGCCCCTTTTTCTCAGTTTTATTCTCTTGGTGTTTCTACTTTCACAACTTTTTCACCAAAGGTATTAACACTGGGTTTTAACAGCATTAAAGCATAGATTTAATTATGCTCTTTTCAAATGTATTAAAAAATTACCTCAGTAGACAATTGACTCATTTTGCTTGATCGCATTACATTTTTGCCTTGTCAGTTGAGAAATGTTGATCTCATAATAACGCCAGTGCTTCTTCAAGACTTGTTTGATCCATATTTCAAAAGGTGGTCGCATTTTTTAGATTTGCCGAAAATCGGGAGTGAAAATGCCACACAGAAAGTATAATCCCTAATGTAATACGGGTATCCCATCTTAGAAGCGTAACAACAAATTTTATGGCATAAACATTGATATACTTTTACCTCACCACATTTCTTCTAAGTGAAATGTTTTTCAAAATGCTTATCATAAAATAACATATATTTTGGTATTTCAATGTACCTAAGAAATATCTGTGAAAGTTGTCCTGTTTTTACTCAATCCGCCACATTTTTCAACAAACGACTCGTTAATCTTTATCGTATTATAATTATTTTCCCTTTCAGGCGATGTGATGGGACCAACCTTAAACAACCTTCACAATCTGATTCGACTGCCGTTTGGCTGCGGAGAGCAGAACATGATTCACTTTGCTCCCATCGTGTACGTGATGCACTACCTTCAGCACACCAACCAGTTGGATAAAGAGACTGAGATCGAAGCCAATACATTCCTTGTGCAAGGTATGCATATTCACTTTGTAACCCATTTTGTTTATTGATGGTATTCATATTTACGAAATATCACTCACTTTGTCGCTCAAAGGCATTTTTTTTTATGACAGAAAACAAAATCATGAAAGGCAAGTCCCAAACCATTTTGTTTATACATACATCCTTAAAACCTAAATCGTAAACCTAAAATTTTCCCTCTTTGTGAAAGGATGCTGCTTTCAAATTTAAGAGCACCTAGAATGAAATGTTCACAATTTTTGTATCTTTTTCTTTTTTCTCAGGATATCAGCGTCAGTTAACCTACAGACGGCACTCTGGCTCTTACAGCGCCTTCGGTGAGAGCGACACCTCAGGCAGCATGTGGTTGACTGCCTTCGTCTTAAAATCCTTCGCCCAGTCGCACCGCTTCATCTACATCGATCCTAAGGAGCTTCAGATGAGCAAGCAATGGATCATCTCCCACCAACAGGAAGACGGTTCGTTCCCTCCGGTGGGACGAGTGCTCAACAAAGATATTCAGGTAGGGGATTAGGGACTAGATTAAAGGCAGTGGACACAATTGATAATCACTCAAAATAATTATCAGCACAAAACCTTACTTTGTAACGAGTAATGGGGAGAGGCTGATAGTATAAAACATTGTGAGAAACGGCTCTCTCTGAAGTAACAGAGTTTTCAGAAAGAAGTTATTTTCAAAAAATTTGATTTTGAGACCTCAGAATTAGAATTTGAGGTCAAGCATCTGAACGCACACAACTTCGTGTGACAAGGGTGTTTTTTCTTTCATTATTATCTCGCAACCTCGAGGACCAATTGAGCTCAAATTTTCACAGGTTTTTTATTTTATGCGTATGTTGAGATACAGCAAGTGAGAAGACTGGTCTTTGATAATTACCAATAGTGTCCAGTGTCTTTAACAGGATGAGAAGTTTCAGACTTTTATCTGAATTCAAACATTTTATCTCTTTCATATCTATAATAAACCTTGAAATGTACTTTCTTTTTTGTTCACTTTGAGCTGCTGACTGTGGCATACTGGAGGCCTGGTATAATCTACCAAGCCGCTGGTAGCAGTGACGTAGTGAAAGAGTTAACCTGGTTAAGGAATTCCCTTTAGTTTTGTTTATTTTCTGATGGTTATTAGAGTACCCAGCAAAGATGGCCCAGTCACAAGCTAGATGATGTGTGACTTCAATCGCCATTAAAGTACTTATCACAGATATTCAGTTCAACACTGAATATCTATTTCATGTTTTAGTTAGCAGAATGGTAATTTCTTTTATTTAAAAAAAGAAATATCTAAACACAACATCATTTGTTTTCTTATAGGGAGGTATCCAGGGCAATTCCCGTATTCCCCTTACTGCCTACGTCTTGGTAGCTCTCAGAGAGGCAGGTGTCGAGACAGATGAAGAGAAGAAGGCAGTCAGCACGGCTCAGAAGTTCCTTGAAGACAACGTCGGGGCCATCGTAGATCCCTACACAGCGGCGCTGACGGCGTATGCATTGACTCTTCAGAACAGTCAGTATGCCTCTATTGCCGTCAAGGTGCTGTCGTCCAAAGCTATCAGAAGAGGTGAGACTATATATTGCTAATGCATTCAGGATTGGTTGATTAAGGGTCAACAAGTTTAATAGTGGAAAGTATAGAAAGAAAACTGTGTTTCAAGTTTCTGACAAAATGTTCAGAAAAATGAAATTGTCCATTCTTTTCCCCCCTCCCTCTCCACCAAACAAAACACAAAATGTCCTTTGTCTGTGCCACCACAAAAATATTCTTCCCTCTTCATGTGTTCCCTCTTCAAAGCTCCTTCCTCATGTGTTTATACCACCTTCATTTTAGTTTCATTAACTTTTTTTTTTTTTTTTTACAACATACCTGTTTTAGTTAATATGTTTGTTTGTTGTTTTGTTTTTGCTGTTATTTCTCTCATTTTGTATTTGTTAGCATTTCAAAACAAGCCATTCTGTCTTCTGTAACAAATTTATTGTTAAAACAGATAGTAAGGGCAAGGCTGCGATTTTTTAGGACAAGACCACTTTGGATTTGATTCAAAGAACTTTGTCACAAATTTAAGATCTACAAAGTATTTCATGATATGCCAAGAATATTTCAAACACCAACACTCTCTTGGTTTCTGATGATTACAGACAGCCTGACCTACTGGCGGCTGAGCGGTGAAGCCCTGGAATCCCTGCCGTTCTTCTCTCACGTTGGAGACCTGGAGCAGACCGTCACATCGGCCGAGGTCGAGATGACCGCCTACGCTCTCTTGACTTATACTGCCCTTGGGGATATCGCTTACTCTCTGCCAATCGTCAAGTGGCTGACCCAACAGAGAAATGCACATGGTGGTTTCTCCTCAACACAGGTAAGTTTTAAAGGCACTGGACACTATTGGTAATTACTCAAATTAATTGTTACTAAAAATACAGCATGCCAGGTTTTTAACATAAGTATACATATAATATACTTCTTTCTTTTTATACATATCTAGATATATTTTGTAAGTGATTCTAGAACTTCCCCCTCCCCCAGAATGGACTTATCGTAAGAGTGGGAAAAGCTATTTGAATATCTATTAAAGGTAGTTGACACTATTGGTAATTACTAAAAATTATTATGGCATTAAACCTTACTTGGTAACGAGTAATGGGAAGCTGTTGATTGTGAGAAACGGCTCCCTCTGATGTGACGTAGTTTTCGAGTAAGAAGTAATTTTCCACGAATTTGATTTCGAGACCTCAGAGTTAACACTTTGCTTCTTGAAATCAAGCATCTGAAAGCACACAACTTCGTGTTACAAGGGTGATTTTTCTTTCATTTTTATCCCGCAACTTCGATGACCAATTGAGCTCAAACTTTAACATGTTTGTTATTTTATGCATATGTTAAGGTACATCAAGTGAGAAGACTGGTCTTTGACAATTACCAATAGTGTACAGTGTCTTGAAAGGCAGTGGACACTCTTGGTAACTGCTCAAAATAATTGTCAGCATAAACACTTTTATTAATTAACGAAGAGCTGTTGACAGTAGAAAACATTGTGAGAATTGGCTCCCTCGAAAGTAATGCACTTTTTGAGGTGCTGTTACAAAAATGGCGGTCTCCATAATTCGCCACTATCTTTGTTACTGGTCAGTCAAAATTTGAAATTAAAGAAATGTAAAAACCAGGGTTTTTAATGACTCATAACAGTTACCGAGGTTTTCAACTGTTTTGTCGTTGTTTTTCTCCCTCGTAGGATACGTGCGTTGCTCTTCAGGCCCTTGCAGAGTACGCAACTCTGGCCTACGTTGGACGGGTCAATCTCAATATCTCACTTGGCTACACAGACTCTGGTCTTCTGGTAGAGGACTACTACCATCTGAATAATGATAACAGCAAGGTCTTACAAACAAACAAGGTCAGTTGATCATGGTTTAGAACCAGGAGAGTTTTTTTTCAATTTTGATGAAGGCAATCAAAGAGTTCTTGGCTAATTGAACAAAATAATCTGCAGCTTGCCACTTCAACAACTATAAAGATTATTTGTGATATTTTCAAGTACGCTCTTCATCCAACAAAAAAAATCATATGAGCTTGTTTTTGTTTAAATAATATAACAACAATATATAGTCTTATATATCTCCCTGAACAGACACAAACATTTTAAGACAGGTTTTGGAAGTTTCTGAATTATGAGACTGATTTTTAGTTTGATCAACTGCCTTTTTTCATTGTGCGCAAGATAGTAGTTTGTTTTAGAAAGCCATGATTGATTAATGTGCTAAAACGGTGTAAGTCACACAACTTTATTTACAGTTTTTCCCAACAAAAGTATGTGGGAGATACAGCGTTGTATAGAATCACAATCTTTGCATTTTACAGGCCACAACAGGCCTACAGAGTGTATCTTCCAAACCACTCAATGGTTGACGTTGAGATTTTCAATGAGCACCCTCATTTTACTTGGAAATTGCTTTAACTAAATAAAATACAAAAAAACATTTAGCGTTTTACCAAAAACTGGCTCACATTGTTATAGGCAAACTGAGTGATCCAGACAGTGATCTTGAAGTATGGCTTAAGTAATACCGTTTGTATTTATCTTGACTGTAGATTCCAGTATTGACAAAGACTTTGTTTCTTGGTGCATCAGGAGAAGGATGTGGTTTACTACAGGTAAGAGTGTTCAATAAAGATAATCTATAAATCACATCATTGATTCTCTACCAGTACAAATGAGCATTTGTGAGGCTACTCTATAAAAAAAACTGCTCTTCTTTGTTTTAACAAAATGACAATCGATCTTTGCAGTTTTTGAGGGTTTTTAAAAATTCTGTATAAAAAGAGTAAATAAGTGTGTGGTTTTCTATATCAATGGCCAAACAGATAATAATTATTACAATAAAAACAAAGGATGAAAAACCATGTTTTACCTTTAAATTATTGCATCACGTACATGTAGGTTACAGTGCCTTACACACCCTTATTAAAAATTGCAATAACTTTACAATACGCATTTTTTCAATTGCATTTCTACAAAATTAAAAATGTTTGTTTTACAAACGTTTAACGAAATTAGATTGTACAGTAGAAAAGTGAAACTAACCTAATTCAAAACTGGAGCACAACTTTTCTTGAAATAAACAGATCAACATGGAATACAACATCCCAGATCCCACAGGGAAACCAGCTTTTAAACTCAACGTGAACATGATCGAGTCTGTACCCAACCAGACACGCCGTCGCAAACGCTACGTCGACAGCACAACGACAGAGAATCTAGTGCCGTCTAGCGATGATTATATGGTCACTTTAGAGGTCTGTGCGAGGTGAGTGAGACATACAACTTTTTTTTATTTTTTATTTCAAGTTAAATAAAAATTAAATAAGAATGAGAAACTAAAATTGAAGCTTATTTGTTTAAAAAAATCATCATAATAATAATAGTGGCCAATATCTGTCAAAAAAGCAGGGAAAAAAATGGGCTAACATCGTCTAACAAAGAGATCACTTGAAAAATACTAATAAGTTTCAACTGAGTTTTGGAGCTGGTTTTAGTGACTTGTAGGAGATAGGTAGTGGTTTCCGTCCATTCAGATTTTAATTTGGTATTTTATTAGTACTTTCAATAGTACTATTATCTCAAAGTGTGCATCATAGCTTCCCCTCCCAAGTAATGTACCGCTTCTGCTTGAACTTTTGTGCCACCTTTTTTTTTTTTTTATGCAATTCGCCTGACACACAAGGCCTGAAGGCCACTTCAAGGTTTGGGCTACAATTATATTTTCCAGAGGCCGTTGCCACCTACTCCTAGGGCTGAAACAGGGTTACCCCTTTCACAGTCCATACAAATGTAGGATTGGGTATCATCAATTCGAAGTCTGGCTGGTAGAGCAGAAAGCACTACCTCCCCAATTTTATGTAGCAAGTGTTACGACCGGGATCTGAACCCACACCCTGCTGATCAAACACCAGTGCTTGAATCCGGTGCTCTTAACCGCTCGACCATGACACTGCCACGCTAACTATGAATTTATTGTTGATATATAAATGTATCTTGTGTCAGAGTAGCTGTCGTGTCTTAGGTTTGTCTGTCCTTTTGTTTGTGTGTTTGTCTGTTTGTTTTGTTAGTTTGTTTGTGTGGCTGTTTTTTTACAAGCTTCTGCTCATTAAAACAGCCCCATGTCAAAACAGCCCCATTTATTTATTACATTTTTCCAGCTTACTGTTTTTTGTTGCTTTACTCCATACATGTAGTTAAATGTACTTCTAGATGTTTTTCATTGAAGTGAGGAAAATCTGAATTGAATTGAATTAAACAGTTTTTTAAATTTATTTTTATGATCAGATGGTTGTATGACGGCTCATCCAACATGGCCGTGATTGAGGTGTCTCTGATCACAGGATTCACAGCTGATATTGAGAGCTTGGATTTGGTAAGTCTTAACATTTTGCTTTGTTTTTGCATTTGAAGGGTTTGGGTACTTTTTGTGCCACACCAAACACTAACATTTACAGTATCACTTTAAACTAGGGTTTAAAGATTGTAGAAAGCTTCCCTTAACATGTTACTTGCCGTGGTGCTGTAATTTTTCTGAAATGAGTTAATCAATTTCACAAAAATAATCTTGTTCTCAATGAGTTTTGATCTACAAAGGAAACTAGGCCAACCAGTTCCTCTTTCATTTTGAATAAACATTTGAGAACAAACATTTATTTGTGCCATATACTCATTTTATGTGTATTATTTTCTTGATTGTTTTGTCTTGAATTTTTTTGTTGAGACAAATTAAAAATTTTTGCGTGTGTCTTGAAACCAAATTCCATTGTTATTTTCTAAGAGCTGTGTATTTATAATTTTGTGTGAAAAAGTGTGTCATTTTTTGCCACTGCTTTATTTTATATTGATTGTAATGTTTTCTATATTTTGGATTGAATTCAACAATTTGGTTTGCCTCATTGTACTACATTGTCATTTCTAAGAACTGTGTATTTTTAAAAATGTGTAAAAACATTTATTTGTTCCACTGCGCTTTACTTTATGTGTTTTGTTTTCTGGTTTTGTTTATTGAGAAAACATATCATGTTCAAATGCCTCTTGAAACCATATTGTTCCATTTATATGTCTAAGAACTGTGTATTTTAATAATAACATGTGAAAACATTTATTGATGCTATTGTGCTGTATTTATTGTGTATTGTTTTCATTTTTAACTCTTAGATTTCTTTGTTGTTTTTGGTATGTGCAACTGTTCACAGCGCTTTATTTTATTTGTATCGCTTTCTGTATTTTATTTACAAGTACATCCAAAGCTTTAAAAAGCATTCATAAAGACGTTTGTACAACTTGTCTCCCTAAAACAACCCTCTCTTTATTCTCCATGTTGTAGCTTCTTCGAGACAAGTACACCAAAGTCAAACGCTACGAGATCGAAGGTCGTAAGGTCATCCTGTACTTTGATGAGATACCCAGCCAGTGTATGACCTGCGTCAGTTTCGATGCATACCAAGACTTCTTGGTAGGGAAAACCCATGCTGTACCAGTCAAGGTGTATGACTACTATGAGCCTCGTGAGTAGACCTCGTGATTTCATTCTCTCATACATTCTCTCTGAAACTCCTTCAGTGCCAGCTTTTTTTGTTTAGAGTATTGTTTAGCAGTATTACTGCTTCAAATGTTTGCTTCTTTGATAACAAACAAATCCAACTGAATATTGGTATTTAGTTTGCAAATTTGTTTTTCAGTTGAATAGTTTTCTGCAGACTGGGAATGCATCTTGGAACAAATCTACAGTGAACTGTAGATTTAGTAGATGTAAAATCAACCTACCGTTACATTGTAGATTTGTAAACTAAAACCTCAAATTTTCTCAATAGCGTGACATTATAGAAATAATGTTATTATTATAACATGGTTTTTAGTGATGTGAGTTTTTACTTCTTCATAATGTGCGTTTTTCACTCATTGCATTTGGATCATCATTATATATTATCATTTTCCATGTGTCCATTTGTTGCATTTTGTAAGTTGTTGTGTTGTATTGTTGGAGGCGCCTAGCTTCAACACTCTGTCGGTGGATATGTGTGCCCTATACATTTTGCTGTAACTTTTATATTATTATTACTAATAAACAATTAATTAATTATTTGTTAACTGATTTTTTTTTTTTATGTGTATTTTCCTGTAATTTCCTGAATATAAAGCATTTTGAGACCTTATTTAAAATGCTTTATCAAGAATAAACTATATTTAGG
Organism: Asterias amurensis; assembly: GCF_032118995.1. Taxonomy (NCBI): domain Eukaryota; kingdom Metazoa; phylum Echinodermata; class Asteroidea; order Forcipulatida; family Asteriidae; genus Asterias; species Asterias amurensis. The sequence goes on from NC_092652.1 coordinate 8,124,086, forward strand.
CCTTTTATTGTTAACTGAGTATTCAGCTAAATAGCTTCATATTTATATATAACCAGAAGAAATTTTACATTCATAGCTAAATGTCAAAGTTCTCACCATTTATTTTTTTAATAATTTATTCTCACCATCAGATTTTGAAGCCTCCAAGTTCTACAATGTGAGTCGGGATAGTCCCCTAGCGAGGGAGCTGTGTGAGGATGACCACTGTAATCAAGTCCATGAGACCCAAGATAGTGACCACAGCGCTGGTAAGTTCAAATAAATAAGCAACATAAAAATAACCAATTTGATCATTTCCAGTGTTTGAGGTCCCGATGCCGTCCTCGAAGCCGTCCTCGAAGCCGACCTTGGGTGGCCTTTGAAACGTACTGAAGTGGACCTGAGGTTTCACAGACCGAAACTGGGCATTCTTCACGAGACACAGTTCACGTACACAACTGGTGATCCCATTATACTACAGATTGTACATAGACTGGCTGCTACTGATTGTCACCACAAAAATAAATACTTTAAAAAAAATTATGAAGTGACATAGAACATTTTAGGTACAAATCTTTGGAAACCAGTCTATTAATGCATGCACGCATTTAATTGTACATATGTTTCATCGATCATCAACTTTCGATCGATAAGTTAACTGCAAAATGTCTGCAAATATCCCAGATTATCTGGTTGGGGTTTGTTGTCCAAAATGAAAACATTGAGCCTCAGAGGTTTTAGACTTGACTATAACACTGATCACTTCCCTTGTTGGTAAGCCTCGTTTTCCTTGGGTGTGGGGGGGATGGGGAATGTAAATGCGGATACAAATGTAATGTTTCAGAAGGAATGAATGAGAGTTAACGTTTTCCTTGTTTCTCAATTTTTTCACCTCTCAGCCGATCAGCCCATCGAGAACTACAACCCGGAAAACTGTAACTCCATCTTCGGGGACTGTCAATCGTCGTTCGATCTGATCCAGTGCAAGTGTGAGCGTACCTGCGACACCTCCGGCCCCAAGGTGTGCGCCAGCAATAACATCACCTACCTCAGTTACTGTCACATGGAGGTCGCCTCGTGCCAGTTGAATGTAGACCTGGTGGCAAGACCGCTCACTGAATGTCCAGGTAAAAATAAATAATCCACAGAACTCAGGAAAACTCTTGAGTATACAGAACCAGTACTACTCAACAGAGATTTACACATGGTTCTACCACAAACCTCATCTATTTAAACTCCCACCATGCAAGGAATCCAAATTATTTTCTGTACTCCCCAATGCAAAAATTAACATCTATTGAATCTTTGCGTTACCTGCTGCTAAAACCTGGGTTTGGAACTGCTCTAGCAGTGAGGGTTCTACTCCCATCCAAGAATTTTGTCAGTGGATTTTTTTTTCTTCATAGAACTCAGGAAAGTACTAAATACACATCAGTGTTTAAGGTAAAAACCAAATTATATAAAACTAGCCCTATGAAGTACAGGGACACTTAGCTGTAAAAGTGTAGGGTTTAAGCATCCTGTCTTTCATGTTTGGTTGGATATAAGTGCATGCACATGTATGTGTTCCAGGGAAGAATTTTGTTATTTTTTTTAACGGTGTGATATTTGAGTTTGATGAATTTTATTTTTACTCTTTTATTTTGCTTCCTTATTCAGTTATAGAAAAGGCAACAAAGGCCCCTACACCAGCAAGTTCCGGCTCGCCTTGGCGTAACCATGGCAACACAGACAAAGGCACTAAATCCTACGCAGAAGCGTCGGACAATGATCAGAGCAACTACTCCTCGTACGGCGATCAAGAACCGAGTGCGATAGGAGACGATCCGACATCGTTCAATTACGACAGCCTGTACCATCTGCCGAAGAGATTCTTTCTAGACGGAGAGAAAGCAAAGGAGTGGGGGACTGAGGACACGGAAGTACCCGAGGTTGTACATAGACCATTTGCTTGGTGGGAGGAGGACCCCACTCCCTCTCTTGATAAGCCCCTCCCTGAGCCTCTCCCACAAGTGGGAGGCCTAGAGGTGACGAAAGGGGAGGAAGAGGTCCCAACTGCCATGGAGCATCCTCAAATCATGACGCAACAAGTCGATGAGGTGCTTGACGGTGAGGCAGACAGGTTGACAAAATCACTAAGCGAGGAAGGCACTGATACTGTACCATTAGAGAGAAACCTAGATGGTACAGGTCTTGGAGTGCAGGAAGAAACTCCTTCTCAGTACCCTCGACATGAAGATGAAATAGTTGAGATCGACGAAGATGTGGAGAAGGTTCAAAAGGATGTAGATGAGATAGGAGAGCTAAAGGAAGAATGGCTTGAAGATGGTGGATTCAGAGATGAAGAACCAACAGATGGAGACAACAGGGAAGCAGTGGAACCTCCTTCAGAAACTGGATACTTGACTCCCCAAGAATTACCCAAGTACTACTCCCTGGAGACAGAGGGTAGGTCCTTAAAAGTTTACAAATCAAACTTTTCTGAAATCTCACTGATGTCCATGTTGACGCCAACTGTGGTTGTGTGTTCCAGAAGGGATTGGGTTATGATTAGCTATACTCAAGAAAGATGGTTTCAAATGCAGAAATTAATTAATTTGAATGAGTACCTCCTTTGTTGTATCAGAGCAGAAAGGACTTTATAAGTCCTTCAGCTTTAAGCCAACTGGGTCTTTCTAGTTCTTATTAGTCCTTTCTGCTTTGAGCCGACTGGGTCTTAGGTTTTAAAAGTAATTTTTCCTCCGAGTCAACAGTCTTTTGGGGTCATAAAAGTCCTTTCTTCTCTGAGCCGACTGGGTATTGTTAGGTCGTATAAACTCCTTTCTGCTCTGAGCCGACTGGGTATTGTTACATAGGTCGTTTAAACTCCTTTCTGCTCTGAGCCGACTTGGTCGTTCCTCGTCTTATAAGTCCTTTCTGCTTTGAGCAAACCAATAGTTCCTCAATTACCCATGCAGATTGATAATTTGCTGTAAATTGTTGTTCACTTTATAGGTGCCAGGGGAAGAGTTTCTCCACAGGAAAATGTGAGTAAATGCAATTTAAGTTCACACTTTACCACCAGTTGGTTCAGCACTGGTTATATTGTTTACCTGTAATACTTGAAGTTATTTCATTTTAGATAGCCCTGTTCACAAGACAGAGTCGATTGCCAGGATGTAAACCCCCCTGAAACAATTTTTAATTTGAATGTGGGGTAGCACAAATTTTGGTTCACTCGTACATCCGGCTGGCAGGTGAAAAAAGGAAAGCCCCTGTTTGCATGTGTTCATCTTTGACTTACAGACAAATTCAGACTTTTTTTCAGAATATCATCCCTGTTTAGCCATCTTGGGCAGGATATTTGGTCTGTTTTGTATGTTTGATGTAGTTTTTACTGATTGTTATTTGCTGTAATTTTTGTACAGATTTTTGTTGTATTTTTTTTGCATTTGCTTATTTTTCTTACTGGAATTGTTTTTGTTATGCGCACTCGAACAGGCTGGTCCTGGAGAGAGCGCAATATTAGTTCAATAAATTATCAATAAATCATCATAATTAAATCCAAGACATTCTGCATTCTAGAGCAGATGTCTTAACCACTAGACTACTGGGCTCTCCCAGCGGTGAGAGAACAGGATTCAGAAATTTTCTCTCCTCATGTTTTTTTTTCCGTTACTAATTTTTTCCCCACTTTTTGTTAAAACCCAGGTGCAAGATGATATTGATCAACCAACTCCCAATGAGGAAACGCCAACACAGTGGATGGCGGAAACGGACGTACTCCGCAGTCCCCGGGTAGTTGGGCTAGACACCATGGTAAACGACGAAGCAGCAGTGCCTGCTGCCACCATTGACGAGGCCGCGCATATTGATGGTGAGACGACGCATGAGCGAACAAAACACCACCACAAGGCAGCAACAGAGAGACGGCGAAGAGGGATGAGAAAGGCTTAAGAAGAGGCTCAGGTACCAGCTTATCAATAAGAAGAAATTTAAACAAAATTGCTTAGCTCACTCTGTCGAGTGATTTATTTTGATGGCCAGCATTAAGGGTCAGTTTCGTCATTTCACACAAGGGAAGCTTGAAAATATGGCCCCAACATTTTTGTGCGCATGCAAATAATGCTAATCCCTGAAAAAGAGGAAAAAAGACATTATAGGTTCACACAAGGGAAGTTCACACGAGGGAAGCTTATAATATACGTGTCACCAACTTTGTTTTGTGCATTCATAAAATGCTTGCCCCTTCTGATTTTCTGCTGCAAACTACAGGGAAATAACTCTGGTTATGAGACTTCAATAAGGCCGACTAAAATTGTAATTATAAGCTACTTGTGGTATGTGGGTTTCAGTGTCTTTTTAGGGCATTGCTCACTATCTTAGGGCATAGACGTGCCTTTTGCTACATAATGGTCACAAACAAATTAGAAAAATGTTATCATTGTGGAGGACTTGAGCCAGTTTATATTTTTGTGAAAACTGTAGATTGTTTTAAAATGATTATAGATCTAGGCTGTATTGGGCTTGTTTGTCAGAGAGCAGTTAAAAAAATAATCGTGAATTTGTTTTAATATTTAACTGTATTATTCAAACAGTTTGAATAATTTATAAATACAGCATGCCAGGTTTTTAACATTTAAGTATACATAATATATATACTTCTTTCTGTATATACATATCTAGATATATTTTGTAAGTGATTCTAGAACTTCCCCCCCTGTCTCCAGAATGGACTGGTCCTAAGAGCGGGGCTAACTATTTGGATATCTTCCTAAAGGCTCAATCGGTGTTCCCATTGGACTTTTTTTTTTATTATAGTACTGCAACTTTTCTAGAGTGACAAAATTAAATCCAGTGGGGACAGATGGTAAACTGACCTACCTGTCAACTTCTTGCGACCCTGATGTTAAAACCAACATGCGGAAGAGGTCATGGACATCTTCCGCGCAGCCACGGAAACTTAGTAGGGCTGCTAAACTGTCCAATGGGAAAAACTCTGTGCTGTTAACCTACCACGACCACGCAGTAAAATGATATGCAAACTTCAGAGGAATATAGTCCAGGTGGAAACGCACGGTACAGTTACACCAAAGCCAGTCACGGTAACTTTATGCATGGCAGCAGAAGAAAAAGTCTAATGGGAACATGGCTTTAATTACTTCAAGTAAACTGAGAGACTGTTTTATCTCCTTTTACAATTCAATTTTAAGCAGACTGAAATCATACACACTAAAAAAACTATTTGTTCACTTCTAGAAGAAACGCATGATAACAATTTGTTTTCACATATTTTATGTACAAATGTATCAAAATTTTATTGGTACCTTTAAAACGGTGTTAAAACAAACATTTGTTTTAAAAAATATCCTGTTTAATGATAGTAAAAACAAATTAAAATGCAATTTTTTTGAACTGTTTTCTACCAAACTGTTTTTAAACACTAACAGTCATCTTCAGTATAACGATACAAACTTTTACCCTGAGCTTTTAGAACACTTTATTTCACAACATTTTAACTCATGATGTACAGTAATTAAGAAAAGGTTTTCCTATCAACTTTGTTTTGAACATTTAATGCAGAACTGTTAGTTAAATTCATTGATACTAACGACACAGGAAAACTTCTGATTTGTTCGACTGCTTTTTTGCTTTTGGATTCCACCGAAAGCAGCGATGCTTAACTTATCAGCAAACCTTTCATTCGTATTAGTGAAACATCTGCTTTTAAAGGCAGTGGACACTACTGGTAATTACTCAAAATAGTTATCTTAATAAAACCTCAGCTGGTAACGAGTAATGGGGAGGTTGATAGTATAAAACATTGTGAGAAACGGCTCTCTCTAAAACGACGTAGTTTTCGAGAAAAAAATAATTTCCTACGAATTTTATTTTGAGACCTCAAGTTTAGGATTTGAGGTCTCGAAATCAAGCATCTGAAAGCACACAACTTCGTATGACCAGGGTGTTTTTTCTTACATATATATCTCGCAACTCTGACAAGTTTTCACAAGTTTGTTATTTTATGCATATGTTGAGATACACCAAGTGAGAAGAATGGTCTTTGACAATTACCAATTGTGTCCACTGGCTTTAAAAGAATGACACTGTAGTTTGCTAGTAGCCTAGACATGACGCACTAAAAATTTTCAATATTGTTATTATTTTGTGTTCAACTTCTTGTCATGTACTTGAAAGAGGAACCCAAAGGATAACATCATTAAGGGAATCAATGTGTGGTGAAGAGGTTTTCAACTAGGGGTTCAATCCCAACGAGGCCTGGTTCTTGATAATTTTACCAAGGCGAAGTCTATGTAAATTATCAAATACTAGGCCTTTGCGGGTTTAAACCACTAGTTGAAAACCGATTCAACACACTTTGATTCCCATTCATAAATACTTTTGAGGTCAAAAAACATCAACACTTTTGGTCAAAAAGTAAAATAAAGGCAAAAATTATAATTGGTCAATGATTTCTATCAGCACAATTAACACCTCTCTAGCTATAGAATGGTAAGGCCTTCGGGTAAACAACTCCTTATAAGGAGATTGCTGTGCGTATCGCGCGATGTGGCACAACTGTTCCATCCTTTGCTCTCGACCAATAGGAATGAAGAAACTGTCTTATCGGCACAGGTGCAAGCTCGCGTGTCACGCCCATGTTTCAATACTTTTTTACTTGTATCATCCGCTCAAACACCCCCACGTGATGCCCTCTCGACTAATCAGAATGGATAAACTGTCTTAGATATTTATGAACTACAATTCAAAGCAGTTTTGAAATTTGTAAGATACAATTTTTTTTTTTTTTTTTTTTTTAATGGGCCAACAATACCCCGTTTTATTTAAATTTAAAAATACAACAATGTAGGTTACTCAAAATGTTGAGTAAAATTTTGTGCTTGTAAAAAAAACTTGTGTAAACATTTAAGGACCTTTACTACATCGTTTAGTAATAATACGGGTTGAAACATGTTTTAAATAGGGGAAAGATTAATTTTTAAGAATTACTTTTTTTAATTCTGAAAAAAAAAAAAAATGTAATTCCTTTTTTTTCAAAAAGAATAGATTTAAAAAGTATTGTATGAAAACCTTATTGTTATTAATCAAATTGTTTTTTCCCTTTGTATAAAGTTAAGTAGTAGACTCATATCACTGTAGCATTTGTAGCTCTTGATTTTACACTTATATTTTGAATAATTCTTTAACTATCTGCTTGTACGTTGCTGCTGTTAGAAGTTTACAAACAGTATTACTTTTATGAGAAGAAACAAAGCAAACTTTTTGTTTTGCTTGACTAGAACTTGCCCAGGTTTGTTTGTGCTTGTTATGTATTAAAAAAAACAACACTTGTAACACAATTACAAATTTGGCGGGGAAAAAAAAATCATATACATTTGATGACAATTTAAAAATATTTCTTTGAGCCAAAGTCATTCGGCTATTGCACATTTACAACCATACACTTCTACTGACAAATGTAGGCAGTGTTTTAAATAAAAGTAAAGTACAGTAAATACTTTTAAAGGATGACATTTCATGGGTTCGTCATAAGTAGTGGTACAAGTTTTACAATATGGGGACAGACTTGGGAGTAGAGTGACTGATTGTCATAAACCCTGTATCCACACAAACTTGCTAAGCGCAAATAAATCTTGCTTAGCCGAAACATTACCTGCCGAAATTTCACATAGAGTTTACATTGGTGTCAATGGTTCGCAAATAATTTTAGTTTTGTCTAGCAAAGAAATTTGCTGAGCAGTATTTTCTGCTTGACAGCTTTATAAAGTTGGGCTGTGTACATGGAGACTTGGCTACAGCTCTGGCTCCATCAGCCATCTTGAAAATAAGTGAATTTTACACAAGATTTCATATTGGATGAATCAGCAGCTGTAGCAATAGCCATAGCCATGGGAAAAAAAACACCTGTGTCCAACCGACAGCACCATTCCTTTGGGCAAGAAACCACCCCAACTCGATTTATGTATTATATAAATAGTGTACTTATAAATTAATTTGTAACGTTATAAATTTGTGAGCTGTAAGACTAACCACCATGCATCTGTGTGTATCACTTGATAAAGATGTGGAAGCTATGAAGCTAGTGTCTTACTGAGTGTATTCTTGTTGGTCTAAAAAGAATTTATTGCAAGTAGCAGCGATACCCAAGGCAGTCACGTTGTTCACTCTTAATTTAAAAATAAAGTGAAATCGTAAGCCCATGTTTCTTTGTACGATAGGTTAACACCTAGATGATTATGAATTGCACAAGTCAAGAAAATGTCACAGGTGACATGGCATGTATATTTTTGAATTTATGTCACCTTTCAGGGTGGTTTGGGGATGGGTATTTACCCTCTGACCTTTGACCTGGTTGTTCACATCCCATGATGAGGTCATGACTTTGGAAACTGCCCTGCTTGGAGTCGACCAGTTTACTGCATTTCCAATGAGGAGGCTGTTTATTGACAGAGGACAAAAAGAAGAAATGTAAATTTTATTCCGTCATTTTGTAGGGTGTCATGGCTGAGCGGTTGAGAGCATCAAATTCAAGTTCTGGTGGTTAAGTCATAGGAGTGTGGGTTCTGATACTTTGTGTCTTTGAGCAAGATACTTCAGCACGAGAAGCTCCACTTTAGTTGCAAACAAATTAATAAGTTGGATTTTCGGTTGCATTATTTTCTTTATGTAGGGAGTGTGCTCTCAAATAGCTCCATGCTCATGTATAAACATCATTTTGGGGGGTTTCTGGAGCGGATTCAGTTTTTTTGTACATTTCTGAATCTATTTATAATATGTTAGAAAAGTTTGCGAGCAGCCAAAAGAATATAGAGGCAGCTCAATATTTGGGGGGCTACTCACCCTTACTCGCAGCTAAGAGCTGAATTCATGAAGGACACGGCTACAACGTGTTTCGAGAAGCAGGCATGCAATGGTGCCTTTGGCTGCCAGCCACATCAACTCAATATGACCACGGAGCACAGCCAGAGGTTGAGGGTGTTTGATTTTTCCCAAAGGAGGAAAACTGGATGGTCTGGAAACTCCTCTTGGCACAGCAGAGAACTAACACACAACTTAACTCACATATGGCCCTGGCCAGGAATCGAACCGGGGTCACCTTGGTGGGAGGCGAGTGCTTAATGCACGAGCCAACCATGCCACCATGCCTTACGGTGCATAGTTAAACAAAAACAAAATTGATGAACCATTCACTTAGGATAAATTTCTTTAAAACTTGAGGATTGGAACAACTTTACTCTTCTCCAAACCCAACAGTGATCCCGTTAAGTTGCCACTTACTATAGTTTCTGCTGCAACAGGAGTACTCTTGTGGAAGGGCACGCCTCTGTCATTGACTTCGAGCCCACACAATTCGAGGTACTCTATGGTGTCATTATCAGAGTCAAACACCAACCATTTGGACAAGACTCTCACTGGAAAGCGCAGATTCTTACTGCTGTAGGCCGTGTTCAGGATCTGAAGAGCTTGCCTAGAATTAGAAAGGCCGAAAATCTTAGTCTGAGAGTTCTGAGAATTCTTGTTTGTTTTTCTACGGAAAAGTTGGTCTTCCTTGATTTCCTTGAGATTTTTTTATATATTTTTTTTATGCATGTCGCCAGACACACAAGGCCTGAAGGCCACTTCAAGGTGTGGGCTACAATTATTTTATTCCAGAGGTTGAACCACCAACTCCTAGGGCTGAAACAGGGTTACCCCTTTTACAGTCCACACCAATGTAGGCTTGGGTATCATCATTCCGAAGTCTGGCCGGTAGAGCAGAAAGCACTACCACCCCAATTTTGCGAAGCAAGTGCCACAACCAGGATTTGAACCCTCACTCTGCTGATGAAACTCCAGAGCTTAAATCCGGTGCTCTTAAAACCGCTCGGCCATGACACGCCACAATATTACAGTTATTTAGTCATCAGAAGTATTGCAATGTCATGCAATATTTTTGTTGCATATTATTTGAAAGTGTTCAGGACTTGAACAGTTGAGGGGTTATCCGTGATAAAACCAAGACTTATGTTCTCTGGATCAAAGCCCAATTTCATAGATCTGCTAAATGGCAGATTTTGTGCTTGCTTTTGTAAATGTTATTTCTCAGCGAACTGTAAGTACACAAAAAGCCATGCTAACATTCTGGTGCTTACTGTATGAGTATGAATGACTTTGTAAATCCATGGTAAACATGCAAGCTGGTCGCCTAATTTTCTTGCTAACCTGTGAAGTACATTTACAGTTAAAGGCAGTGGACACTATTGGTAATTACTCAAAATAATTATCAGCATAAAACCTTTCTTGGTGACGAGTATTGGGGAGGGGTTGATCGTATAAAACATTGTGAGAAACAACTCTCTCTGAAGTGAGGTAGTTTTTGAGAAAGAAGTAATTTTCCACGATTTCGAGACCTCAAGTTTAGAATTTGAGGTCTCGAAATCAAGCATCTAAACGCACACAACTTCGTGTGACAAGGGTGTTTTTTCTTTCAACTCCGACGACCAATCTAGCTCAAATTTTCACAGGTTTGTGTTTTTATGCATATGTTGATACACACCAAGTGAGATGACTGGTCTTTGACAATTACCAATAGTGTCCACTGTCTTTAAGCAAATGCTTTTGCTATAGTTAGCTCAAACATTTGCTTAGCGTTAACCAGCCCCATAAAATTGACCCCTGGAGTCCACTTTCATTCTGCAGTAATCACAGTGATTCAGAAATTAGGATGTATTTGTTTGTTTGATGAGATTACACTTGGGGTTTAGTGTCCTGACTCCTTACCATCTAGCCAGCCTGAGATGTCGATGAAGGGCGCAGCTTTGTATGTAACCACATTGTGAGCCTAGTCTCCAGACTCGTATGAAGTTACCTTGAAGGTGGGCACTGTGGATACGGAGGGCAAGCTGGACGCTGGGGCACTGCCTATTCAAAAACACAACAATCGAATAAAATGAAATAAAACGTTGCAAAAATTGAGTGATTTGACGTTGAACAAAGACAAATTTTGTTGAGTGGGATTTGAACCACTGACCTCTGAATTAACATGTCGACGCTCAACCAATTGTTATCATCTCTTTGAACATCAGTTGTCTTGAGACCTTTGGTAATTGTCAAAGACCAGTAATCCAACTTGATGTATACCAACATATTGAAAAAAACAAAAAATCTTTGAAAATTTTAACGCAATTGGTCATCGAAGTTGCAAGAGAATGACAAAAGAAAAAACACCCTAGTTGCACAGATTTGTGTGCGTTCAGATGTCTAATAAAAGCCTTATGTCCTACAGTCTTTTAATATTTGAGTGAGAAATAATCTCTTTTTTAAAAACTACTTTTACTTCAGAGGGAGCCGTTTCTCACAATGTTTTATACTACCAACAGCTCTCCATTGCTCATTACCAAGTAAGTTTTTACGCTAACAATTTGTTTTGAGTAATCACCAATAGTGTCCAGTGCTTTTAACTAACATCAAAATCCAGCCCAACTTACCTGACTCCAACAGGTAGAGAGAGTGCATGTCTTAAAGCTTCTGGTGATCCTAGGAGGGAGAGAGGGACACAGATTTAATGGGGATGAGGTTGAAACCTTGTTCTAAACAGCAGCAAGGGCTAAAATTTGTGGAATATCTACAAGACCAGCTCAACATTTTTACTGAACCAGAATTTATTTTACAAAACCAGAATCAAAATGGGTTGAACAAGCACTAAGAGAAAATCTATCTCATTTGTCTTGGGTGTAAGTGTACGATTTCTTTCACATTCTTGGATTCAACCCAGTGTTGTAGCCACAGTGAGCGGTGCCGGGCGAGCCTGCCCAGAACTAACAAATTTCGCCACCACTCTGAGCAAAAAATACTGTGCTACCCAGCACTCCCTCAGAAGGCCCCCATGTCTGAAGATGAATAACTTTGTTGAACTGCTTGACCTTGGTTGACTAAATTGGATTTAGAGCCCACCACTAAAAATGGTCTAGATACAACACTTCCACTTACCAAGATTAAAGATGAGATAAAGTGCCTCAAACTCTTCTCGGTTGGGACTTGTGGTGCTACCGTCCGTCTCAGCATCTTGGTACATGACGAGGAGTCTCTTAAGACACTCTTGGGTGTGGTCATTGTTGATTTTTCCGTCAAACCGAGACACGTGTTCTGTGCATAACCTGTGTGGAGTTTTTAAAAGGAGCGCTAAACTCGAGGAACTTTTTTTGTAGTGTTCAGAAATAACATGGCGGCAACTTGGAATGACAGAAAATAATGTTGGTTGCATTTCTCAGCTAGTAGATATGTGAACATGGAAAGTCCAGGGAAACTGTGCACTACAGTATATGTATATAGAATCGTTAGGGTGTTGTGGCCAAGCAGGAAAAAAGCACCAAACTCAAGCTTTGGTGTTTCTGTTCAACAGAGTGTGGGTTTGAGTACCGGTCATGACACTTGTGTCCCTGAGCATGACACTCAACCATAATTGCTTCTCTCCATCTAGGGGTAAATGGGTACCCTTAATGCTCTACAAAGAATCAATTGACTTTGATTAACCTTTAGGTTTTTGTTTACCTGTATCCCGAGTACAAATGGAATCTTATTGCGAGCTCAAGGATCTGCATGCACTCTACTCCGCTGGCTCGTTGAATCACCAGGTCTTGTCTGATGCTGCGCGTTCGGTCAAATATGAAGTCATACTGCGTAACAAAGGACTGGTCACTTCTCTGTAATAGCCTGTTGAACGAGGACAAAAAAAGGCATTGATTGAAAGTCGGATGAAACTAACAATGAACCATGATGAGAAAATGTTGTATGTAAGTAACCTTTTAAAAGTTCCATAATCTTACAGCACAGAGCTTTCTTAAAACAATCACAGTCTTTGAAAACACTTTCATGTTTCACCACTCTCATAAGTATACCAGACCACCGTCCTATTGCAAGAAAGTGGTTTTGCTAAGCGCAATTTGACTGTGTGTGCAACTTAAAGCACACAAAAGCCCTTAGGGTGCAATCTCGCAATTAAAGGAACACGTTGCCTTGGATCGGTCGAGTTGCTCTTTGAAAAGCGTTTGTAACTATTTGATATCAGGTGCATACGGGTAGAAAGATGTTGTACAAGTAGAATACAATGGTCCACACAAACATGCCTCGAAATTGCACAGTTTTCCTTTTAACTCGTCGACTAACATGGTCAGCCATTTATGGGAGTCAAATTTTTTACTCCCATAAATGGCCGACCATGTTTAAGTTCGCACAGTATAAGGAAAACCACGCAATTTCGAGGCAAATTTGTGTGGATCATTGTATTCTACTTTTAAAGCATCTTTCCAACCATGTGCATTTTATAAAAAAAATGGTTACAAAACACTTTTTATAGACCAACACGTTTCGATCCAAGGCAATGTGTTCCTTTAACACTGCACCATGCTCTCGCAGGCTTTTTCAAAAGCAAACGTTTTTATTGCCATGGTGATAACCAGAGACCCACCCCATTAAACTCCACCCAAAACCTTTACTTTACAAGATGTTACAACTTGCACAATTTGTTTTGCTTAATAAACACCATGCAGCAAGAACCAAATCAATCAAATTCAGACAAAGCCGATGATGGGGTTTCTTAGGAAAATTTGAGTAGGCCTATCTCATTCTTTGAACCAAACGCATCTTTTCGTCCAACATACTTTGTTATCATGTAGTGCATGGTTTCCAGTAACACTTCTGGCGGTCGAAGGTCAGAGGCAACGGCATCAGCTTTCCCTGCGGCTGGTCTGGAGTACTCTTTGATCATGGTCTTGTGACTGGCATTTGCGCTGGAAGAAAATAAATAGTTCAACAGCTGTTATTTGTCAATTATATTGTTTTTCAAAGCATCACAAAGAAATAAGTAACACCATTTTGACATTGTTTCACAAGTTTAAAATACACAATAACTAGGCCTCTACGTAAAAGTTAGATGCAAATAAAGTGCTGTCAAAACACAATTTAACATGTTAAATTCTTGCAGTTTCCGCTGCTTAAGTATAGGTTTCAAACTGCCTCTAGCAACCAGGGAATCTCGGTCCCACCTGAGTAATATTAATTTAATTTTTTTTTGTCATTTGAGAAATTACTGAGCTTACAATATTACACACATCCCTGTGTAAGGTTAAAACAAGGTTTACAGGTTTGCGAGCTACAGTGATTTTAAAAGTTCACTTTATGAGACATCCTTAGTCTCATTGCCAGAAATATATCAACTGTTTGGTAGATACGTGCGCTATAAGACTTCCATATTTTATAACTTAAAATTTGAGTGTTGGACATCAGACCTTTTTGGATTGACGCCAGGTGCAACCTCCAGTGGATGAAGTCTCTCCTGCAACTCCCGCCTAAAAAAAATTAATTAAAAAAAAACATTTCAGAAGAATTTTAATTATTCAACATTATGGTGGACCGATGAGAGTCCAGAAATGAGTGCAAGACAATTGAGAGTAAGAAAGACAATACTTTTACTTTCACGACTTTACTACATTTCTCACTCAACCACTAGTATCAGCAAAACATTTAGAGAGTTCTGTTTGCAAGATGTACCGTGCCCTGGATTTGTTCTTTTCTCAAATCAAAGTAGGTCAAAACTTATTCCCAACGAACAGGAAGTAAAGACTAGTCCACCCATGAAGTCTACCTCCATGGTCCACCCATTACATTAATTAAGTCATCAGCACCTTAAAAATAAATAAATAAACCTGCCGTAGAGCCTCTAGTCGCTAAGTGGTCTTTACACTAGTCTTAGTCTACTTTTTAGAAAGTGGCGGCCGAATACCAAAACGTCACATTAGCATTCAACAAAATCTTAAAGAATCCAAATTATTCTTTGGTCAGTGACAGTGGCAATCATTAATTGGATTGTCAATTCAATGTTTGTTGTGGTACGGTTTTGGGTTAGCCCACCTCGTTGAGCTGTTAATGGCTCCGCTTTTAACATCGGTCTCATCACTGTCACCATTACACCAATGTTAAAAGCGGAGCCATGGGTGTAGGAATAAGTTTAGAGTAAGACTAAGTAAGACTAAGAGCTCAATCCAATTTTTCTCTTTTTCTGATTTTGACCTGAGGGAATGTAGCAAAACACTTCACTTTTATCAAATGTTTAATAAAACTAAAAAGTAAAACTATTGGCTATTAGTACCTATTGCCTCAAAATGAGTAAAATCCTATCATAAAACTAAAAAGCTTACGTTTTCCTTTCTCTCTCTGGACACATGTCCAAACATCTCCCTACAATTTCGTTGTTTCTCACTGCTTTTTCCATGACTAGCTAGACGACGACCACAAGCATGACAAGACAAACCAGTGAGAAAGTGACAGCTACACAAAATGCAGCTAGCTAGCTACAGCTGACAACATTATGTCTGATGCAGTAAAACGTAACCTGTAGCCACGGTCTCCCTTGACTTTTGTACCGAGTTGTACACAATAAGGTCAAGGTGAGGTCACAACTACTAGTTACCATTTAAAATCAAGCTCTAACCTGTTTTGTTGTATTAATCCCAAACTAATGAGGGCGCACTTTGGCGAGACCGTATGAGGGACGGACATGAGCCTGCTTGTACTGTCAAAGACAATAGTTGGTAAAAGTAAAGAGAGCAATGGTTTTTTGTTGGTTTTTGTAGTGTGTCAATACTGAGTGTTGTTATTGTTAAAATGAAACCAAGGAAAATCTCCAAAGTCACAAGAAAACGGGTAAGCAGTTAAATTATTTGACTTAAATTAATTAATTCATATCGAATGAAAAAATGGTGGCGTGATCGATACCGTGATATGATATGATTGTGTGTGGTAGGAACTTTTCCGAAATTGTTGGGGGGGGGGGGCGAGGAAGGGGGGGGGGGGGGCTAAGAGTACAAAGACATTTTGTGGATCCCCTTTTTGTAAGGGTTTATATAATAAGAATGGGATGCCAAGCCAAGCCAAGCCAATCATAATCCATTTTTTGGGGGCAAAGAGGGGAGCCCCATCCATTCCATGACCATCCCATCATACTCATCCTGCTAGTGCTAGGGGCTAGGCTAGGGGAGGGGCAGGATTAATAATTCCCTGACTTATGGACCCCTAGTTGCGATAACGTAACCCTCCTCCCAGGCCAGGGCGGCCGTCGAGAGGAGGGTTACGTTAATATCGCAACTAATGGACCCCCTACACTGAGGTAAACGCCATGGGGTCCATCATCATGTCATGTTATTGATTGATGTGTTGTAATTGATCACATAAGCTGTGTAGGCCTACCCGCCCGTGGGGACCTTCTTTCAAAGATTTGTTTGTCTAAAAAGTATCGCATGTATTATACCACTTTAATAACTAATATTTAGGTTGCTTATATTAATTTCTACAGGTCTTTGCGGAATTTGTCAATTCAAGGCGCTTAGGTGCTTCAGATCCCAACGATGACCATCAAATAACCCTGTCCTGGTTGTGTTGTGATGAAACATTTATTGTTGCTGCTGAGATTCATAAACATGTTGCAAAAGAACACAGTGAGATTGTAAACCAAGCCACGACCCTCGAACTGCAGAAGGTCAAACAAGATAGTAAATGTCAGAGACTTTTACAGGACAGAAGTGAAGTCGCAACAATAAGATTTGAGCAGGGAGAGTTGTCACTAAGGAGAGGTTCGCAAGATTTGCAATATGACGAAAAAGACAGAAGTGGTGATTTGGAGTCGTCGAAGAAACAAAAGACGCAAAATGAGAACTCAGTGACAGAAACAGGAAGCCACAAGGACACAGAAGTGTGTGAGAAATATAGGGAAACGTTGCCTTGGCTACCGAGTGAGGAAGATTGCCAACATTTAGACAAGAATGGAGGACAAATTTTACTGTATTATAGATATGTTGACATTGAAAAACCTGAAGAAATTGCTGAGTGGCAGAGGGTTTTATGTCAGAGGTTACATCTAGCAGGAAAGGTAGGTTTTCTGAAAGTTGCTTCTTCCTGAGCCTCTTTGGGCAGTCTACACCTGGATAAATATTCTCAACGCCCTAAGAGCCAAACGAGAAACGAAGATGATAAGAAATTTCAGATAGATGTGGGAGGAAAACCTCGGAGAATTATTCCAGTGAAAACCCACGTAGTATCAGCTAGTAGGGACTGAAAACCCAATCCACTACTAGTGCCCCTATTAGGATTTGAACCGGGTCCTAGACGTAGAAGACGAGGCAAGACTTAGACACCGCAACACCAACCTGACCGCCCACTACCAACCTGAGTGATTTTTCTCCATGCCTTTCACCTCTGTGGACCCCTGGTTCAAATCCAGACCGGAGCCTTGCATTTAAAAAAAAATTGTTTTCAATACCTACCTGATTGCGTGGGTTTTCCCAATAGGGGTTTTCCTCCATCGTCTAAAACTGAAATTTCTTCATGAATAATAATACAAATAGACTTGTAGTAATTATTTCCCAGACCGGAGCCTTGCATTTAAAAAAAAATTGTTTTCAATACCTACCTGATTGCGTGGGTTTTCCCAATAGGGGTTTTCCTCCATCGTCTAAAACTGAAATTTCTTCATGAATAATAATACAAATAGACTTGTAGTCATTATTTCCCAGACCGGAGCCTTGCATTTAAAAAAAAATTGTTTTCAATACCTACCTGATTGCGTGGGTTTTCCCAATAGGGGTTTTCCTCCATCGTCTAAAACTGAAATTTCTTCATGAATAATAATACAAATAGACTTGTAGTCATTATTTCCCATGGTCACTTGGCCTTTAGGCCTATTCCATTCACAGCTCCTTGAGTAGTATACAATAAATCAATCGTAAGAACCATGTTACCTTTGGGTTAAGAGAAGCATTTACAGTGTCTTGCTCAAGAACACAAGTGTCCTGACTGGGGTTGGAACGCACAACTTGATGACTTATGTAACCACCATCTTGAATCTGATGCTCTTAACCACCCGCCGATGACTCCCCAGCATCTTCATTGTCTTCTCATTGTCTTGCAAAAAGTTGGTGTAATGTTTCCATTAGGAAAATTTTTATAATTCAGATTCAGATTCTTTGTAAAGTTGTGTTGCTGTCAGTGTCAAGTTATTAATATGATGATTGGTAAAACCAAAGTGAATATTCTTTATCCCCGATGAAAATTTCCATATGATTAAAAGCGTTGATTATTTATTTCATGTTGACACATGTAGATTCGTCTTGCCACTGAGGGGCTTAATGGAACTGTTGGAGGATCTGTAGAAGCTACCAATCTGTACATCAAGGCTGTTAGAAACCATCCTCTATTTACTGAAATGACTGCTTTGGATTTCAAGGTACAAGAAAATGAAAAATCAAATCTTTCATTGCTGGGTTGAAAGATTTGTTGAATGTTGAGCTTTTATGGCAGAAAATATCATCTTGGTCTGTGATAGTTTTTTTTAAGTTTGTATGGGGTTGAACAGTTGAAGACCAATGACTTTGCGTTTAACATGCTGGCCCTCTACCACTCGAAACAAAGCTAACTAGCCCTTAGCTGACGTCATTCTTCGAGGCTCGTGAGACCGGCCTCAAAAATTGCAAAACCGCCTTGTTGTTTGACCTCTGACCTGGGTCATTTCACATATAGATACGCAGTCAAATTCCATTGCGGACTTGAGAGCAGTGACTATTAAATAGTCAAAATTTTGGGCAAAAATTTTCCCCAAATTTTGGGCATCTATGTCACTGCACGTGTATCCAATGATATCACTGTATCCAATGGAATCACTGGATCATAGCGGCAGCGACCTAACTTTATCCTTGCGGATAAAGACAGGGGCCCAGTCTAACTAGCCCTATGTTGGTTAGAAAAGATTTGAACTTGCGACCTCCAGATTAGTATGCTGGTGCTCTACCGACTGATCCATCTACGTGTGTAGCCCTAACAATATCCTTAGTTGTTCGACCCTAAATTGATTTGAATGGTTCCAGTCAGTTTCTTTGAGGTGATCCCTTGGCAGCTGTTTTCCAGGTTATATCGTAAACTTGTCTGCGATCCCTGGCTACATGGCAGTTCCAGGTTGAATAACCTCTGACTGGCACTCCCGAATAAAGATATTGACAAAATAGGGAGACTGCCAACATTCAGGCTATTTGACTCAGTTGGAAGAGCACCGGTACATTAATCTACTACAGGTAGTTGCAGGTTAAAATCCAAGCTACATGTATGGAAAGTTTGCTTTGTCAACCTTAAATTAAAAAAATGTTGATCAAATTTTCAGACCTTTCGTCAGCAATGATTTGGAAACCTTTCCAGGCTTTCGCCTTGTAAGTGTACGTAGTTGAGTTCCAGTTTTTAAACTAATTCAGGCCTGATACTTCACTGATGCCTCTGGTCATTGCCTTGGTGCCCTTGAAATGCTCCTGCAGAAACTTACATTCTTTCCTCATAAGGTGTCCTTTACCGAAAAGGAAAATGCTTTGTTGCCCTTGCCCTTTCAAAAAGGAAGCACGCAAGCCTTCTACGCTATTGTGAATTCACCTTATAGAATTGCTACTTTTTCTTCTTCCAGAAAAGCAGAGGTGATTCTAGCCACTTCCCAAAGGGTTTGAAGGTGGGTGTTCACCAGGAGATTGTGCCCATGGGAGTTGACCCCAACACGCTCAGCTACAGACAAGCAGGTGTGTGTAGAGGTGTAACAAGGCTGTTAACCTTGGCTTGTTGCCTGTCTGGGACTAGTCTTTTGTCAAGGCCTTCATGGCTTGTACAGCTTTGTAGAGCCGCAATTCCAATGTATGCTATGTTAAAGACACTGGACACTATTGGTAGTTGTCAAAGACCAGTCTTCTCCCTTGGTGTATCTAAACATGTGCATAACATTTGAGCTAAATTTGTCGTCGAAGTTGCGAGATATGAATGAAATAAAAAATACCCTTGTCACACCAAGTTGTGCGCTTTCAGATGCTTGATTTCGAGACCTCAAATTCTAAACTTGAGGTCTCGAAATCAAATTCATGGAAAATTATTTTTTTCTCGAAAACTACATCACTTCAGAGGGAGCCGTTTCTCACAATGTTTTATACTATCAACCTCTCCCCATTACTCATTACCAAGTGAGGTTTTATGCTGATCATTATTTTGAGAAATTACCAATAGTGTCCACTGCCTTTGAGGAGTAGGTCTCATAATTCAAACGTAGTCCCCCATACTTTACTATAATTGCTGTTTTTATGGGGTATAAATGGGTACCTAGTGCATGAGGGTAGAGGTTGAGGCAGCTCAGGGCTGTATACTCCCATGGCCCTGAGAAACATTAAAAAAGGATGTTATTTGGTCCTATGACCAGAGCACTAATGTATAGCGCATTAATACGGTTATTGTGAAGTGCACTATATAAGAATTTGTTATTATTATTATTATTATTATCATACATTGCAGGAAATACTTAATGTTGAAGGGACTTGAGGATGAGTTTAACTGAGTGGCGGATATGAGCGCTATGTAATAATACATTTTATCTTCAAGTACGCGCTAATCCTCCAATCAGATTCGCAGAATGGCGTGGTGATAAGAACCTATATTGCACGGCTAATATCACTACCATGCGTCTTGTGTGTTCTATGTCATGCACCAAGTTTGCTTAAAGATAAATACGTTATCACTCGCGCGCTGGTGGAAATATGGAAAATATAGCACGTGTGCGTCCCATATTTAACTCAGCCTAAGGCTTTTTTGGATGTGGGATGCAGAAGCGCTATATTTTTTCCGTATTTCACTCGCGCTTGTGTGATAACTTATAATATTATGGCTTGCCAGATTCATGTATACTAAAACTTTCTGGTCAATCTGTGTCTGTCAGGAGAACATTTAACACCCGAAGAATTTCATCGAGAACTAGACCATGAACTTCAATCTCAGAGTGGTGGAAAAGAGGACACCACTTTATTGTTGGATTGTCGAAACTTCTATGAGAGCAAGATAGTAAGTAGTTGGTTTATTAAAGGTAGTGGACACTCTTGGTATTTTACTCAAAATAACTGTTAGCATAAAAACGTACTTGGTAACGAGCAATGGAGACGTGTTGTTAGTATAAAACATTGCAAGAAAATGACTCCCATTGAAGAAACATAGTTTTTGAGAAAGAAGTAATTTCTAAGTAAAATAGTTGAATTGATTTTGAGACCTCACGCTTGAGTTGAATTGATTTTGAGACCTCACGCTTGAAGTTGCGAAATCAAGGGTCTGAAAGCACACAACTTCGGGTGAAAAGGGTGTTTTTTCTTCCATTATTATCTCGCAACTTCGACGAAGAGATACCCCAAATGAGAAGAGAAGACTGGTCTTTGACAAGTACCAAAGGTGTCAAGTGCCTTTAAAGATATGCTGTGATTTTTTTTATGTAATTTTTTTTCATTGTTGGCACATTCATTACAAAAGGAGAGGAGTATGACGTTTCCGCATTCATTAGGCTCATTATGCAGAAATCCTTGTTTTTGATTTCCCTGTTCCATGTTTTTCTTGCAGTTTTGCTTTTTTCCTGGGCGACCTTTGAATACTAGACTCTGCATTTATTGCCCAAAATCTACACACTAACCAATTGCTTTGTCCTTCCGATGGGACGCTAAAGGCAGTGGACACTACTGGTAATTACTCAAAATACTTATTATCATAAAACTTCACTTGGTAACGAGTTATGGGGAGAGGTTACTATAGTATAAAACATTGTGAGAAACTGCTCCCTCTGAAGTGACGTAGTTTTCAAGAAAGAAGTAATTTTCCACGAATTTGATTTCGAGACCTCAGATTTAGAACTTGAGGTCTCGAAATCAAGCATCTGAAAGCACACAACTTCGTCTTTCAAGTGTGTTTTTTCTTTCATAGTTATCTAACAACTTTGACGAAGTCAAATTCGATGAGCTCAAATTTTCACAGGCTTGTTATTTTATGCACATGTTGGGATAAACCAAGTGAGAAGACTGGTCTTTGAAAATTACCAATAGTGTCCAGTGTCTTTAAGCCACACTTTGCTGATCAGAGACACCAGAGCCTGACATGACACAATTATTGTTGTTATATTAATTTTGTTCTATAATCAAAACTGATAACCAAAAATAACTCTGCCGCTTTTAACTTTTGTCTTTTCAGGGCCAGTTTAAAGGTGCTGTGACTCCTAACATACGGAAGTTCAGCTACTGGCCCGAGTATGTGGACAAGAACCTGGACTTGTTTCAAGACAAGAGGGTTATTATGTACTGCACTGGGGGCATCAGATGTGAGCGGGGCTCTGCCTATTTGAAATCAAAGGTCTGTATACTCGTTACCAACCTCTTTCCAGGGGTGATCGATCTCGCCGCGCCATTTTTTTCCCAGCATGCCTTGCTCGATCATAACCCCTGGAAGTGTAACTCGAAAACATCCAAATTTAAGGGATATTACAATTAGTCCTGTGGTTGATCCGTTCTGTGTGGGGCGTTAGTCGCGCACACGCTGGATGCGCTGTGTGTAATAAAGTCATAAACTTGTCTTGCCGTTCAGTGTTGCTTGACAAAAAAGTGAATACGTACTGTACATCTTTATACGCACGCGTTGGGGCGTATAGAGCTTTTTGGAGACGCACGGCGTTTCAAATTTTTCGCGCATATGATAGCCAATCAAAGACACGGATCAGAGTTTCCCTCCCAGGGGTTACAGACGTACGCAGATCTAGCGTGATACGGCACGTTGCCCATGGTTGTGAGGTTGACTTCACCTGTTTATGGTAATCTGTCCTCATCTCCCTCATATGTTTGATTGTTTTACTATTTTTTGAATGCAATGTATTGATATTTGTCCTTGATTTCTTTATGATTTTTAAAGTCTCATCTTGTTTTCAACTCGATATTTTTTATATTTTGCCATTTAATTTTTCTATTTGAATAACATGTTTAATATTTACTTAATTGTGTTTCCCATCTCTTCCACCTCCTTAATCTTTTTTTTGACTATTTATGTATGCAACGAACTAAATTTGTTCTGAGTTTCCTAAGTGATGTTTAAATCTCAATTTGTTTGCGTGATATTTTTTCTATGAATAATATGTTAAATGTTTTCTCAATTGTGTTTCTTGGCAGGTCTTCCAGTATCAACTCCCTCAAACTTATTGTTGTACTATTTGTGTATACAATGTATGATATTTGTCGTGAATTTCTTTTGTGATGTTTAAATCTTAATTTGTTTCCAACATTATATTTTTGCATATATGAATAACATATTTAATGTTTTCTCAATCATGTTTTTGGTAGGTCCCCTTGAACATAATCATTGTACCATTTATGTATGCAACTATATGAACTAACATTTTCCTCAGTTTCTGTTGTGATGTTAATTTGTTTCCAATTTGATAATTTCTGTTACAGGTGTGCAATTTTCTCACATGATTATCGGATGTTTTCTTCTGGTGTATTTCGAATTTGTTTTTGTCATTTTGAATTACAAAAAGTAGCCTTGTCTGCTTTTAAAAAATATATTCTGATATTTTGATCATCTTCCACTCTATCCTACTCCTGTAGAGTCGACAATCCCGACCCATTTATTTCATTCTCATTTCAACTTTCTCATTCTGCCCTTTTCTTCCAAATGCTAAGGTTGTTGACTTTCCCTTTCCAAAATTATGTTCTAGTGCTATTGTAACAAAGATGGTCTTTACTCGCTTTGATTTATGTGTGCTTTATTATTTCCCTCCAAAGGCCCAGAGTTTGTTGTTGTTTGCTGACTTTCCCATTATAAAAATGCATTTTATCTTCTTGTCCATCTCCTTTTTCCCCATTCTCCACTTTCCCTCCAAATGTCCAGAGTTTTTTGTTATCTGTGACTTTCTTGTTTCGAAATTAAATTTCATTCCCCTTTTAATTCCCTTTGTATTTTCCCTTTTCCCAATTCTCTTTACAACTCCCAATTCTGCCCTTTCCCTCCAAATAAAAAGGGTCGTTCATTTTTAGTGACATCCCTATTTCCCAAAATGTATTTTATTGCTGTTAAAACACACAAAAAAATACTTTCTTTGTTTTGTTTGTTGTGTAGATTCTTACTGCAATCAATATTCGTTTCCACACTTGATGTTTTAAGTTTGCTATTGACAATGATTTTTGTATATTTTAAGTGATGTAATCTTTATTTTTTATTGTATTTTTTAAAACAAAAAAAATATTAAATGGGTTGACAGTTTTTACTCTGGTAGACTGTTTCCCACAGGCAGTATCTTTATAAATATAATTATTTTTGTCTGCTAGTAATTTGAAGTATTGCCCAGATTTAAACATGCTGATAATATTTTCAGTTTTATATACCTTAATCCATCCATACATTCTATTTCATGACATTTTTCCCATTTTATTAAAGATGAAAATATTTACCAGGCATATCATTTATTTTTATTATTATTTTTATTTTTTTTATTATTATTATTATTATTATTATTATTATTATTATTATTATTATTATTATTATTATTATTATTATTATTATTATTATTATTATTATTATTATTATTATTATTATTATTATTATTATTATTATTATTATTATTATTATTATATTATAATTATTATTATTATTGTTCTTATGTACACATAGGCCTAGTTAAAACAAAATTATTGTTTTTCATCATACGAAATTGACACCAGACTATTTGCCATTGCCAGTGGGAGACTTTGGATCGCTAGGTGGCAGCATACAAGTAAATTTCCATTGTTTTACATAGTTATGCGCATAATATGCACATTACTGAGAACAACTGAGTTACATTGTAAAGCCTAGTTAATACTCCCTGCAAATGTTCATGCAAAGCGAATTTGACGTGAATTTGACACCACAACTATCCTTTCGCAGCGGATTTGCAAGTGAGCTAAGCAGAGCTGAACTGCTTTGAATATTCGATGTGAATTTTGTGACGTCAACATTCGCTCTGCATCTGCATTCGCAGGATGTATGATGTGATCTTAGCAATGTGCGCATGCTCATAACTATGTAAACAATGGAAATTTACATGTCTGCTGCCACTTAGCGTCCAAAACAAGATGGCAGCTCCATGACACAAGTCCACCATTCTGTATTTCAGGGTGTCTGCAAGGAGATACTACAGCTCAAGGGAGGGGTGCACAACTACCTTGATAAGTATCCTGATGGTCACTTCAGAGGAAAGCTCTTTGTGTTCGATAATCGGTACGCTATCAGTACAAATCAGGATGTTGTCGCAAGTAAGTTTCATACATCCCCTAGAGCAGGTTTCACAAAAAGCTGAGATCAATCTTAAAGGGACACGTTGCCTTGGATTAGAAAGATGTTTTAAAAGTAGGGTATAACTTCAGAGGAAAGCTATCTGTGTTTGATGATCGATACGCTATCAGTACCATCAGGATGTTGTCGCAAGTAAGTTTCATACAAGCCCTGGCCAATTTCACGAAAAGCTAAGATTGATCTTAAAGGGTTTGGGAGCTTTTTGTAAGACATAAAACACAAACGTCGGCAGGTTTACATAGATAATGATGATAGAAAGCTTCACTATATTATTTCTTGGTGAGGTGATGTAGTTTTTGAGAAAGGAGAAAGCAATTTCACTAAAACAATTTTTTGTCTCGAGGGGACAAAAATTATTTTAGCATGTACAACGGACTTGTGCAACTCTCCTGATATAATTGCTTCAACTAATGAAGCTGAACTTCTACAGGTAAATTATATTACTGTACATGCATCTGCATTCCCAGTTTCAGATTTTTTTTGTCAGCACTGACTCTCCCCCGGGTATAGTTCTTAATGCAATGGTTGTGATACATTCACAGATTGTTTCCACTGTGACCAGCCGTGGGACGAGTACCAGCCCTGCTCCAGCACCCACTGCCATCAGTACGTCCTTTCATGCCCAGCATGCAGAGCCAGTGGTCTGACGTCATGCTGTAAACTGTGTGGAGAACTCAACGATCGAGCGGAAAGGCAGAAATCCAAGACCAAAGAGGAATGTCTGTGCACCAGGAGGCGAGAGCGAATTCCTGAGGAGAAGTAAGTCTGGAGAATAATTCTGTTAAACAGCTGTTTGTAAACACATCAACTTCCTTATCTAAATAACAAATCTTGCCAGAGACTTGTGCCTGTGATTCTTTTCACACATCTCGAGTATTCAGTGCTAACACACATCGGTGTAAAGGTAAAACCAAAATTGAAATTCATTATTAAGCCTTGGCCACTAGTCGAATTTACTACTCCACTAGTCGCGCCTCAAATAGTTGCAACTTCGACACTAGTCTCGGTTAATTTTTAATTCCCATGATGCATTGCGGCATATTGTTTGACGCAGGCGCAATATAGCAGAATTCGTGCTAACAGGATTGAAGGATTGTGTCACAAAAGTGATTGAATTTCCTGAGTAAACTTTGTTGTCGTGAATAACCATGAGTTACACAATTGTTTTACCAAGCAGGTAGTCGGGACTATTTTTGTAGTAGTCATGGTAACACGATTAACCGAGTAGTTGAATAAGGGAAGTCGCAACTAAACTTAT
Source organism: Asterias amurensis (assembly GCF_032118995.1). Lineage (NCBI taxonomy): Eukaryota > Metazoa > Echinodermata > Asteroidea > Forcipulatida > Asteriidae > Asterias > Asterias amurensis. Next base: position 8,150,499 of record NC_092652.1, read on the forward strand.
CAATGAAAAGTCGCATCTTCGACATTAGGCTTATTCTTGATCCCCGATGGAAATGTAACACCTCTTAAATTGATGCAGTACAAGCTGTTAAAATATAGGATTTGAACTGCATCTAGCTCCCGCAATCTCGGTAGTCTAACACTGGAGTTTGATGATGGGTCGGGGAGGTAAGTCAGGTTCGCGTCTCTTGGACCGTGGCTCAAATCCCCCTGTTGCCACCTTGGGGGGGGGGGGTGGGGAGGGAGAGTATGAGTTCTTTGGGGCGCCCTGCGATTGTGATAAAGCATCAATAAAAACTTAGTATTTTTATTATCATAATGAAGCAAAATACTGTAAGCAAAACACTGTTCGTTTTTAATCACGTTTTATAAAAATGATTTATTAACATATGTATGGAAGCATTACATGTACACTGTTAAGTTAAGTCAAGTTACATGTGTATGTCTTGCAGATTCTTAAATGCAACATAGTAACCTAATCATGATAATGCGGTTTAGCCTGTTTTTTCTCTCTCTCTTTTTTAACTGAGGTTACATTATTCATATAAAGTTTAGGAATAATTTTATATATATTTTTAAGCAGCAATAGCACATGTACATGGTACATATATTAAAAGACCAGTCAATGTCAAGTGCGAAGAAGGGCATTAGTGGGTCACATGCCTGAATTTGTTATATCAGGGGTAGGGTTGGGTGGGGTGGGGTTCGGATGAGCAAGATCATTACAGATCTAAATGTATTTTGGAACCATTTAAGAAGGTGGTCTGAAGCCACAACAATTAGAACAAATGCACTTTTGACTCCAAGCCTGGATATGGTTTTTATTACTAAATACTCCCCCCTTTGTGATCCACGACCTTCCCCGGTTTTTGCCTAGTGCCTGATTTCATAGAGCTGCTTTAAAGCACAAAGTCACTAAGCACATAAAAATGTTGCTTCCCGTAGTAAATATCATTTTACTTGTACTAACTATTCCTTGTATATCCTGCAAGGCAGAAAATTACTGTTTTAAAAAGGTTTATGCGTCTTTAATGATTAAACGGCTACTTCATAAGCAAACAAATTTAACAGGGGTGCTATTTACACCTGATTATTATGTGTTTTTTATCATTTCAATGTACTTTCTAAATTGTTGTTAATTATTGATAAAAAACTGAGGGTCAACCCCAAGGTTTTGAAAAATTAGAAACACTTCTGACATGCGTCAAAATGACAGTTCTTCGACATCATGCTTTGTTATACCTCCATGCTGAAACAAAGTTGCTATACAAAATGGAGCTCCTTCATATTATGATGTAATGTTATAGCATGAGTGATGATGTAACATGACTTTTTGCGTATCTTACTGAAAAGCACCAGAGAAGGGTATTCAACAGGATTGTATTGTACACAATTTATAAAATTTTAATCGCGTGAACTCAATTGTCTTATTGGTTGAAAACATTTTATATGAAATTCAGCAAAGATCACTTGCTGCCGTTGAAGTAGGTCTGTAAGACTTTAAACAGTTCCACAGTGATAAATGTTCAAACACAGGTACTGGGTAATACAGCACACATTATTATAGCCATGCAGTGCACTCTAACTACTTTGGACTGTACACTTTATTCTACAAGCATATAGTTTTCCAGTGTCCAACCTGCCCCTCCTCGATAAAATTCAAGAACAGTTGACAGGAAGGCACTTGGACAGGCTTTTGGGAGTAGGGCTTGCAAGGAGCTCATAGGACTCGCTTGATCCTGCGTTCTTTGATAAGGTCACGCACACAAATCGTGCAGCTTTGCATCTCTTTCCCATCAGGTTTACACTGAGCTCTACACCCCTGAACTGTAGGTCTCGACCGAGCACAAAGGGCACAGAGGAAAGCTCGGCGTCCAAGGCCTGGTTTACCGCGCTGACTTTGTTACCCTTGCCGTTTGCTTTTGCGGACATCCACATCTGCAAAGACCACAGGTTGGTTCCTGAGAAGCCGACACTTTCCGCCGCATCGTAGTTGACTCGGACACCAATGGTCAGGGTGTTGGGTCGGCCTGGTCTGAGGCCAACATCCCTCATCTGGAACAGGGAGAGCCCGGTGACTGTTATCATGGAATTGGTTGGGGCTGGAGTGGATAGAAGTGAAGAAGAAAAAATCATTGATGTAGTTTCAATTACACTCAGGCGCAGATTTGTTTACATGTTACTGGTGTAGTACACAAGACATTTTTTGTAGAGCTTGGGAATTTTTTTTATCTGTTCATTTTAATTCTGAGCACACACTGCGAATAGCAAATAGAAGACTTATATGTGAGTCGTTTTCGTACTTACAGAATAATTTTTACCATTTCTTTACAGAGGAACAGAGGAAGTGATTGTGTTTTATCTTTTGTTAAAGATAGCTAGGGTAAAAAAGCCATGCTATTGACAGTTCCTGCATTAATATCGCAGGTCGTTTTAATCAGCAAGCAGTTTGCGGCAGCTGACATATTTTTTTTTCATTGCCACCTTGATTTAGTTTGTAAGTGGGTAAGATACTGCTCTAAAATTGAAAAAGGTCATGGGTTTGAATCCCACCCAAGTATGTATGCCTGTGATTTTTTTCATAGAGCTCGGGAGAGTACTGAGTATACGGTGCTTACACACACTGGTCTAAATAGGTAAAACCAAAGTCAATAAGCTTGATTTTGATGATTTCACTTACTGCTGCAATCTACAGGTCGACAGGTAGTAAGCACGTTGCTGTTTGGTGATGCCTCTAGACTGAACTCTGGAACTGCATTATCCTGCTTAGAGAACTTGGCACACACGTAGCCAACAGCGGCACAGACTTTCCTTCTCATGTCCACACTGAATGGTACTGCAGCGAAGTGCACCGGCTCTGGCGGGACATAGCTTCGGTCGGTTTGTGTTTCGGAGAGTACCTGGCTGTTGTGGCCTATCTTAAGACCCTCACCAGTTGAGCTTCTGCTTGCCCACATCTCGACACGCCATAGGTTGGCTCCATGAATGTTTGAGCTAGATTGTGCCATGTTCACGCTCACATCCAAGAACAGGTTGTTTTGTATGCCGGGCTGAATGGTTGCGCCGTCCATAGTGACCGACGTGACGGTAGCTACAGGTACAGTGCCGTGCGTCCTTGTATCAGCTGTTGTGTAAATGTGATAAGTTTGTTAAGATACATATATATTTATTTGTTAGGATAACAATGATTGGGTTGTTCGTAACATATCACCAGTTGCTGAACTCTTACGGAATCTTTTGTTTGGTAGACAACGAGTCCTTTGAGTGTACTTAAGGCTTCTCACACGGAGAAACTTATCATTACAGCTTTGATTAAAGAAGGTGCGTTAATAACTTTTTGGGCCATCTACCCTATGTTGACAACGTCTCATGTCCAAATTTAAGACGGCCTCAATTGCGAGGTTAATTGTCCAAAGGAGGAATTTGTGTACACTGTTGTATGCTACTCACTTGTAAGACATGGAGCAGGCTGGCACGATACATAGGAGTCGGCACCACGGGGAAACGGTAAATTAAAGTCTGGGTAGGCTCTTTCACCCTTGGAAAGCTCCAGACACAAAAATGGATACTGGCTGTCACAGTGTGCCCTCCGGAGGTTAAAGGGAGTGGTCATGTCAAAGTTCAGGTGTCCTGGTGGAATCAGGCTCTTGTCACGGTCCTGCAGACTCAGAATCTGGCTTTCGTAGTTGATCTTCATAGGGTGTGACCCCCTTGTGTTGCTGTTGCCGAAGATGCCAACCCGCCACAGTCCACTACCCGCACCCCCATCGATCCGGTCAGAGGAGGGATTTGGGGTTATGTCCATTAGTATGCGTAGATCGCTATCCCCATGTGAGTAGACTGTTGGTCCGAGTAGTCTCCAGTCCATGCGAGAGAACCTCGCCGTCTTCATTGTAGCTGGATCAGGCTGAGCATGATCAGTACCTCCAGTTTGACTTCCACCTGTTAACAGCATTAGAACAAAAGAAGACTACGAATTCATAGAGTGTTGTTTTGGTTTGCAGTATGGATGTAATTTTGAGTCTATTGACCAGTTTATTATACATGAAGATACATTATAACAGCTGCGTTTAAGGCGTTACCAACATTTTAGTAGTAGTAATAGTGGCTTCTAAGCTTATGTCGCACGGTATCCGTCACTCAGTGATGGTTACCAAGGCCCTTTAACGTACAGTGTTTTCCTACAAGGTATATTGGACTACCTTTGATATATGAGAGGTACTCCTTTAACATAGCACCATGTAATGTTTTACAAGGTGCTGTGGCGCAATATGCTGCCAGTCAAATCAGGAACACCATGGCGAACCCCTTTAAAAGTGCTATCTTTTTGTTTACGTGTTCAACAACACCAACGGCTTTACGTCCCATCTGAAGGACGAAGCATAATGATTATTAAGTGTCTTGTTTAATGACACAGGTATCACAGCTAGGACTTGAACCCACACTCTGCTGAATAGAAACTCCAGAGTTTGAATTCAGTGCTCTTAACCGCTTGGCTATGACATGCATTATGGCTGGAAGTATTTTTGGTCTGGTCATATACTTGCCTTCTGGACAGACGGACCTCTGACAACTGACACTGACATCCCCGTTGGAAAGTGGCATGTAAAAGTCTGGAACAGCAAGACTGTCCTTTCCAAATTCAACGCAGAAGTACTTGTAGGGACCACAGCCTAGCTGTCTCATGTCAAACCTTGTGTTGACATCAAACTTCAAGGGTCTACCTGGGCCGAAGACTCTGCGGGCATCGTGAACCTGAAGAATCTGTGAGAAACCAAGAAATGTTAACTTTCAAAAATTGTTCTGACAAGTTTTGTGCTTTTAAGCAAAAAGAATTAAAATTATGTTTGTCTGCATGTCGCTCAACACACTCTGGTGAAGGCCACTTCAAGGTGTGGTCCTATCAATCAACTATGTATATATGAAAGAAGTATGAGCTACTTAATGCGCTGTCTCAATGTAATTTGCTCTTCACTTCTTGATGAGTTGAGATAATAATGGTGAAACTCAATGTTCTTATAAAGCCCACTTGTCCTGTGAAATATAACAAGGCACTTGATAAAGGAAACACACAATATTTAAGTGAGTTCACAATTGTTCACCTTGGCATTTTCTTGAACATGATAGTTGAGTTGGTTTGACAATTTTGGAGGAATAGCTTGAGCCTCTGTAAACTAATGCACCCTCGCCTACTGTGTTACAGATGGGTATTGTGAAGTGTTTGGATCAATTAGTTTGTGTTGATGTCAATGTGGTATACAGTGAATGAGAAGGTTTCTTTTAGATATTTGACAGTTTGTTGTGACTCAACTCTTGATGCGCTTTACAATTATAGTACCCTGGTCATTGGGCCAATAACATTCCTTTAATCTGTCTCAGGTTTCTGTGGAGCAAACAACCTTGGCAACCATAGCCATCCAAATGCTTGTTCATACACAGTATCAACCTCTACCTCGTAGATACCCATTTTACCCCTGTGTGAAAAGAAACAATTGTCTTGCTCAAGGACTCAAGTGTCATGGCCGGGTTTCAAACACACACTCCCATGACTTGACCACCAAAAACTTGTTTCAATGGATGCTCAATCGCTCGGCTGTGACACCCTATAAAATGAGATAAACTGTAAACTATATTGCCAAACATCTGTTTAGCTGTATTAAAAACAATTAAGTTAAGTATGAAATGGAGACTCTTTTTAATAGACCTTTATCATTGATATCAATTTAACCAAACCAAGGCTGGAGGAACAAAATAGTCTGGTTCCTATTTGCAACATGATTATTAGCATTCATTATTGTTATTCGGTACAAGGGACATGGTCAAGACGAAGACAGTATCATAAAGGTATATATACCTGTGGATTGTAGTCGTATCGATCCTGGTAACCATCCACTCCTTCTCGGACCCTACTCCCGTAGACGCCAATTCGCCACAAGTTCTGTCCACTGATGGTGTCGGTGTCTGCAGTCGGTGTGACATTAACGAATACCCGGAGGTCCGTCAAGCCATTCGCATTCACATTTGTGTTACCAATTTTCCAACTGAAATCGTCGACTCTTGCGTAGTTTTGGTTTGGAGCTGGTTCAGGCTGGGGTTCAGGCTCCGGGTAGGGTTGACCTGAATCTAAGCGAGGAGAAATGTGATACTTTTTAGATACAGGCAAAGTGTATAAAATACACTTTGCCTGTATCTTTATCTCTATTCGTGGTTTGGACACTCCTGAACAGGCTAAGTACATTTCAAGAGTGTATAGAAATCGTTTATTTCAACTCCACCAGGGCAACTCCCCTTCTGGAGTTACATTATATTTGTACTTGACTTTTGCCTGTTTCTCTACACTCTTGAATTTTTTTTCTCCACATTTTGGACACTACTACTACGCATAAAGAGGCTGCCTGTTTTTGTGTGTAGTGTCAAAATATTAATACATTTCAAGAGATTAGAGAATGTGTCATTTAAAATAAAACAATTGCTTTTGACGGTTTCTGGTTATTCAATTACCTTGACAGAAATATGGCCGACAGCTTACATGTGCTCCATTCTCAATGGGGAAATTGAATTCTGGATCAGGGTGGCTGTGCTGGGCAAACTCTATACACAGATACCTGTGAAGATCACAACCAAAGCCTTCTAATGGAAAGCGCGTGTCCACGTCGAACACAACAGGTCTGTTTCGGCGAAGTGGTGTCTTCGCCTGCTTGGGTGTAAGGATCTGTTCGTTGTAGTGGAGCCTCTCTGGTCCTGTGCCGTCTTTATACATGTTCCCGTACAGTCCGATTCTCCACAGTCGCTTCCCAGAGATGGTGTCAGTGTCAGGGTTTGGAAACAACGTCGCACGGACGTTAAGATCTGTTATGCGTCCAGCACGGACTTCTCCAGGTGTTGGGGTCCAACTGATGTTATAGAACCTTGCTGTGGGCAGGCTTGGATCTAGCCTTGTATGACCTCCGGGAGTTCGACCTCCAGGTGTATGACCTCCTTGAGTTTGACCTGCGTTTGCTGTAAAGGTTCACAAAGATAGTAGAACTTAACAGAGTGATGGCGTAACCAGACAGTTTCATTTGATGCAAGTGGGGGTGGGGCGAAGACATTATATGGGTGGCTATCTAAATGCATCGAACAATTTTGTGCAAATGTGTTATTGGGTGTAAGAGGGGCACCAAGGTTGTGAATGGAAGCTAGTCGTATAGTTTTACAATTGACAAGTCCCGTTAAAACTTGTTCTTTTAGTAAAGACTTGGCCGACTGCCTAGTGTATAATACTCACGATTACAGGAAACGCGTTGACAGGCAACAAGGCTATCCTTGTTACCAAGTCGAAGAATGTAGGAGGGCGAGGAGTACCTATTCTTCCCAAATTCTATGCAGAAATAAGGATGAACGCAACCAATACTGCTAAAGTCAAACGGTGTTGATATGTCAAACTCGAGCCTCTGCGTTGGTGTCACGGCTTTGTTCTGATCTCTACTCGACAGGACATTAGATTGCTCCTGATACCGTGTCCCTGCTCCATCAGCAGCATCACTTCCAAAGATGCCAACACTCCAAAGTCGACTCCCTGAGAGGGGATTGCTGTGGGGATTGGGTGTAAGAGTTACATTCAGGTTGACGTTACCAGGCCTGTCTGGACTGCTTGGTAGGCGACCCCAATTGATTTTAGAAAAGATGACCATTACTCCTGGGGTCTGTGGCTGGTTCCCACCACCATGACCTGTGTTAGTTGGGGTTCGGCCACCACCGTGACCTGTGTTGGTAGGCGTCTGGCTTCCGCGATCTGGAGAGAGAAAAACATAGAGTCAAAATGCTTTCAGGCGGTGATCATAAACCATCTTTTTAGAAGGTCTTTAGTGCAATTTATATGGACATCGCACTACTGCTTTTGCATATCTTGGAGCTCCTGGTATAAATGGGATTTATTGATAACGGGCGGAATTCCAAGTATGTGTGTGGCTAAAAGAAACATTCATTTCCCAAATTCCCATGAGAAGCATTAAGTTATTATATCGACTCAATTGTGAGTTGTCCATGCAAGGACCTTTTGATCATTACATATTATAAAAAATTGTCAGCATGATGACATTATGGTTCTGAGTAACCAAGAACATTATCTGCTGGGTGGCCAAGAACCTCGCGGTTCTTTCGTCATGAAACAATTCCGTGTCTTAAAATACTTTACCATCACATGTCAGCCTCTTGCATGAGATGAGAGTCTCTGTGTCACCAAGATTAATGCTGAATGACACGGAGGAGTACGTGTTTTTAGAGAACTCTATACAAAGGTAATCATGTGCACATCCAGCTGCTGCCAGATCAAACATCCTCTCGACACTAAACTCCAAGTTCTGTCCAGGTACTACTGGTTTCTTCAGGTTGTCACCGGAAAGGACATTTTCTATTTCACCAAACCTCGCCTGAGATCCATCTGGTCTGTCGCTCCCGAACATTGTCATCTTCCACATGTTGTAACCCTCAACTGAGCCACTGTGTGTCCCTGGTGTCAGCATTGCCCTGAATTTCATCACAGAAGGGTTTTCCGGCAAGGTAGTTGGACTGGTCCAACGAAGACTAGAGAGGGCCACGCGAACTCCCGTTTGGGGGTTGCTGCCACCATGGGTAGTAGGACCTCCCATTCCACCACCCTGGCTACCAGTATCAGGACGGTTGCCACCACCTTGTTCTTCCCCACCATCTTTAACAACAAGAAGAATCAAATTACTTTTCTTGGGTACAGGGAAGTCCACAAAACACTACGGTTCAATGTCAAGCTGCCTGTTTAATTTACTCTTGGTATAATGTCTTAGGCAGTTATTAGCTAGAAAGAGTCAGGGAGGTGGGAGCGGAGATTTGGGAGGGATGGCACGGTAATACAGGTTTTTTCTATATCGTTTTCTCACAACCATAGGGGCATATCAAAGCGCGCATTATTTTTTCCTGCAAGGTAGGCCCTACGTAGAGCTACATTTTGAAGTTTGAAACCTTTTTCCTTATCATCGTGTACTTGTTTAAAAGATGCGGTAGCGCACTGCTACTGATCAATCCAGGAACACCAAGGCGAACCCCTTCTCTTTTCGATAATTGAATTGCGTTATTTTCAAGCATTGTACAACGCATGGGACCAGTGGCTTTACGTATCATTCGAAGGAGAAAGCAAGTGTCTTGTTTTAGGACACAGGTGTCACGACTTTGACCCGAACCCACACTCTGCCGGGAAGAAACACCGTCGCTTGAGACCGGTACGCTGTTGAACTAGGTTGCATTACGCAACTTCAACGCATCGATAATGCATCTAGGAAGAGGGTAGAACCCGACTGACAAGAACAAAGGCTTCTCAAATGAAACGAAAACTTGGCAATAATAGTATACTAACAGGCACACGTTAGCCTCTTGCACGAGACGAGGGCATTCGTGTCACCAAGATTAAGGTCAAACGGAACAGATGAGTATTTGTTCTTGGCAAACTCCAAACAAAGATAACGGTGCGCGCAGGCGGCATCTTCCAAATTGTAGCGTCTGTCGATCTCAAACTCAAGGTTCTGTCCGGGTACAACTGGTTTGTTCTGGTTGCCACCGTATAGGATGTTGTTGAGCTCGCTAAACCTCATTTCAGATCCAGTCGGTTCGTCACTTCTAAACATTCCCAGCCTCCACATGTTGATGCCATCAATTGAGCCGCTGTGGGACTCTTGTGTCAACATAACCCTGAATGTAATATGTGTTGGGTTGTCCGTTTTTTTCGTTGGATGGGTCCAGCGAAGATTTGAGAGTGCCACTGGTGCATCGCCGCCCTGGCGTGGCCCTCGTTTAGGAGGAGATGGGTTGCCATCACCATCAGTACCACGATCTTCGGGGGAGAAGGGACATTTTAATTGAGATGTGTGAAGTGGGTGTAGGTCAACCGATGTTTGGTTTTTACCGTATTGGCAACAACTTGTTGGACTGTGTTTTGGGAAGAGCAAGGTACAATAGTACCAGACTTGATAGACAAGACTACTGATCCTGGTAGCTTCTAAATGTATTTAAAATCTAATCATTGGCAAATTATGTCCGGCCGTACCAGACCATCCTGAGCCCGTTGTAATTATAGAAAACAGTTGTTAGCGTTTTGTTTTTAAGTATAAAAACAATCCAATTCAATTCAATAATTTGGTAATCGACATTCGCGGTGAACGATTTAAATTGTGCGTGTTGTTAAATTGCATCTTCTACTCCTGGTCAGAGTTAAAGTACAAACATAAGTTAGAGGTTACAGTTACTGGACACTTTTGGTAATTATCAAAGACCAGTATTCTCACTTGGTGTATTTTTGATCTGATGTCCTTAAATATTTGAGTTAGAAATTACCTCTTTCTCAAAAACTACGTTTCTTCACAGGAAGCCGTTTCTCAAAACGTTTTTTACTACCAACGGCTCTCATATGCTCGCTACCATGTAAGTTTTTATGCTAAAAACTACATTGATTAAGTACCAAAGGTGTCCAGTGCCTTATTGCCATGTTTTTTTTACATACCATCACATGTTAGCCTCTTGCATGAAACGAGTGTGTCCGCACCAAGATCAAGTTTAAATGACACAGTAGAGTAGGCGTTTTTAGAAAATTCCAAACACAGATAAGGATGACTGCAACTGGCTTTTGCCAAATTGAAGAATCTTTCGATCTCAAAATCCATGTCCTCTCCAGGTACAACTGGCTTGTTCTGGTTGCCATTGATTAGGATACTATTGATCACACCGAACTTCATTCCAGTGCCACGAGCGTCGTCGCTTCCAAACATCGACAACTTCCACATGTTGGATCCCTCGATTGGTCTACTGTGAGGTAGTGGTGTTAGCAGTACCCTGAAGTTGACTTTAGCTGGGTTTTCCGCTGAGATGGTAGGACGCGACCATCGAAGATTACGGAGGGCCACGGCGTCTCCTGTGGGTCGTGGTTGGTGGGTGCTAGGTTTTGCTGGGGTACCACCACCGTGACCTCCTGTCTCGTAACCGGTACCTCCCATCCCACCAGTGTGTACACTGCCGCCACCACCGTGACTTCCAGCATCTGTAAAGATAGAATGTTCATTCAAACTATGTAAATAAAGACACTGGACACTATTGGTTATTGCCAAAGACCAGTGTTCTCACTTGGTGTATCTCAACATATGCCATATCCGTAAATAACAAACCTGAGAAAATTTGAGCGCAATAACAGAAAAAACACCCTTGTCTCACGAAGTTGTGTTTGTTTAGATTGTTGATTTCAAGACTTCAAATTCTAAATCTGGGGTCTTGAAATCAAGTTTGTTGAAAAATACTTCTTTCTCGAAAGCTGTGTCACTTCAGAGGGAGCCGTTTCCCAATGTTTTATACATTGTTTCATACATCATACCATCAACCTCCCCCCATTACTCGTCACCAAGTAAGGTTTTATGCTTATTATTGTTTTGAGTAATTACCAATAGTGTCCACTGCCTTAAAGAGAGCCCATATAGATGTCACCATACCACGAAAAGATACGAGCGAGTGCACCGATGGAAACTGTCAAAGACCAGTATTCTCACTTGGTGTATCCCAACATATGACAAAAACTATCTTTGCAATTCTTTCGTCTATAACGTAATGGACCCAATTAGTTGCAGCAACTTTGTGAACATAAAAATGATAACAAACAGTTTTTATGCAGTGTTGTTTTATATCCGAAAGGCGTCTCAAAGCGCTTCCACATTATAATTCCTGGTCACTGGTCCTTAAATTAATATTCATAAATACCACAGACAGTTTCTCTACTTCTACTGGTGGAGAGCGCGTCACGTGGGTGGACATAAAACTTTGCAGGGTCGTTGCCGTGCGATAGAGGCTTTATCTTACGGCCGCCGACCCTGCCGGCTTTAAACGTACGTTGAGGACCTCGTCGCTACCCGTTTATTCCTTACTTAAACATGAACATCACAAATGTCAATTGATTTTCTTTTTTAAGCTTAACGTTGATCAAATTTGAATGACTGTTCTGGCAAGACAAATAAAGCTAGGATTTGTGTTTAAGTGGTAACACGTTATACCCACCTGTACATGAAATGTTCTGGCAAGAAACAAAGGTGTCCTTGTTTCCGAGAGCAAGCTTAAAGGGCGGAATTGAATCCGGAAGTTTGGCGAACTCGATACATTCATAAGAGTGCCTGCAACCCATGTCTCTGACTTCATTAGGCGTTCTTATGGTGAAGTCAAGATTCTCTCCGAGTACCAACGGTTTGCTGCGATCGGTATAAGATAAAATGTTTTCGATTTCTTCGAATCGTCTCCCGGTGCCGTCTGAGACGTCACTTCCAAACAGGCCCACCCTCCATAAGTTGTAACCGGTGACAGCACTGCTGAGGGGATGAGGTGTAAGCTCCATAACGATGTTCTTGTCACCAGACATGTCTGGTGCAAGACGCCTTCCCCAGTGGACATTTGCGAATGCAGCGTACAGGGAGTCTTCTTGACCTCCTCCTCCAGTGGTGTGTGTCGAACCTCCTGTTCCACCACTCTCGTGACCCGTACTCCCGCTGCTATGGCTTGTGCTTCCACCAGTGTGACTTGTGGTGTCCCCGCCTAATGATAAATACGACCCAATCCAACGTCAGTGGACTTGTGGTTACTTGGTAGTTACTTGAACTTTAAGTAATAATGATAACAGCTGCATTTATAAAGCACACAACACATTAAGAAAGTCTATATAAACACTGAGATGAACTAAAGTAAATAATAAATAAGATGAATTACACAGAATTTTTTGAGGAGACTCTTGGAACGTGAGAAGTTGGTAGCTTGTTTCATGCGTAGAGAGAAATTGTTCCATAAGTGCAGTCTAGCAAATTGAAAACAACGTTGACCATATCTTTTGATTGCAATATTGGGGACTACAAGTGTGTCTTTGTTTCTGAGCGGAGGTTTTTACTAGGAATGTAATGGTTTAAGTTGATGAGAAGTACCAAAACATTACCTTGACACCACGGCCATGCCTTGCAGGAGGAAATTCGCTCGGTGACTCCATCATTATCTTCTTGGGGCAAAGGCAAGATGAAGGTTGGCTCCGGGGAATCGCCTCTAGTGAACTCAAGACAGATGTAGTTCAGCTCTCCACAACCAAGACCCGTCACATCGAATTGGGTGTTGACTTCAGTGAGCTCCAGATCGGTGTTCGGCCCGAAGGGCGCTGATTGCTGCTCACGGGACAATATCTGACGGCTGTATCTTTCCTTCCGACCGAGAGGGTTGCTGTCCTCACTGGCGTAAAGACCCACTCGCCACAGACCCTCGCCCGAGATGCTGTCCGAGCGTTCGTGGGGCAGGGCAGTGACTGAAATGATGAGATCACTCGGACCATTGCTGTTGGTGTGACTAACTTTCAGATTCCAGCTGAGATTCGACACTCGTCCCGTTTTCGATGCCGCTGTGCCTCCGTGACCTCCACTGGTGCCTGGACGTTGGCCACCTGTGAAAAAGAGTGGGAGATCATGTGTACAGCGTTTGGAGAATGACGAGTTAAACAGTTTACCTGCTGCAGAGAGTTTGCCATTTTGTGACATGTTGGACACAATACTTGGGCAAGGTTTGGTTTGAGTGAATCTGTTCGTTTACACCCAAACAAGACAGCACACTCCTAATTGTTATCCACCATACCCCCAACATGCTGTTGGCGTATTGCGAATCGTTTTTTATATTATTTATTTTAAAATTAGTGTAAAAAACCCAACGATATCGCCCTTTGTTTAGTGATATTAAAACACTCTAAGGATGATTCGTGAACATTCACGCGGTTTCAAGTAATATTTCTTTTTTTGCAAACGTTGACTGTTTTAACCAGTTTTTCCTTACAATAAGTCTTATTGATTCCTACCTGGGTTGCTGCAGGGTATCTCCTTGCAGATGAGTATGGAATCATCCGTAGTGCTGATATCAAGGCTTTCTGGAATCAAGAGGAAGTCCTGATTTGTTGTCTCACTCCTACCGAGCTCGGCACAGAGGTAGCCAAACTCAGAGCAACCCACTCCAGTCACCGGGAAATGTGTCTCGATGTCCTCAATGACCAGGTTGGTGTTTGGTGTGAGCGACACGGATGACTGACTCCTCGTGAGTATCTGCTTCCGGAAGGCAAAACGTTCACCCTCCCCGTAGATGTTCTTGCTGCCGAACAGGCCGACGCGAACGAGGTCGTTGCCGGACACTCGGTCGCCCGTCCCGAGGATTCGTGCGTTTAGGTTGATCGTGACGTCGTAGTCACCGTCCGAGCGACGACTTCCGGCTTTGAGTCCCCATCCAAGCTCGCTGACGTAGACTCGATCACGACCATCATCTGTTGGGAAGAATGAATATTTAGTATAATTGTGTTCATGCAAATCAGACATCCGGACATACACAGCCTGAAGGCCACTTCAAGGTGTGGGCTACAAAACAACTACTGTTCCAGTGGCAACCTACTCATATGGCTAAAACAGGGTAACCCCCTTTACAGATGTAGGCTTGTGTACCATCCATCAGAAGCCTGGCTGGTAGAGAAGAAACCATACCATTCTAATTATACAATAATTGGTATGCCCTTTATCTTATTGGGGATAAATTTTAATTGATTCTCCAAAGTCGCCACTGTAGGTGCAAAGTCGCCACTGTAGGTGCAGACACAACTTCAAGTGGTAGGTTATTCTGTTAGGTTTATCTATTTCAATGAAAGTGATCATTGAAGCCAGTTGTGTGCCGGAATGCCCTCGTAATTCCCTCTTTTGGCGGGAGAACAACTTGGTCTTTGTACCAACAGGGCCCAACTTCATGAGCTGCTGCCGATGAGCTACTGCCGACTTTGTGCTTACTGCGCCGCTTACCGTGAGCACATGAAAAAGCAAGCATAAACATGAATGACGCAACAATGCAAATCCATGGTAAACGTGCAAGATAAACGCCTTATTTTCTTGCTAACCTGTTTGTTAAATACGCTTACACCATAGCAGCGCTATAAAATTGGGCCCTACGGGACAGGTCTTTCTGTCAACGGGACAGGTTTGTTGTATATCCAGAGTACACGTTTATTCACCCGGTATTTCTCGTTGTGGCTGCCCATTGCAAGGGACTTGTTTACATGCGACGAACACACTGTTTTCTTCTGGTCCAGAATTGCCCGTGAAAGGAAACGGCGGTTGGGGAGAATCTCCTTTGGTAAACTCCAGACACAGGAACTTGTAGCGCGAACAACCCACTGCGGCAACGTCGAAATCTGCTACAACACTCATAACAATAGCCCTGCAGGGGAAAAAAGAAAAAGATTATGGTTATAATATTAATAGTAACAGCATCTTGTAAAATATTATATTGTGTTATGAAAAATGGAGCAGGTCTCGTCTCATCATTTTTAACGTAGTCCAACATCCTTGCTGGAAAATACTGTATGTTGAAGTGTCTTGAGCGTCAATGAGTGATGGATATGTATAATGGTTACTGCCTGGTGGCCTTACTTTCCAGCAGCGAAAGTTGTTGAAGCTTGTGCTTCATCGAGAAGTTGAGGTACGTATCCGAGTCTTGGACCGGAGCCGTCCTCGAATCGACTGCCGTAGATACCCATCTTCCAGAGGTTCCGACCAGAGATGCTCTCCCCAGTGTCGTTGGACATGATGAGGGACTCGAGTTCTATCCTCGTTCCGTCCGAACCTCTGGCTGACCAGAATACGCTGTCAATTATAACACCTGGGGAAGAGGTGGAAAGCAGGGAAGGTGTCATCTAGAGGAAACTGGTTGGCTTTTCCAATGTTTTTAAACATTGTTTTCCACTTCGGGTAATTTTCAATTGACTCCACTGAAATTATACTCAGTCAATTTCAAATAAGTTATACATTCAATGACATTCTGAGCCGTATCTTAAATAGGTCAATAGTAACGCCTGGGAAGTGTAGGGGAAAGTTGGATATGTGTGATCGTGAGGCAAAGTGTGTTTGCTTTTCCTAATTAACTCCACGTGGGTTAAACTTAATCATATTCAACTAACCTACACATTCGGACCATTTTGAGCCGTGTACTTTGAATACCTAGTATATTCAATTAATTTGATGCTTGATTCGGATATGTTGTATGACCATGTTTTGTGTGCATTGTGTGCTAGCTAGGAATCACGTGAATTCTTCAGTGGATTTATGTGGGAAGTTAATGTGAAAGAGAACATTAGTGAGTTATGGGGGCTATAAGGGGTTGGGCCTACCATTTGCGTCTCCCGTATTGGGCAAAGAAAGTTAAAACCAGATTCCGTGCAGAAACGTGGGTTTACATAAACACCATGGGTGTTTTCACATATATAGATACCCGAGAAAGAAGCAAAATTAAGATCACAAGTACATGGTGTTAAAGGAGACCACCGAGTTCGAGTTATATTGGCAGAAGTTAGTGGGGTTTTAAACACTGTATCCGCATAGGATGTTAATTGCAGACTACAATGTTAGAATTTGACACCGTGAATGTTGGCAAATATAAAGATACATAAGAGGAAATAAAAATTAACATCATATGGTTTAAAACAACACCACCAATCTTTGTTGGCAGAAATTAGTTTTATCTTAACACCGTATGATGTAAATGTTTTTGATATCTTTAATTTTACAACACCCAAGATGTCAGTTTAAACACCCAACTTTTGCAGGGCACGTGTGCTGTGATCCTTTTTCAAGATGTGGTGGAAATAAATGGCAGTTTTAGGTTGGGGTAAATCTGTCTGTGTAGCCGCAAACCAAACTGTGCACCATATATCAAAAAGGCTCATGGTGTGATATCGTCAGGTACCTGTCCTGCACGGTCCATAGTGCTTCCTTTGTAGCAGGTAGCTATTCGGGTCTTCACTGCATCGGTTCTCGTTATCCAAGGCGCACTCTGTGTCGTACGTCACCCCATCAGACCCGCAGACGGTGTTGCCAGATTCAGGGCATTCGTAGCGGCACGCTTGGGTTGGTTGCGGGGGATCCGTAACTAAAAACATAACCAGGAAGAACATGTTGAAAAATCAGCATTTGGCAGGAAAATATTGCATTCTAGTTATTTGAAAATAATTTGAGTTCTTTGGTGTGTCCCCCCCCCCCCTTTTTTTTTTGCAGGATACATTCCCATGCAGTTAACGCACGGGTTTTTCGCTGGGTTTTTTTGCGGGGACTCTGTAAGAACATTTTCGCTCAATCTTCTTGAAAACTTTGGAGTTGTTTGGTGTTTTGTTTTAAACTTAAGAGAGGTTTTTTGGCGGTTACACTGTGTGTACATCTCTTTGTGAGTAGTGTTTGTTCCAAAAAGAACCGGGGGAGGGGGGGGGGGGGGGGGGTTAACGACTCAACGTTTCGATCACTATACTCTGATCGTCTTCATGTTTTTCTCTCGAAACAAGTACCTACCCATGCCAGGTACGCACGGGAGCTCAAAGCACATAATGGCCGAATCAAAATGGCCCGGCATGGTCAAGACGTAGTCCGGCCTTGGGTCGTCTCCCTTTGAGAACTCCGTGCAGATATAAGGCAGGTCCTCGCATCCGATCATGCTGGCGTCGAATGCAGCCCTGATGTTCCCGATGGTGATCTTGTCCCCAGCACCCAGGGGCGTAGAGGCCTGATCATCGCTGAGAATCTGGGGCATGTGGTTGACCTTATCGCACCATCCGTCGTCGTAGCGGCAACCGTAGATACCGAGCTTCCACAGGCCTCGCCCCCGGACCGGCTGGCTGCCGGCTGCGCTCTCCACTTCTATCTCAAAGACGAGGTTTCTGTCACTCCCGGCGAAGTTACTCCCGAATGCCGTCAGGATTACCTCTGCAAAAAAAAAAAAAAAAATGACAGTACGAGTCAGAGATTTGTTTTGTTTGTTTGTTTGTTTGTGTGTTTGTGTGTTTGTGTGTTTGTGTGTTTGTGTGTTTGTGTGTTTGTGTGTTTGTGTGTTTGTGTGTTTGTGTGTTTGTGTGTTTGTGTGTTTGTGTGTTTGTGTGTTTGTGTGTTTGTGTGTACTTGTCATCGCTGCAAACCGAGCTCTTCGGTGTGAATACACACTCGCGAATCGAGGACTTTTAGCACAGCGAGGACGTCCTCGCTTTGAAAAATTGTGATAAATGCAGCATTATAGCCAGTTTGGACGCCACTGGGATATCTAAGCTTTTGGGACTAATCCTCGGTTTACGTCATTTACGAGAGGAGCATGTGTGAGTTAACACAATTCTGTTGCCGGAGCGGTGGGTTAGCACTCTTGGATGGTTACATCGCCCTCTGTTGATATGAAGTATCCTTCTTGTAGGTAGTAGAGGCGGCCATTTCTAAATCTGAACTCATTTATGCATGACGGTTAGCTTATTCGATTTGAGTCGGGTAGCGTGGCCGGTTGCTGCTGTCATGGGGACGCATCATAAACATGGAGTGCATTGCATCCACCAGGACCCTAGAGTCAACCATTCGACCCATGGCAGCTCTCGAGAGAAGACAAGAAATGGTGAGTGATCTGAGTGTAAATAAATTTCCATGTGATGTAGGCCTAAATAAATCCTTACTGTACTGACTACATCACTATACTATATACAGTCGTTTGACCAGTTAACAATTCCTTACACTTGTCAACAAACACATAGTTAAATGATTTAGGACATGACCAATTTATGTTTATGATTGTTTCTTTCTTGTTAGTAACTAAGCCGCCACTCTGGAATTCGGAGTTAAAAGGGGAAACTAAAACATAATATAGTTTTAAACTCCATGAAAGACATTTTTCACAAGAGTAAATACTCATGTTGCATATTGTATCACCCCTGCGGTATCATAGAATCGTCCAAGTGCGTTGAAAGACAACATGGCGGATATTGCCGTTCGTTACTAAATTCTGGGTCACAAACACCTTTTCTACAGTTACAAATACAATTGTTTCCACAGTTTTAAAGTGATTTGGGTGCATATGACTCTTGTGCATATATTGGATGTTTGACTTATGTTAAAATGTTCTGTGAAAGTGCACTGAAATATTGTTGTCGTGAGGGGTCGTGAGTTGTCGGTATTTAGTGCGACCCTTATGACATGTTCCACTAAACCGATCGACTTTTGTTCGATGAATAACGTATATGTGACATCATTTTTATGTCTTCTTTCTAGTATGAAGAAGGGGACAGCGTCATGGCACTGTGGCCTCCAAACTCGTCATGGTATCCAGCTGTAATCACCTCCATAACCAAAGGTATTTAAAGCCATTGCACCCTTTCGGTACATAAAAAAAAGGAACAGTTCACAGATTTACAAATAATTTACAGGGTTTACAGAAGGTAATGGTGAAAGACTTCTCTTGAAATATGAGTCCATGAAATGCTTAACTTTTTGAGACAACGGTAAAACTATATAAATTCTCGTTAACGAGAATTACGGATTTGTTATAAACACATGTCATGACACGGCGAAACGCGCGAAAACAGGAGTGGGTTTTCCCGTTATTTTCTCCCGACTCCGACGTTCGATTGAGCCTAAATTTCCACAGGATTGTTATTTTAGATATACGTTGTGATACACGAAGTGTGGGACTTGGACAATACTGTTTACCGAAACAATGGCTTTAAACAAGTATCATTACTTTTGTACTGTGGACACACGAAATGACAGTTCCACACCCTTATTGTGATCCACATTACGTGAAGAGCACGTTTTAAAGATGGCACTAAGTTGTATGTTTCCCCCACCCCCCCCCCCCCCACCCCCCAAAATGAAATGAAAATTAATCAACCGTTTGCCTTTCATTTTTCAGGGAAGTCACTAATCAAGTACTGCGTGCGTTACACTGATGATGGCATCACACGCTCCTTATTTGAGCACCAGGTGAGTAAATGATGATGTCATGTATTAATTCCATCGATCTTAATTTAATAACATGCTATGTGTCTTCATAATATTTTATGTTCTGTACAATTGAGACGTTTTTCCAAGGTTGACGTGTTGAGGCAAACAAATGTCCTCTCTAAATGTAACAGAGTGCAAAAACACTTGCTGTTTACGGCAACCGGCTCGCTTTATAGTAAAAGCTGGATAATAACCAATCCGTGCCACATTGAGTACAATGATCAACACAAATATGGCTCACAATTGCGTGATATTCGTTTTACCTCGTCCACAAACACGGTCGGCCATTTATGGGAGTCAAAACTTGGACTCCCATAAATGGCCGACCTTGTTCGTTCGCGACGTCACATGAAAACCGTGCAATTTGGAGTGATACTTGTGTGGATCATTATATTCTACTTGTAAAACATCTTTCTAACCACATGCATTTCATAAGAAACGGTTTCAAACGCTGTTCATAGACCAACTCGACCGATCCAAGGCAACGTGTTCCTTTAAGTTCTGACTAGCTTAGTGCTTATGTATTATTTGCCTATCAATTTAAGGGCACGCTGATCCACTCAACCGTATATATTTAATTTGTGTCACAATCCTAATAATATCTCAGTGGTGTTAATTATGTCATTTATCTTTTCCTTGCTAGCTGGCCCATCAAACATCAGGTTTTCAGTCTGATACTTCAAGGTGTGTCAACCCCAACACCAATTGCAGGGATGACGATGACCCACAAGCTATTTTTCAGTCTGATCCTTCAAGGTCTGTCAACCCCAACACCAGTTCCTGGGATGACGATGACCCACAAGCTATTTTTCAGTCTGATCCTTCAAGTTGTGTCAACCCCAACACCAGTGCCTGCGATGACGATGACCCACAAGCTATGTTAGAAACTGGCGAGCTTCACCAAAGCAATGAAGCTGTAGGATGTGAAACAAATGATTCGAGTGAGAAGTGTGCCGTAACAGTCATGCAGACCGATAATGTCGGTAGACAAAGGAAATGGGACAAAAAACACTATTGCTTTTACTGTGATGAGCCTCAGGCCAAGTTACCCCGTCATCTTCAGTCGCGTCACAAAGAGGAGAGGGAAGTTGTAGAGATAGCATCGGAGACCGACGTTAGTGCCCGCAAGAAACTTCTGTTATACATCCGCAATATTGGTAATCACAGACACAATTGCCAAGTCCTTAGAGAGGGAAAGGGTGTCCTTATTATAGTATACAGACCAAATCATGAGGCATCTCCACACGCATATGGACCATGCATACATTGTTATGGCTATTACGTGCGTCTTGATCTTTGGCGTCATCAGTGCCCACTTAAGCCTGCGCTCCCTGCACAGACTGATGGTAGCAGTAGGAGAGGTCGTGTTAGGGGGCGAGTAGCTAACAAGAGTGATTTGTTAAAACCACCCCCTGCTGGTGTATCTTTCCAGTTGAACAAGGTTCTTAGTTCTATGAGGAGAGACAATGTTGGTCTGATTGTCAAGAATGATTCTTTGATTCTGGAAGTTGCCAAACGTGAATACCTTAGACTTGGCCACGATGTTACCCAACATGGCTACATTCGGAACAAACTACGAGAACTTGGTCGTCTTGTTATACAACTGAGACAAAACACCCACCAACCAAATGCATCACTGGAAGTATTCGTGCATCCCCGCCATCTGAATGATATCGTCAAGGCTGTTCATGATGTCGCCGGCTTCAGTGAAGGAAAACAGATGTATCACGTTCCATCTCTAGCACTCAAGATTGGACATTCCATCAAGAGATGTGCACTCATACTGCAAGCAAGTGCTTTAGAGTTTAATCTTAGGCAAAAAGCGGAACAGGCCGAACAGTTTAGGCAGTTATGTGAAATAAAGTGGCCAGAACTTGTGTCAACGCACGCCCACAGAACACTGTACCAAGGAAAGCGCAACAAACCTGCTGATCTCCCCACAAATGCAGATGTGGTGAAAATCTCATCATTCCTTCATGAAACTGGCAACCGGGAAGTGCAGCTCCTACACTCTGCTAAGGGCCATGAAATTACACCAGCTTGGAAGAAATTGAATGAAGTCACACTGTGCCATCTCATTATCTTCAACCGCAGACGACAGGGGGAAGTATCCAAAATGAAACTTGAAGATTTTCAGAAGCGAAGTAGTGCAGCCATTGTGAATGGTGATTGCGTGATGACTGATCTTGAACGGCACCTCTGTAAAATGTTCAAAGTCATTGAAATAGTTGGTAAGAGGGGCAGAACTGTTCCTGTGCTTCTTGGTACTGATGTGATGGCGTGGTTGAAGGCTCTGGTCGCAAATAGAAATGCAGCTGGAGTGGCACAAGACAATATATTCTTATTCGCACGAAGTTGTTACGGAGGCTCAGGTCATATACGAGGAAGCGACTGTCTACGAGCATATGCAAATCAGGCGGGCCTTGAGAATGCTGATAGCATGCGGTCTACAAAGCTTCGTAAACATGTAGCGACTGTTTCGCAAATTCTGGCCTTGAATGAACATCAGCTTGAAACACTTGCAGACTTCATGGGTCATGATTTGCGGGTCCATCGTGAGTACTACCGGTTGCCAGACACTGTCCAGAGGGTTACCAAACTATCTAGACTCTTCCTCAGCTTGGAGAGAGGCAACTTGGTTTCGCAACATGGCAAATCTTTGGAGGAGTTGCATGTTACTGGAGGTAAACAAACCCGTTTTTAACTTGTCTTTCCAAATTAATTCAAACTGTGGTAACTCCCCCCCCCCATAACATTCATTCACTGTACAACCTCCCCCCCCCCATCCCCCCCCCATCCCCCCCCCCCAATGGATTGGCCAACATGTTTAGGTGTGTGCGCCAAAAAGCAAGCATACCTAAATGTTACAATTGCTCTTTGTTTTTGGGGCATGATAACTCGGCCTGTGGCCGTCATCACCTAACCCCCCCCCCCCCCCCCCCCATTTTGAACATCATTCACTGTACACCCCAAACCCCACACACCCAACCCAACGGATTGGCCCACATTTTTATTTGTGTGCCAGAAAGCAATCAAAGCTAACTGTAGAAGTTTTCTTTCTTTTTATTGCAGAAGGCTTCAGCAGCGATGAGGACAGCAGTGATTCCGGTGACTCGTGTGACCCAGCTTTGGAGGACAGTGTTGATGACAGTAAGTTTGTAATATTTGTGACTGCCTATATCTCTTGTAGGTCTCTTGCATATGCTGGTCCTATTCCCTGTTGACCGACCCCCCTAGACCCAAATGCGATAAGATGCCAGACTCCGTTTGCTGTCAACAAATTTAAGGTGTCATGCACCACCAAAGTACAGTCATAACCTAAAGTCACTCTGTAGGCACAGCCGAGTGATTAGCCCATCTCGGCAACTCATTTTGTACGGTAGCATGAAACAAGATGGCTGCTTCTTGTCAGGCATTTTCTGCAGGTACCTTTATCGCATTCTTTTGTGCTCAGTTGCGTATTGATTTACTCGAGGAGTAAATGTCACATCGGTAACATGAACATATTTAGGTTATGTATACGCCCCATTTGATTATGTTGACTAATTTACCTCTTCTTTCCTGTGTGTTGTAGGAAGGCCACCAACCCAAACGGATCCAGCTCCAAAAGATCGACAAGTCAAGCGTCGACAATTCAAGCGACGCCCCTGGACTGCCCAGGAAAAGAAAGACGTCACCGAGGGCTTGCAGAGATTCTTTTTGCTGAAGAAGATGCCAGGGAAACGTGACATTGAATCGTCCAAACGTGACATTGAATCGTCCTGTCCTGTGGCATTGCAGACCAGAACTTGGAGAAACATTAAGGACTTTTGTAGAAACACGATGACACTTCAACAAATTTAAGGTCTCATGCACCACCAAAGTACAGTCATAACCTAGAGTGACTCTGTAGGCACAGCCAAATTATTAGTCTAGACCTTTGGCCTGCCCCCCCCCCCCCAGGAACAAGAAAATACATGTACCACCCCCAACAACATTTCCTAGAAGGCCAGTATACACATTGACATTAGTGAACCGCAAGAACAAGGATTCATGTGTTATGTCCTCACATCGATAGGTACCATTCGACTTTTGGCAATGTCCTCCATTGGATAGTATGAAAAGTATGTCCTCAATCTGCAGTGTACACATGTATTGGTGTTTGTGTGTTTGTGTGTTTGTGCGTTTGTGCGTTTGTGCGTTTGTGCGTTTGTGCGTTTGTGCGTTTGTGCGTTTGTGCGTTTGTGCGTTTGTGCGTTTGTGCGTTTGTGCGTTTGTGCGTTTGTGTGTTTGTTTGTTTGTTTGTTTGTTTGTTTGTTTGTTTGTTTGTTTGTTTGTTTGTTTGTTGTTTGTTTGTTTGTTTGTTTGTTTGTTTGTTTGTTTGTTTGTTTGTTTGTTTGTTTGTTTGTTTGTTTGTTTGTTTGTTTGTTTGTTTGTTTGTTTGTTTGTTTGTTTGTTTGTTTGTTTGTTTGTTTGTTTGTTTGTTTGTTTGTTTGTTTGTTTGTTTGTTTGTTTGTTTGTTTGTTTGTTTGTTTGTTTGTTTGTTTGTTTGTTTGTTTGTTTGTTTGTTTGTTTGTTTGTTTGTTTGTTTGTTTGTTTGTTTGTTTGTTTGTTTGTTTGTTTGTTTGTTTGTTTGTTTGTTTGTTTGTTTGTTTGTTTGTTTGTTTGTTTGTTTGTTTGTTTGTTTGTTTGTTTGTTTGTTTGTTTGTTTGTTTGTTTGTTTGTTTGTTTGTTTGTTTGTTTGTTTGTTTGTTTGTTTGTTTGTTTGTTTTGTTTTGTTTTGTTTTGTTTTGTTTTGTTTGTTTGTTTGTTTGTTTGTTTGTTTGTTTGTTTGTTTGTTTGTTTGTTTGTTTGTTTGTTTGTTTGTTGTTTGTTTGTTTGTTTGTTTGTTTGTTTGTTTGTTTGTTTGTTTGTTTGTTTGTTTGTTTGTTTGTTTGTTTGTTTGTTTGTTTGTTTGTTTGTTTGTTTGTTTGTTTGTTTGTTTGTTTGTTTGTTTGTTTGTTTTGTTTGTTTGTTTGTTTTGTTTGTTTTGTTTGTTTTGTTTGTTTTGTTTGTTTTGTTTGTTTTGTTTGTTTTGTTTGTTTTGTTTGTTTTGTTTGTTTGTTTGTTTTGTTTGTTTGTTTTATTTCCATGCTCTTTTTAATAAACCCTCATGTGATGTTCGCGTGTCATTGTGAGCACATAAATTCATAAATAAATTCATAAATTCATAACTAATGTCAGAAAGCCATATTATATGTTCTGCTTAAGCTCTATGGAAATGGGCACAGGCCTGCTGTCGTGTACTGTAACCTTAAGCAGAACAGGTAATTGATCAAGAAAGTATCAAAGTACTGTTAACCGCTCTCTGTGTAATCAAGATTTCTCCATTAGGCAACAATGGGGGTCCAGCTCCCCGGTTCTCCAAAAGGTTTTTATTTTATTTTTTATTTGTCGTGAGGTGTTATTGATTGGCGTCGTCGTTATCACTTTGGGAAATTGTTGTCATGAGATAACGTTTGCTCCTGTCAATACATTTGTCCTGCGGCGCTTTCTTCATTCTTGAACGAAAAGTTGGCTACTTATTTCTTGAAAATAGCGAGTTGATTTTAAATCAGAAAAGGGTATGACAATTCAAAGGGCACCAAGGCAATTGACTATGATCCAAGACGTCATCTCATACTCGTAACGTAAAGTAACGTAATGTAACGTAACGTAACGTAACGTAACGTGATAACCCAACAGATGGCGCGCCTTTCTTCTTGACTGCATTTCGGTTGACGCCTGTCTTCGCGGCAGCTGGAAATTTGACCAAGGAACGACGTGTTTTGTACGCAGAGCTACAGCGGGCGATACGGCGCGCTGCCCTTTGCAAGTCTCGCGCGCACCGGAGCGAGAAAACACGACAACTGAAGAACTTTATTTTTTTATTGCTTTAATGTATTCTTAATGCTGAATCTGAACAACAAAAATACCCAATAGAGCTTGTTTAAATTAGTTTTAGCTTTTTAAACAAACACAATTATCGCTTAAAGTCTATGTATAGACGAAAGTAAAATTCTGGGACAAGGATGTTTGTTTGATCTTAAATTTTTGAAACCCCATTTGTAAATGTAGGCCCGAATGTGAAACTACTCAAAGCTGGTTTATAGGTGGACGGACGATGGTCGTAAGGGCGTTAGATAAACGCGTGACGCAGTTTAAAGAGGAAGCCGACGCCTAAACGACCAATGAAAAAGCTTTTCACCCCGCGCGACCAAAACAAGCGTCTGTGTACGTTTCGCAATCGGAGATGGGCAAAAATTCTTAATTTTTACCAAGTAACCTGACCTGAAGTCAAGTTTAAATATCGGTTTTTATTCGTTATTATGTTGACTTTATTTTTTGTTCATATAAGATGTTAATTAGTATTACATTTGTAACAACATATGTAATTTTTATGGTCATAAACTACATTAAACTAAAGTAATGGACGAAACAAAATCTCCCCATCGTAAAACTCCATAAGGTTGGGACCACAATGGTCCCGGAAGTTCAAATCCGCGCGAGAGTTGCTATAGACTGTGCAAGTCTCGCGCGGATTTGAACTTCCGGGACCATTGTGG
This sequence comes from Asterias amurensis, assembly GCF_032118995.1. NCBI lineage: Eukaryota > Metazoa > Echinodermata > Asteroidea > Forcipulatida > Asteriidae > Asterias > Asterias amurensis. Next base: position 8,176,893 of record NC_092652.1, read on the forward strand.
TCCCAACCTTATGGAGTTTTACGTTGGGGAGATTTTGTTTCGTCCATTACTTTAGTTTAATGTAGTTTACGACAATAAAAATGTTATATGTTGTTAAAAATGTAATACTAATTAACACCATATAAAAAAGTAAAAATAAAGTCAACATAATAACGAAGAAAAATCGATATTTACACTTGACCTCAGGTCAGGTTACTTGGTAAAAATTAAGAATTTGTGCCCATCTCCGATCACGAAACTTACGCAGACGCTTGTTTTGGTCGCGCGGGTGAAAAGCCTCTTCATTGGTCCTTTAGGCGTCGGCTTCGGTCGGCTTCCTCTTGCGACCATCGTGCGTCCGCGTATAAACCAGCTTTTAGTAGTTTCACATTCGGGCGTAGATTTACAAAAGGGCTTTCAAAAAATTTAAGATCAAACAAACATCCTTGTCCCAGAGTTTTACTTTTGTCAATAAATAGACTTTAACCGATAATTGTGTATTTGTTTAAAAAGCTAAAACTAATTTCAACAAGCTCTATAGGGTATTTTTGTTGTTCAGATTCGGCATTAAGAATCAATTAAAGCAAAGATTTGATTCATAAAAAAAATAAAGTTCTTCAGTTGTCGTGTTTTCTCGCTCCGGTGCGCGCGAGACTTGCACAGTCTATTGACTATGGAGCAACAGGGCAACAGCCGAAGTTGACCCCGTGAAGCATCAGACCTCGAACAAACCCAACATGAAGTATGCTCAAATCTTTCCAAAAGTTACGATGTATGGTATCACACGCTATAACTGGAAATAACTGGAAACCAGTTGGGGAGCACTGTACACGATAATTCTATGAAATTGAATCTGGCGACAAATGATTTCTTCAAGTGACCCCAGCCAAGGCAAGAGTGTACTCTCGTGTAAGCAACACCACATAAAATCCAGAATTTTAAGGCTGCAGTAATTTGAAGCGACGGGAAGTCATAAAACGGAGTAACAATATACTTCTTTTTTTTCTTCAAAGAAAAAATGGGTCATAAAAACAAACATTTTGTCTTTTGTAGGTCATGGTCTCACACTGGTCGAGGGAATTGCCTGCATGGTGGGTACAGATCTGGCATACATTTGTCATCTATCATCCAAAACAAAGACGTGTCGGTAAAGATTGGGTTTTTCTTTCAATTAAATTTTATTAAGGCCTTGGACGATCACGTCTTTGTTTAGGAGGAATTTGAGTACGACTTGGGAAATTGTGACGTTTTAAGAAATATCTTGCAATGGTACTTAGTACTTTGTATCCTTATGGTGACAAATTAATTTGACGAGCACATTTGTTAAAACTCTACTTCATGGAGTTTTGTTTGATTGGACCGGTTTTTAAACATCAGGTTCAAACTTGTAAAATGCCATTTTCAAATGCCAGTTTCATACGCCATTTTGTTTCGATAAAAATTCAATACAAACTTTCCAGAACCAATTTGAGAAAAGATACAAAGACAAATACAAAAATCGCACCATTATGAAGCCATCTTGCATGCTGAAGCAATGAGCCTGCCGTGACTACTTAGGTGGCCACTGCATTTATTAAAGATATTGTAACAGTTGAACTCAATTCAAAAAGTATAAAAAATAAACGAGCGTAACTTTTAATGAAGAGCCAACTATACCCTCTTAATGGAAAAGAGTGAAAACCACTAGTTTAGTTCGCCACATCACTCTTGCAAAGAGCCATATGGCGGACAAATCTTTTTAGAGTGAGACTGGTACTATCAACTCGACTCAGAGTAAAGTTTGTTCCAATTTCACTAAAAAAAGGTGACACATATTGAATTTCACTTTCGAAACAGCAAAACTGACAACACTCAGAGAGTAAATTAAAACACACAGATTCCCATACGAACCCATATTGAATGCTGGAGCAGTGAGCGCGAGTACTATTTATTGAAAGAGTAGTAACTGATTCTAAAAAGCTAGTGGCAGATCTTCAACAGAAGATACAGGTTTTAAAGTAGTTCTTGAGTCTTGAATATATTGAATGATTGTACTCTCTCCTTAAAACATTGCTGCTGCCCTGGAGAGGGGGGTTGCAAATTCCAATTGTGCTCTGTGTTTGTGCTGTCAGTTGACCAAAAGTTCGAGATAGCGACCATTTGTCAACCAGTATTCAATTTGCCATCGTTACCTACGCATGCAACATAGCCTGGGTACCAGACAAAATCGTCCAATGGTCGCCTTTAGTCCCTCATCAGAATTATGATATTAGTTACAGGGTTGCACTGCAGTACTGTGACTCGATCCTACAGTGTTTCAAAATCCTTCTGATTTGTCGACTTGTCAAAGTCCTGCAAGATTGCAACATAATCTCGTCAATCTGGGAGGTTGCAACCCGCTGCGTTGTTGCCGTTAGGCTCTGACTTTCTCTTCACCTTTTCAACCTCCATCAAATTGGCGATTTGTGACTTGAGAAAGTGAAAATAAATTGGGGATTTGTGACTTGAGATGGTACAAATATATTTGTCACTTGAGAAGGTAGAAATAATATAAATGTCAAATTCGACTGTGATTTGAAGTCAACTTTGTTTATTCAGCTGTAGTGGTGTCCTGTAACGATCTAAATACAACGCAAGCTCCCATCATATCCTTAATAGATTGTAAACTTAAAAGCGACTTTTGGCTGGATTTCAGAATCTTTAGTTTTGTTTAGGTTTGCACTTTCACAATCGCTTCAAAATAACGGTCTCCATTACATGTTATTCTTTTCAAAGGATGGTTATTTTGTGTTGTTTAGACTTTAAAATAAAAAAGTTATACGCAGTGGGCTTCCCTCAACCCCCATCTCAAGTACTTCATCCTAGTATCCATAAATAGGGACCCAAGTAATAACAAAAACCAAGTGTTCGTAACTGATGACATCAGAATGCAATTGAAGGGAGTGGTCAAGTCATTGCACTAGGTTTTGGGGTTAGATTTGTTTCCACCAAGTAATAGACCTTTATCATGCTGCCACGTTGTCATGTTCTCTGTATCCACTGACAGTGCTTAATGCTAATGAATCATTGCACAAAAAAAGAACCAGACTACTCATTATTCTAGCCTCTGTTTGGTTACATTGATTTGAATGAGAGAAAATCAAGATGGCAGCACCATGATAAAGGTCTTGAACTATAGGTTAGCGTATGACCTAATTCAAACTTGACAATGAAACTGCTACTGTACCTTTTTGACAGCGTCCATGGCCTCTCAGGGAGATGCTTGCATCGGTGCAAGCCGCATTGTCAAGGTCACAGAGGCTGTTGTAGGTCACTCCATCCGTGCCGCATACATGCGCAGGAGCACCCACACAGGTGCGTCTACAACCTGTGGGACATAATTAAATTATGTGAAAGGAACACGTTGTCTTGGATCGGGCGATTTGGTCTTAGAAAATCGTTTGAACCTTTTGTTATGAAATGCAAATGGTGAGAAAGATATTTTAAAAGTAGAATATAACAGTAAGTTATTGGTTACGAAAAGCGCACCACTGTTCGGTCATCCGTTAATTGATGTCAGATGTTGCAAATGGGTCGGAAAACGATATAATGTCTAGGTCAATATTATTCAAAAACAGTTGACCCCTCGAGGTGTTTGACCCCGTTACCATGGTAACCCATATCAGAATCCATGTTCACGTGCCCTTTTAAATAATTTTCTTCGGTTGAATGTCTTTCAACGGGTAGCGAAAGTGCACTTCGCAATCCGTGGCACCACGAAGAGTCTAAATGGGAAACGGTATACAAAAGGGCAGGGTCCCGGTGATCGGGTTGGTTAAGTGGTATCTTACCTCGCCTCTCACCTTTATGACCCCGGTTCAAATCACGCCCGAGGCGACGTAGATTGGGTTTTAAGTGTATAAGTGTTGGGCTTTGTTTTTATAACAGTAAAGTGGTTTTGTTACTTGAAGTAATTGTGGTTGTAGTGAGAGAGTAAACATTGATTAACTTTGAACTCAACTTTGAGCTTTGAAGAAACAGAAATGCAAAAACATGATGAAAACTATAAGAGTGCTTTTTTGGTCATTTAGTCAGGATGTTCTGGTTTAATTTTGGTTTATTAAGAGAGTAACATTGATTAAAGGCAGTGGACACTATTGGTAATTACCCAAAATAATTATCAGCATAACCTTACTTGATAACGAGTAATGGGGAGAGGTTGATAGTATAAAACATTGTGAGGAACGGCTCCCTCTAGTTTTCGAGAAAGAAGTAATTTTCAACGAATTTGATTTCGAGACCTTAGATTTAGAATTTGAGGTCTCGAAATCAAGCATCTGAAAACACACATGTCGTGTGACCATGTTGCGACGAGGGTGTTTTTTTCTTTCATTAATATCTCGCAACTTCGACGACCAATTGAGCTCAAATTTGTACAGGTTTGTTATTTTGTGCATATGTTGAGATACACCAACTGTGAAGGCTAGTCTTTGACAAGTACCAATAGTGTCCACTGCCTTTAACTTTGAACTAAACTTTGAAGAAACAAAAATGCAGCACGTGAAGAAAACTAGAATTAGTAACTACATTTGGTCCAGGAAGAGAGTAACAGTGATAAACTTTGACTAAACTTTAAATTTGAAACATGATGAAAACTATAGAATTGAGGGATTAAATTGAGTATGATTTAAAACTTTGCATAGTGGAAATACGATATGGAAGGGTTTGTGGTAACACCGTGTAATAACTATCTCTAAATGAGTGGGGTGGTTCTGAAAAGAACCGTTGGTTTCAACTCGACGTTTCGATCAGACTGGAGACTTTAACTGAGGCACGTCACAATCAAAACCCTCGTGTGCCATCAATCTGGTGTTCCATGAAAGAAAGGTTACTGTCTTGAACTGTTGGCTCTCTCCGTGGAGCAACATCTAGTTTATTGCTCCGTGCTCTCCCATACGACACTCACCTTGAAGATTGCAATCTCCTTGGCTCAGTAGGTACAGATTGGGTCTGCTGCAGGCTCGATTCTCCAGCTTGCACTGATTCTTGTAGGTCTGACCGTCAGAACCGCATACTGGAGTGCGATGGTTGGAACATTTCTTGGTACATTCTGGTGAAGGAAAATTCACACGATCAGAAGAGTTGGTTACACTAATACGATTTCACAAATAGTTAAGACTAGTCTTATCTCGAGTTAGGACGACTTACTCCACCTAACTTAGGACGACAAGTTACTCGTCCTAACTTAGGACGAGTTTAGGGCTCGCCATAGTTTTTTCGGATATCTTCTATGACTATTCCTAAGTTAGGACTATACAGGATTTGAGGCATTGCATGGTGAGGTATAAATATATATTTGGTTTGCGGTAACACCATGTGTGTATCTACTCGCCAGGTAATTTTTGTTCTTAGAGAACTGTCTTGCTTAATTCTACTACCGCGGAGTAGATTGTTTGGGTGTTCGGGAAACTTGTCAGTTCTGAAAAGAACTGTCCTGCTTATTAACTATTACCTGGGCGGATGGTATAGAAATAGGCTGGGACTACTACTTAAAGCTTATAGGATTGTAATTAACTGTACTACCGCGGTCTCAGTTCTTATTTGGTCTCGACGTTTCGACTAGCTTGCTCTAGTCATCGTCATTATCTTGTTGAGGAGTAGTCCCAATTATTTGTAATATCGACCCTTGTTCACGTGTGTGTTTTTATTTTTTTTAACTTATCTTTTTTTCAAAAGCTAATTATATTTTTTCAATCAGAAGATTGTAAACATTGTGCAATAACATTATTGTTAAATATATCCACGTTTAACTGTTGACGTTCACACGCGTTAGGTTGATGGTGGGTGATTTGAATACTTCCCACGTTTTTTGTTTTCATTGGACACTATTGGTAATTAATAATTATTAGCATAAAACCTTACTTGGTAACGGGTAATGGGGAGCTGTTGATTGTATAACACATTGTGAGAAGCGGCTCCCTCTGAAGTAATGTAGTTTTCGAGAAAGAAGTAATTTTTCACGAATTTGATTTCAAGACCTCAAGTTTAGAACTTGAGGTCTCGAAATCAACCATCTAAACGCACATAACTTCGTGTGACAAGGGTGATTTTTTCTTTCATTATTATCTCGCAAGTTCGATGACCAATTGAGCTCAAATTTTCACAGGTTTGTTATTTTATGCATATGTTGAGATACACCAACTGTGAAGGCTAGTCTTTGACAATTTTTTTTACCAATAGTGTCCACTGTCAAATTTTTTCAATGAACTGTTCTCCCTTGGGGCTCTGGGTACAAACTTCAAAATTCACAACAATACAATTAGCATATCAAATTATTACATTAAAAAACAGGTTTAAACCCTTAAACACAGGCAGAACATGCTTTAAAGAAACATAATCGTTAAACCTAAGGTCCTTTTTGTTTGGTGAGCCTAAGTCTACTTTCTCATGGAATAACAATTGTGTATCCAAAAAAATTGCACTTCGGAAAAACTTGCTGAGTCGTTTGCTTCTGTGCCACCCACTCAAAATAGTTTTTAAGGAAAACAATAAGTCAGTTTCTTCGGGGAAATCAAGTTCAGCTGAGTCCCCCTTTTATCACATCATCAAAAAACAGCTGATCACGTACAACGTGATTGTTAAGGTCACCTTGGATGTGACATTGAAGTACGCACGTCCAACTCCAAGGATGTAATAAATTTACTGCACTCAGGATGTTCATGGCTGAGAACATTTTGGGTGTGTGAATTCTTAAAGACACTGGGTTGATTTCACAAAATAAAGTCCAAACTTAAGGACTTGTCCTAGAACTCTTAAGAACTGATTATAAACTTAAGGCTAGTCCTAAGTTTGGACGAGTAACTTGAGACAAGATAATGAGTCCTAGAACTCTTTAAAACTCATTCAAAAATTAAGGCTATATAGTCCTAAGTTATGAGAAGTAACTCGAGATAAGACTAGTCTTAACTCTGTGAAATCCACCCCTGGACACATTTAGTAATTGTCAAAGACCAGTATTCTCACTGTTTGTACTCCGACATAATATGCATAACAAAAATCTAATCTGTGAAAAATTTGAAATTTGCAAGAGAATAATGTGAATAAAACACCCTTGTTGTACAAGTGATTTTAAATACCGAACAATAAAGAGTGCTACACACCTGAAGTCTAATAAATATAGCATTTGAGTGAAAAATTACCTCTTTCTCAGAAAAATACATTACTCCAGAGGGAGTCGTTTCTCACCATGTGTTATACTAACAACAGCTATCCACTACTCGTTACCATGTAAGATTTTACGCTAACAATTATTCTGAGTAATTACCAATAGTGTCCAGTGCCTTTAATGATGCGCACAGGAACCGCAGATTAAACTTTCAGGCACTTGGGAACATTGTATTTGCGTCAACAGAATGACTGTGGCAATTTTTGAGGAGAAACTTCTGGGTATTGCTTTCCACGGGGAGAACGTCAAATATAGACCCGTTCCGAAGCAATTGCTTCGGCTTTGGGGCTGGCTTATATGCTTAACTTGTCATAAAGACGTGCACCTTTGGTACTGGGCTATAACTTTTTTCAGTTGCCAAAGACCAGTGTCCTCACTTGGTTTATCCAAACATAAGCAAAAATAGCAAACCTATGAAAGTTTGGGCTCAATTGGTCATGGAATTTGCAAGAAAATTATGAACATGAAAACGCATCCTTGCAAAATATTGTGTTTTTAAGATGCCTGAAAAGTTGCCTGAAGCGTTTCGCAGATTCAATGTTTGTGGTGTGATAAATGACCTCTTTCTTCAGGTACCTATATTTCAGCACAAACCAGACTGGTTTCGACTGTACTCCCCTTTAAAGCCATATCCGCTAGGCGTTGTTCCTAGGCTGTAACGGGTTTGATGTGAGACGTTGAACTTCCTTCAACTTTAAATCGACTAGCACCATACTTTCCGGTGTGCTCTACTTAATCAGTTATGGGCACGAGGGAGAAAAATCGTGACTTCCCAAAGTTTGCCGGTTACTTCCTTTTCCTAAAAACACACATCGGTCAAAGTTCGACCCCTGTCAAATGGATGACGGGTACTGCAACTCCATGTTGAGCCCATATTACTATATTATACAAGACCTGGGCCCAGTTTCATAAAGGGTGCGTTCGTTTAGCTTCCCTGGGTCGACCCCGGTGTGTGGCGGATTTTACTCCCAGGCCGAACGTGGGTAATTATCTGCACACGTTCGTCCTGGAAACAAAACCCGCCACACACCGGGGTCGACCCAGGGAAGCTAAACGAACGCACCCATAGCCAACTTTCTGCTGAGCAAAAATAAGCAGGATACCAGTCACAAATCGTGCATGTGACATGGTACTTTGACTGATAACCTTGTTCTGGTAAGCATAGTTTAGTTGTGCTTAGCTTCTTCGTGTGCTCAAGCAGCTCTACGAAATTGGGCTGTTCCACTATCAGGGGAAAAATCATAATTAGAGAAACGAGCCCTGATCCGTGACACAAAAACGACAAACCTGCCTGTGAACCCCGCATTTTGGGTGTGTACTCTGTGTATGCTCTATAGGCGACCCAACCGAGCGCGGGTTTAGGTCCCGGTCGTGACACTTGTGTAAACGCGTAACAATTTCTGCTGCGTCATTCGGATGGGCTATTGTACATCCAAGTGTCAACGCGTAACAATTTCTGCTGCGTCATTCGGATGGGCTATAGCACATCCATATGCCCCGTGAAAGAACCCGGTGCACTATAACCGTAAAGAGAAGGGGTTCGCCCCGTGTTTCAGGTTTGATCCGCAACATTATTGCGCCGGAGAGCATTACATAGCACCATTAATACACAGCTCCACAATAGCGCGAATCTTCTGGAAACGGTTTATTAAAGGGAAATAAGTGTAGTGCTATAAGCTAAGCTGAAAAAAACTTCTTTTTTTGGGGGGGTGGGGGGGGGGTGCGGGAGGCGGTAAATACTTCACAAAAGTTCCCTCGACTAAAACGTATAAAATGAATATTGTTACTATGTCTATCCCGACAGGCCTAACAAGGGTTATTTTCAATGTTCGAATATGCGCAAGGCTTACCCAGTCTGCAGGAAAAAACAGCTGTAGTTCGAAAAGATATTCCAACTAAATAATTTTCCCCTAATGGTCAGATATCAGAATTAACGAAATGTTGTTGTTTATCTTGGATATGGGATTTTATTATTGTATTAAAAAAAAAGTTAAAACAGTTATAATTATGGGTCTAACGTCGTTATAAAAAAACACACAAAATAACATGGATGTGGGAGCCATTTATTCAATTTTTGTTTTGCTTTGGTTTAAGGTTTTTGGGGGGAGAGAGTACGGTAAAAAAAAGGTGTGATCGGTTGTTTTACATTTTTGTCTCTTAGAGAGTAAACATTCTACAGAAATAAAAAAACGTGGTAAGCCTAAGATTTAATAGAAAAACAGTCAACAGACAAAATAGTAAAATCTAATATTTAGCAGAACAAAAACTGTTGGAAACTTACTTGCAATAACACTCGTTATCAGAATGCTGAGGAGTATCCACCTCGCCAGGCCGAGCTGAAGGGGTTTCACACCCATGCTTCACTTATAACAATGTGCAAGCGTCCACAAGAAAAACCTTCTTCAACAACAAAATCTTATTTAGTTCTTCTCGCTGTGTGGCCGAAGTATAAAGCAGGGAAAACCACGCCTCGTCCCGGTAAAGTCTACCGCCGAAGTGTCTTCGTTTCTCGGTACGGCTTTAACCCTAGCCTTCTTTTTTTTATCACCCTATAGTCAGCCTTCTTGGTTGTGATTTGGTGAAGCAACGAGACCCGATGGCCAACCACTGAAGAAAGAATGGACCAATCTCTACGACGTTGGGTTGTCCTTGGGGGAAACTGGTCCCTATCCGCTGGGCGGTAGTTGACTTTGGCACACGTTCAACTTCACAGAACCGTCTTAAAGGGTTTGAGTATTTTTTGTACGACCCAAAACACAATATCCACAGACTTTTATTGAACTTACCCGGTTTGAAGATAATGATGATAGAAAGCTTCCCTTTTTACTTGCTGAGGTGATGTAGTTTTTGTAAAACAATGTCACAAACATAGTTTTCTTCTCAGGAGACGAAAACTTAATTAACGTGAACATGCTAATGGTGCTCGACTCATTTTTTGCTTAGTAAAAGGTAGTGTCTTAGCAGTTTGCTGCTTGAAGACACTGGACATTTGGTTATTGTCAAAAACCAGTCTTTTAACTTGGTGTATCTCAACATACGCATGAAATAACAAACATGTGAAAATTTGAGCTCAATTGGTCGTCGAAGTTGCGAGATATAAAGTAATGAAAGAAAAAGCACCCTTGTCATACGAAGTTGTTTGCTTTCAGATGCTTGATTTCGAGACCTCAAAATCTAATTATGAGGTCTCGAAATCAAATTCGTGGAAAATTACTTCTTTCTCGTAAACTACGTTACTTCAGTGGGGCGTTTCTCACAATGTTTTATACTATCGACAGCCCCCATTACTCGTTACTATAAGTAAGATTTTATGCTAATAATTTTTTTTTTTATTACCAATAGTGTCCACTGCCTTTAACAGCTTTTATACATAAAGTCTTTGACTTTAAGTAAGTATTTAGTATCAAGTCTTGGCTTGAAAGGAAGTTGAGGTAATCATACAGCTATTCGGACGCAGGATCATCCCGGGGAATCTGGCAAAAACAGAGGGAGGGAATGGGTGGATGCTGAAGGGGAAGGAATGTATAAATTCCCCCTCCCTACCCACCCATGGTACCACTGCTGTAGAGCAAACATTTTGAAAACACGCCTGAATAAGGGTAAACTTTCATTTTCCCTTACCTTATATCTGGACCCAAGATAGAGCTCCTTATGCACACAAATTAGCTAAGCGCAGAAAATTTTGCTCCATTGTAGGACTGTTAGACCTATTCTGCGCACTTAAGCTTTAACAGGAAATCGCTAAGCAGCTCTATACTTATATTGGGCCCTGGTTCTTATTAGAAATGATCTATATTTACTTCAAATTTTCGGGTGGGTCTGCTTTTGATCGAAAGTGAAGCTTTCTTGAAGAGTACTTGATTTTGTCAGAGGATTTTACGGAGTGCGGAAATGCTTAAAGGTCAAGTTATGTAGCTTTAAAACAGTGGCTTCTTATGCAGCGCTCAGAGTGACACTCATGTTGACTACCGCTGGTCGCTGAGCCATTTTATTTCGTTCAACAGGGAAATTCATACGTACATATACACACACATGGTATGACATACAGTAAATAAAACAACACAAGAAGTACGCAACAATATGCACACGTACGCTGCCATGTATGCGAACGATCGAAAGTGCATCATCACCTCGGACCAATGAAAACAAAGATATGGCAAGTTTACGTCACAGCACGTTTATCAAATGAAATCATAGGGTGCGTTCGTTTAGCTTTCCCGGGTCTACCCCGCGTCGCTCACTCGGGTGAGCCCCTGACAAGAGCTAATCGAACGATCACACTCGGCCTCTCGTGGTGACGGCATGCACCTCGGGTCACCCCAAGTGACCCACTCCACAAGCAGGGCAGTGGGGGCAAACCGGGGTCGACCCAGGGAAGCTAAACGAACGCATCCATTGTATACAATGAAATAATTGGGTATGTACGTAATTGTACGTTCGTTGCACTGTAACCATACGATCACGATAGATCCAAACTTATCGTGCACGTACACGCTAACTTGATAAGAGGAATTGATATTAGTTTTGTACTCGTGTGGCGTCAATTTATGCTTCCGTAATTTCCGGCCGTTTTGTGTCTTCATTCCACTGTGCCTAATTATTTTTGAACTTGTGCACATTTCCATGCATTCGATCCTAGTCATGGCCTAGCGGTTAAGAGCACCGTATTCAAAATCTGGTGTTTCTGGTCAGCAGAGTGTAGTTTCGAGTCCCAGTCGTAACACCTGCAGCTGATTTCACGAAACGCAGAATTAATCCTAACTCGAGTTAGGACGAGTTTAAACCCGTCTTAACTTAGGAAGATTTCAATGCGACCTTCGCCTTTAGAAACGGAACTGAACCCGTCCTAAGTCCTAAGATTAATCCTAGAGTTTGGTAAAACCGACGGCTGTGTTCTTTAAGCAAAACACTTAACCATGTTTCGTCCTTCGGATGGGACGTTAAGCCGTTGGTCCCGTGTGTTGTGTAACGCTCGTAAAGTAACCTAGTGCACTTATCGGAAAGAGATGGGGGTTCGCCCCAGTGTTCCTGCTTATGATTGGCTGCATATTGCGCCACAGCACCTCGAAAACCATTACATGGTGCTATGTTAAAGAAGTAGATATCATAATTCAGACGTAGTCCCAGATACCTTGCAGGAAAGCTCAGTGAGTGAGCGTCACTGAGTGACGGAAATGCGTGCTATATAAGAGGCCGCTATTGTTCTTACTAGGGTGTGTAACCCATAAACCCAGTAGTCCAATAACCCACTTATGAGAAGGCCTACTGGGCCATGCTAGAGACAACATCCCCTCATGGTCACTCGAGGTCAGTATTTACGGTAGCTGTTTGGAGGTTGTTGTGTATTAAGAATTGGAGTAATGCGATTATCCATTATTTTTGAGATAATTTTGATGGACATTTATTGGCATCTATATTTGGTTTGGGTAAAGTTGTCTGCATAGTCAAACCGGAGAGTGCACCTCAACATATCGAATGAAATCAAGGATGAATGTTTCTCTTCAAACTATTGATTGTTTGTCATTGTCTTAACTCATGGAATTGATTGAACACTCGTCTCCGCTAGATCCCTGGATAGTTAACACAAAACACATCAACTAAACCTTTTCAATGACATTTGTTTTGTCTATTTCACACATTCTTAGCAAAATGTATGACCAACAAGGCTGTTGTCAGAACATCTGTTTAAATAATTTCTTTGAACAGAACAGCTGGAACGTAAGTAGCATAATGTGTTAAAATTTGGCTTTTCTATCACCGGAAATTCAATAAAATCTATACCACGGTATGTGATAAGCCGAGTGGCGTCATTAAGTTCGTGAAGTTCGCCCTGCTTTCATTTTGATTGACATCATTAGTTTTGTTCATGTACTTGCCGATATCGCAACACGACTACATTATACTTCAAAATATCTTGATCAAAACTAACGATCCACATGTGAAGACTTGCTCAAGTCCTTCCGAGTCGGGCTCTAAATTAATCGATGTATATAGCGCCCTCTACTTTTGGTGATCAATACTATAAAAAGAGGTTTTTTTTCGAAACCACGGATTCGGCTTCAGGCTCCGTTCTTTCGTCTGAAGCCTTGAGCGCGTACGTGAAGCATGCGCGATTTGTCAAAACAACCGCGCGGGGCCTAGCTAGCCTGAGCCGAATCCAAAGCCAAAGCCGTGGTTTCGGAAGGGGCCATATACCAGGTTCCAAGTCTGCAATCGTGGCGTTATATCTACCAAATAGCCAATACATTATTGCCGAAATAACATCTTCCGTCATTAGATTACTAGTTATGGCGTGCGAATAGCCTGAACATCTGACGTCGAGGCTCGCGAATAACCCGAGAGTGGCCTCTAGCGTAGGTCTATCCCCGTCCATCTTCACCTTTTACCTACCTGCTAGATTCATATGCAGACGACCGGAAGTGCAGCTGCAATACGTCACCTCGGACCAATCAAAACACAGATACAAAAAGCTTACGTCACTGCGTGTTTAACCAATGAAATGATAGTATCCAATGAAATCAATGGTTCTGACAAGCAGACCCTAGTAAAGCGCGTGGTGGCTAATCTTTGTTGGCGTTTTTCGGTGCGTTTTTCGTGGCGGGTACGTTTTTTAATGGCTGATGCAGTATAGGAATAACCCCGACCTCAGACATGAATGAAGTCTAGACTAGCTAGCCCTGATTCTGCTAGTTTGTCATCGTCATGCGAAGGGCGAAATTGACACATTACCGTCCAAAAACGGCGTGAAAATGCGTGTCCGGCACTCCTCGGGTGGAGGCAGAGGGCGGTATTTATTTATTAGTAAAACCAGAGGCACTTTTTTTCTCTGCACTTTAGAGAAAAATGTGCTCAATTTTTTTTTCATCGATTGAGAAAACAAAATTCCCTATTGAAAAGCACTAAAGTGCAGAAGAAAAAACAATTGCAACCGGAGCTGTATTGGAGTGTGCACCACACTAAATAAACTCCCATAGCAACCAATGCAAAGTGCGAAACCTTAAAATAAAAACAATAACAAATGGTTGAGGTCACTCAAACTCTTGAAAACTATAATATATCAAGGATGTTTTCAGACTTGTTTTTGAGTAAACCATTACTGAATTGAATGAAGCCATGTTTTATCAATATAATTATGCCTTCGGGTGCGGAATTTCTTTGACTATCACACAAATGCTCGATTGATTTTGATATTGATCCAAATTAATGTATGGTAGTTTGCGTAAAATCAGTGTTGCCAAAAGGAAGAGGCCATAAATAAAATATTACATAAACTCGTCTATCATCAAACCCACGGTCCACTGTGTTATTAATAAATACCTTCATAATATTTGAAAAACATGACCACATTGTTTTGTTCAGATTTTATAATATCCTTTGTTCGATTCATTTCTCAAGTTTTAAACAGGATAAGTATAGAATGATGCTGAGTTCACCAGTGTCACGTACCCCCCCCCCCCCCCCCCCCGATGCTCGTGCACCCTAGGTGGCCCCCCCCCCCCAAAAAAAAAAAAAAAAAAAAAAAAAAAAAAAAGTTACGATGAGTTACGATTTTATCACTTTTTATTAAAGCTGTTATATACTAAAAGTCGTTAACAACTGTTCTTGATTCCAGTTTCCTTCTGTGTTATTTGATGCAGGACTCCCGGCGTGCTTCAGACTATATTGAGTACAGAATCTGCGTGGAACAATAAATAATGTGTAATTTTACTTTAAAGGCTTTGTCTACAGGATTGTATAAATATTTATCATGCATTCAAGTAATTCACTTTGGGATCCGGGACTGAGACCTCCTCCCAGGGCACAGTTGTCCCCTACCCCTATCCACATAAATCCCCCATCCCGGCTCCAGTGAAAGGTACTAAAATGAAAATAGTCTAGGCGGATTTCTGGAAAAAGTGACTGATTAAGGCATTTTGGGGTAAAAGTGTGGAACCAGACTTTTTAACACATTTTTGGTGTGCTGAATCAGAAAAAAAATGGTCCCAAGCGAATTTTTGAGTTTTTGACCATCTAATTTGCATAATCATATTTTTGACCTTTTTGAACCATTTTAAGCAAACCCCTGTAACCAGGCAAGCAAAAATGACAAGCGATGAGTCTGTACCTAGATGTTAAAGGTCACAGAATAGGATTGAAACATTTCCAAAGTGATAAGTGGTAATTAATAATCATAAATATGCAAATTAGTGCCGCCATTACAAAAAAATCATTTTTCTTCAATATCTCGGTAACTAGGAAAGCAAAGATGACAATTGAAGTGCTATACCCATGTTTTGGAGGTCTCATAAAACGATTACACATTTGATGAAGTTATTATTAGTTGTAAGTAATTTTAACAAAATATATGCAAATTAGTGGCAGCCATAGCAGAAAAATGAGTTTTCTCCAATATCTCTGACACTAGGCAAATAACCATGATAAAGAAATGTTTTTACCTATGTTCTGAGGGTCAGGCAATGCATGTAGTGTGTTCATTGGCAAGCCACTTGCTTATGCAAATGAGTTGGTATAGCTACACGTGCTTATTTATGCAAATCAGCTAGTCTGACTACCAATAAATGTCATCATTCATCACTTTTTGCTCAATCGATGCATCCCTACAATAGAGTTTTGCAAAACATTTAAATCTCTGACGCAGTTTTTGCTCAATCGATGCATCCCTACAATAGAGTTTTGCAAAACATTTAAACCTCTGATGCAGTTTAAGCACAATTGATGCATCCCTACGATAGAGTTTTGCAAAACATTTAAATCTCTGATGCAGTTTTTGTTCAATCGATGCCTCCCTACAATAGAGTTTCTGCAAAACATTTAAATCTCTGATGCAGTTTTTGCTCAATCGATGCATCCCTACAATAGAGTTTTTGCAAGACATTTGCATCTCTGATGCAGTTTTAGCAACGACAGTAAAGACAAACCCAGGAGAACTATCCTCTTCTAAACAGACTCCTATAATGTCGGCCCCGGGGAAATGAATAAACTCCCTGTCCACATCACATAATTCCCCTTCAGTAAAGACATTCAAAACACTTCCTAAAACCCTCCTCTTTTCTATTTCTGTTTAGGTCATTTAGGTCTCTGTGAAAAATTCTTATTCTTACTATTGTTTTTTTTTTTTAATTGCCTTTTCAACGCAGAAATGATGTGTGTATGTAAAGCAATGTGTAATTGACGATTGAAAGATGATGGTGCTGCTCAAACTTAGTGACTTGGGTCAAACATTAAACCATATAAGTGTTATTACGTTTTACGGGTGTGGTTCAGCGTCTTGGTATTATGTTCGTATTTTGTCTGGTTGACTTCGGTGGTTGGTGAACATAAAGAGGAAGAACCGGACACAAATGTGTCCTGAGAACTGAAATGTTGTGGGGGAGACCGCGAGGATATCTTTTTTTCAGATCCTGTTTGTTGTATAGCATTGTAACATTTCCCATAAAAAAAAGAGCGTAGTACGTTTTAAATACCTGGGCAAGGTAGTTGCACATGAAAGCAAGCGCTTGACACGGGATAACCGTTCCCTTTGGACAGTAGATAGCAAGCAAACGTTCTGTCGCCGGGACATCCACTCATGTCCTCCAGGACTACGGTCTTAGAGACGAAATCCACGGTACCACCTTGGCTGCCGTCGGCGTCACTCAGAAGCCCCGTCACCTCCGACGCGCCGAACACCTCCCTGGACGAGTTAGTGGCGTAGGCCGACATTTTCCACGGCCCTGTCCCGGCCGACTTGTTTCCCTGCGTTCCTTTGAAAAAGAACTTCATCTTCGCTGTTCTGGTTATCTTGTCGGCAAAACCGATACTGCCATCCACGATGCCCCTGCTTTGATATTTGAAAACAAATTTGGGGGCTGAAAATCAAAACAAAAGTGAGGCTTTGACAAGATCTTGCAATTTGTAGCTTCTGTGGGGATATCGTTCTGTACCAGTCTCTACATGATTATCGAATACGGAGCATAAAACTGTTGCAACTGATCATGATTCCCAACCAAAGAAACTTGGGAAAACAAACAAGATTTCACAAAACGTACAGAATACTTTTTTTCGTCGAGTTATTGTACTTACAAATCTTTATTTTCAACACTCGGCAGTAAACCGGTCATTCAGCGTTAATGCACACACTCTCTGGAAATCTCCCCATCACATTCGATCTATTACCTCCTTTGAATCAAACAAAAGTGCCCCGAAAAACACCTTGTGTACAACATTAACTACCTAGCTTGTGTATTCAGATCATGCAGTCAGTGGTAACTCATTTAAGCAGTGGACACTATTGGTCAAAGACTAGCTTTCACAGTTGGTGTATCTCAACATATGCATAAAATAATAAACCTGTGAAAATTTGAGCTCAATCGGTCATCGAAGTTGCGAGAACAACGATGAAAGAAAAAAACACCCTTGTCACACGGAATTGTGTGCGTTGAGATGGTTGATTTCGAGACCTCAAGTTCTAAATCTGAGGTCTCGAAATCAAATTCGTGGAAAATTACTTCTTTCTCTAAAACTATGGCACTTCAGAGGGAGCCGTTTCCCACAATGTTTTATACCATCAACCTCTCCCCATTACTCGTCACCAATAAATGTTTTATGCTAATAAATATTTTGAGTAATAACCAATAGTGTCCACTGCCTTTAACATATTAAATACCAAGTTTTTTTATATACTAATTGTTGAGTGTCTAGCGATAACTTTATATTAGGTGCTATATAAATCGAAATATTATTATCTTCGACATACAGCAAACATAAATCGAGAAGACCAGACTTTGTCTGATTCCTATACCAACCTGAGCGGGCACACGCATCTAATACGAGCAGCAGTCCAATGAGAACCAAGACCTTGGTAGTAGAGACATTAGCGCCCGCCATCTTGTGATTCAGTAACACACAATTACTAGGTTAGAAACCCCCTGGATGAGATGTCAGAAATGAATCCTAGAAAGCTTTATTTAAAACAAAATAATATGAAATAAATAATAATAGTAATACAAAATCTATACCACACTATTTTTTGCTTAAAGACACTGGACACCTTTGGTATTTGACAAACACCAGTATTCTCACTTGGTGTATCAACACATGCATAAAACAACAAACCTGTGAAAATTCGATTTGAATTGGTCGCAGAAGTTGCGAGAGAATAATTTAAGAACAAACACCTTTGTCGCACAAGGTGTGTGTTTTCAGATGCTTGAATTCGGGACCTCAGATGAGGTCTCGAATTTAATGTAAATATTTTAGTGAGAAATTACTTCTTTCTCAAAAACTACGTTACTTCAGAGGGAACCGCTTCTCACAATGTGTTATACTTACATCAACTTTCAGTTGCTCGTTACCAAGTAAGTTTTTATGCTAAGAATTATTTGGAGTAATTACCAAAGGTGTCATGTGCCTTTAACTGACATTTTTGAACCCTCTCCCCTCTCAACTACACTTCGGATTTGTGCACAGCTGTGGACTTTAATTTGTTTTGTTTTGCCCCGTCATAAACTATAGACTTTAAATGTGTCAACATTCCTAACTAGAAACGCCATACATAAGACATTTCACCTTCAAATGTGATATATTTTTTATTGTAAAAGAACAATAAAATCTGCAAATAATCCACGAGATTAAATTAATTGTGCCAAACAATAAAACTCTTGATGTCAATTGTTTTAATATCAAAAGCCTAATCGATGGCGATTAAGTTTACTAATATAATAAAACATCCCAATTCTATTTTTAAAATCTTCGAGTGACCCGGGCCCAGTTTCATCGAGTTGCTAAAGCAGACAACCCGTGCTTACAAATTGTGTTAAGCAGAAATGATCAGGATTACCAGTCACAAATTCTACACGTGACATGGCATTTTGGCTGGTAACCTTATTTTGGTATCAAGCATAATACTGTTGTGCTTAGCTCATTTTTATGATTAAGCAGCTCTATGACGTTGTCAGCATGCTGACCTTGTTTTAAAGCGGATAATTATTGTTTTTATGATTATTTTTATGATTATTTTATTATTTTATTATTATGTTCGAGTCTAAGTGTGTTGTTCACTTTGCCAGGTATGACCTTGATTAAAGGCAGTGGACACTTTTGGTAATTACTCAAATTAATTATTATCATAACACCTTACTTGGTAACGAGTAATGGGGAGCTGTTGATAGTATAAAACATTGTGAGAAACAGCTCCCTCTGAAGTGACGTAGTTTTCGAGAAAGAGGTAATTTGATTACGAGACTTCAGATTAAGAATAATTTGAGGTCTCGAAATTAAGCATCTGAAAGCACAAAACTTCGTGTGACCATGGTGCGACAGGGTGTTTTTCCCATTAATATCTCGCAACCTTGACGACCGATTGAGCTCAAACTTTCACAGGTTTGTTGCATTATGCATAGTTGAGATACACCAAAATGTGAAGACTATTCTTTGACAGTTACCAACAGTTTCCAATGTCTTTAAATTAAGGCTTATTGTTTGCCTAAATATTTAAGTTTTTATAATTTGGTTTCACCCACCATTGACATTGAGATTTCAATTTTGTACACGAAGGGTACTAGAAAAGTATTGCCCTCCTCCCTCCTGACAAGATCACTCGCAACCAAATTATTATTTTTAGAAGTGTCGTGGCCGAGCGGTCAAAGACACTGGACACTATTGGTAATTGTCAAAGACCAGTCTTCTCATTTTGTGTATCTCAACATATGCATAAAATAACAAACCTGTGAAAATCTGAGCTCGATTGGTCGTCGGAGTTGCGAGATAACTATGAAAGAAAAAAACACCCCTGTCACACGAAGTTGTGTGCTTTTATACTTGATTTCGAGACCTCAAGTTTAGTCGAGACCTCAAATTCTAAATCTGCGGTCTGGAAATCAAATTCGTTGAAAATTACTTCTTTCTCGAAAACTACATTACTTCAGAGGAAGCCATTTCTCACAATGTTTTATACTATCAACCTCTTCCCATTACTCGTTAAGGTTTTATGCTGGTAATTATTTTGAGTAATTACCAATAGTGTCCACTGCCTTTAAGAGCAACGAATTCAAACTCTGGCATTTCTGATCAGCAGAGTGTGGATTTTTTTTTCGAGACCCAGATCGTGACACTTAAGCAAGACATTTTACCAATTCTACGTCCTTTGTATGGGACGTAAAGCCATTGGTGCCGTGTGTTGTGTATTGCGCACGTAAAAGAACCTAGTGCACTTATCGAAAAGAGAAGGGGTTCGCCCCGGTGTTCCTGGCTGTGGCTGCTGAATACACCATAGCACCTTATAAAGTGCTACATAACTAGGTCTCAGAAATCATAACTTTAATAACCTTTATTTTATTTTATTTTCTGTACTAAGGGCCTTGAATACTTCGATATTAGTAATTTTGAAAAGGAAGTGACTGTTTTAAAAGAGGTCAAAGTTCAGCGTAACGAGTTTGTCCAGCCGTTGCACTTGTCAAGTTTACGTGACATTGGTTGTAAAGTAGACTTGTGCTCTGTATAATGTATAAGTTATAAAGCCCTTTTCACACGACAGCAATTTAGCAGGGGTCCCTGGCTTAATTTCAGCATGGTTGTGAAATGTTACTTATATTGTCCATAAAGTAAGGCAACTTTGAGAAAATTTCACAATAGGGACATTAGACTGTCCGAACATTGTTTTTCTCTCACACAAAGTGTAAAATTTCACAACCATGCTAATATAAAGCAAGGGACCCTCGCTAAATTGCTGTCGTGTTGAAGGGGCTGTTATATGTACGTTTGGCGTGGGGGATAGACTGTGTATAAACAGTGTTAAGAATCTCTCACAACCTGGGGTTCTGGGTTTCAAAGTTTTGCGGAGATTTGTTAGATTTTGGATTTAAAGTTGGTCCTATTTAAGAATTAGGCGGCGAGTCGGTTTGGGGGAGAAATTTAAGTTTAGTGTTGTCCAGAGGCTCAGGGACTTTAAATACTTTTTGAGAATGATTTAAATATTTTGTTTGCATTTAGCATTGTTTGCTATGGGGGTCTATTTAGTTAAGCAACCTCTAGTCCACCAACCTGCAACAACCTGTAGGAATCTATGGGTAACTGGAGCTTTCTGAATGTCTGGTCACTGGCAGTTTGAACCGTCGATTAAACGGTCTGATAAAACTAACCGGCTCTTTTCAGAGACATAACCGGTCTGATAAAACAAACCGGCTCTTTTCAGAGACATAAACGGTCTGATCGAAGCAACCGGCTCTTTTTCAGAGACATAAACGGTCTGATCGAAGCAACTGGCTCTTTTCAGAGACATAAACGGTCTGATCGAAACAACCGGCTCTTTTCAGAGACACAAACGGTCTGATCAAACAAACCGGCTCTTTTCAGAGCCAACTACTTCCAAGAAAAGATTATTGGATTGTCTGCTCTGATTTCACCAACCAATCACTTAATTTTCAATTACATTTCATCTTAATATCACTGGAAAATGTTTTAAAGGCGGTGGACACTATTGGTAATTACTCAAAATATTTATTAGCATAAAACCTTTCTTGGTGACGAGTAATGGGGAGAGGTTGATGGTATAAAACATTGAGAGAAACGGCTCCCTCTGAAGTGCCATAGTTTTCGAGAAAGAAGTAATTTTCCACGAATTTGATTTCGAGACCTCAGGTTTAGAACTTGAGGTCTCGAAATCAACCATCTAAACGCACACAACTTCGTGTGACAAGGGTGTTTTTTCTTTCATTATTATATCGCAAGTTCGATGACCGATTGAGGTCAAGTTTTCACAGGTTTGTTATTTTATGGATATGTTGAGATACACCAACTGTGAAGGCTAGTCTTTGACAATTACCAATAGTGTCCACTGCCTTTAAGGATAGGCTTCATGTAATTGTCCCACCATGTTTTGGGGTAGTTTGTTTTGTTTTTCGGGACGATCTTTTGATGTCGAAGGATTTACCTGATGCGTGTATATGTCGGTTGTTTGGACACATTGGTATAATTAATTATCAACTGCGTCTAAGAATAGATTATTAAATAGTCTGCTCTGGTTTCACCAACCAAACACTTGGTTTTCGATTACACTTGCTATACACCGATATGCTATGTGTCTGTTCACCCACCCCTGTCCCATGTAGTTTGTTTTACTTATATTAGTAACTTTGGCTACAAATTGTATAACTAAAGAAGGGCAAAAGAATAGCAAAACTGTGGTTGGTTTTTTTTCTTTTTCGTTTTCTCTCTCTCAAAATTTAGGTGAATTTTAACCCATCGTCGGCTGTTTAAATGTTTTCACCCAGCAGTGAACCATGTTCCTTTTTTTTAATCGAAGACGTTGCCGTTATTAAAGCACTTACGAGAGGGAGTGCGGGGCCCATGACCGCCTGGGTTGGGGGCCTTTGACTTGGTGTTAGGGCAGTCCTCCTGGAGCACGGCTATAGGGATCTTGGCTCTGGCCATGCTCCGACTAACCTCCGCAGAGTGGTAATGTCCCAGAGATCCCCCTTCCTGCTCCTCCCCTCTCGCTCCATCAGTATTGTACTGTGTTTAAATCATCTTAATATCACTGGCAATGTTTAAGGGATAGGCTACATGTAGTTGTCCCACCATATTTAGGGGTAGCTTGTTTGTGTTTTTTCCGGGACGATCATTCGATGTCGAAGGATTTACCTGATACGTGATATGTCGGTTGTTTTTACACATGGGTACATGTATATTTATGTAGATCATGCAACGCCATAATTATTATGGCCGGTGTCAGATGCAATTGTGTCCGCCATGCAATACTGTCCGCTCCGGACACTTTTGCATAAAATTATGCAGTACTGTGCGGGGCTATGCAAAAACCGTCCGGCGGACATGTACATGACTGTACATATTTGTGCGCGCAAGCGAACGTGCATGCACTGAACCTACGTATATGCAGCATGATTTTTCACGTATTTTATGATTGCAGCGAATACCCTACGGCCGAACATTTCCCATGTCATTAATAACACGCACTTGGCCTATAAAACAAATGACGAACGTGTTCCGTCGACCAACGGCGTTTAATTTACTGCAAGGACGGTTTTGCACGGGGGTGGACACAACTGCATATGCAAATGTGTCCAAGCGGACACAATTGCATTATGCAGCAGCGTCCGGGCGGACACGATTGCATATGCAATAATGTCCTCCGGATAGTATTGCATAGAGGACATAATTGCAAGCGACACCGGTCAAAAGCTTTCCTCTTTTTAAGACAAGGTAATTGTTAAAGCATGTCTTCTCACTTGGTGTATCTCAACATATACATAAAATAACCAACCTGTGAAAATTTGAGCTCAATCGGTCATTGAAGTTGCAAGATAATAATGAAAGAAAAAACACCCTTGTGACCGAAGTTGTGTGCTTTCTGATGCCTGATTTCGAGACCTCAAGTTCTAAACTTGAGGTCTCAAAATCAAATTCGTGGAAAATTACTTCTTTTTCAAAAACTACGTCACTTTAGAGGGAGCTGTTTCTCACAATGTTTTATATTATCAACCTCTCCCCATTACTGGTAATCAAGAAAGGTTTTGTGATGATATTTATGTTGAGTAATTACCAATAGTGTCCACTGCCTTTAAAGGGTCTTAGTACTTTTTGTAGGACAAAAAAACACAATGTCTACAGATTTACACTAAACTTACACCGTTTGAAGATAATGATGGTATAAAGCTTGCCTGAAAATATTACCTGATGAGGTGCTGTAGTTTTTGAGAAATGAGTAGAACAATGTCATTAAAATAATTTTCGTCTCAGTGATCATGAGACGTAAATTATTTGAGCATGTAAAAACGTATTTTCATGACATTATTTTACTAATTTCTCAAAAAACTACAGTACCTCAGCAACTAATATTTTAAGGTACGCTTTCTACGATCATTATCTTCAAACGGTGTAAGTTTAATGTGAATCTGTGGACATTGTGTTTTGTGTCCATTTCATAAACAACAGTAGGACAAACCACTTATTTTATCTCAATGTTATTGGTATATCAATTCACAATAGATGTGTCATTGGTGATTACAAAAGTTATTGTTTTTGTCGAATATAAGATCTGCAAATAGTTATTTAACATGTTGGTGTCTTTGTAACAAAAAGTGTACCCATGATCGTGGCTCTGCATCCGATCACCATAACATTTTCGGCAGCCATCCGGATGACTGTTTTGTTTTCATCTCGTCCATTTATGGCTTAAAACTTCATCATTTTTTTTGTGGTATCAACCAATTTTTTTTGTGGTTTCAGGTCAATAAAATAATCCCGAATCAGATCTCGTCATTAAATGCATCCTTGGTCCCAAAAATCGACGGGAATGTTGACTTTCTTTTTTTTTTTTTTAGAATAAACTTTGTGAAAGATCAGTTTCAGTGATCAAGATCAGTTTCAACAAAATTGATTTTAGCTGCCACGGACAAACTGTATGCTTTTTAGAATTTTTACAAAAGTTTCGGAAACATGTTGACACAATAAGATAATTGACCAACGTTTGGCAAAAACAACAGACCACAATATTCCCTCTAGTTTTAATTTTGTGAAATTGTAACCTCATAATGTACAATTGGTGCAAGGAACAGTTTAGCAATGTTTATAAAAATTGCTTGGAAATGTTGGAAAGTACGTTGGGGTGATGTTGTGATCCTCCCGGTCCCGTGTGTAAAAAATAAGAGAAAAGGGGGGGGGGGGGTCCAGTCACGAATAGAATTGACTCAAGTCCCAGTCCCGTTAGAGTCCTTTTATTTTCAGTCCCATCGCCTTACATCAGAAAACCCCCGATGTCCCCCAGCTACATTGTAACGGCGGATATATATGCTTAGGAACTTCTCACACGATAACGGGCTTCCAATCAAGTCTATGTCACGATAGGAATAATCGACTTTCTTGTGGATATTACTATAAACTATTTAAATTATTTTCTGATTTCGATCGAAGGACAATGCAGCCGATGTCACGAAACGCTATGGATTAATATCGAGTTAGACCGAGTAACTCGTCATAACTTTCTCCAGAAGACGATCAGAGCATACTGATCGAAATGTCGAGTTGAAACCAACGGATCTTTTCAGAACCCCCCCCCCCCAACTCATTTGAGGTTGTCATTAGATGTGTTTCCGCAAACTTTTCCATCTCATATTTCCACCATGCAAAGTTTCAAATCCTACTCGTACCTACTTTGAACTGGTGTAGTGCGTTTGGAACTTTACTCGTCTTAAAGGCCGGTTTGTAGTTGGTCGCGCGATGGAAATCTTGACGCGCAATAATAAAAAGACACAGTTTTTTAGGCGTCAGTCTTAAGATTGCGCGCAAGATTTCTATCGCGCGAACGTCCATAAACCGGCCTTAAAGTCCCAAGAGTAACATAGGAAGAGCTAGACCAGTGTTCTCGCTTGGCGTTTCCCAACATAAGCATGGAATAACAAACCTGTGAAAATTTTGACTCAATTGGTCATCGAAGATACCAGAGAACAGTGACAGAAAAACACCATTGTTGCTCAAACTTGTGTTCTTTCAGATTCCCAAAAAGGGCTTCAAGCCCGAAGTATTTTAACATTTTGAGTTAGAAATTACCTCTTCTTCAGAGGAAGGTTTTCACTATGTGTTATACTGTCGAAGGCTCGATCTGTTCTGCTCGTAAGTTTTTATGGTTACAGATGTTTTGAGCAATTACCAATAGTGTCCATAGTCTTTCATTCATAATAAAATAAAAAAGAATTATATATATATTTAAAAAAACACACAAATTGAGTCCAAGTAAATCAAGTTATGGAGATTATGATATTAATAGCAGAATGTTATCAGGCGAGGTAATTCAAACGTTGCTTGCTCACAATACGAGATCCTAGTTTCATCAAAAATCAGCAATTATACGAACAGGAAGTAAGACCAAACCTTTAGAAATAAATCTAGCAGAGGAAGTAATTGTGGATAATTTATTCTGATTGATTTTAATTCAAACTCTGTTTAAATTGGTCTGCGCATTTCTAATAAAAATCGCACATTATCGCTTTTAACAGAAAGGCATAATCAATAAAGGCATTTTATGTGTATACTTTCAGTTATTGTGAAAATAATTCTGAAAATTCAACAAATTTCAGTGAAAGATAGACAATCCTCAACCATTTTTTATCATTTTTTATTAAAGCGTGTTTCAATAAAATAGCAATTAATTGATTAGAGAAAACTGTCTTGTTCCATTACTTAAATATTCAGCATTTTCAGCTAGTTTGAATAAGTGTAGATTTGTGCACAAGTCGTTAAATGTCGTTAAATGTCTGTCACGGTGATGGCGTCCCGACTCTCTAATCAGCGATTCCCGCGACACTGGCTATATTCTCGCGAGACTGCTGGCTCCTGCGAGATACTGCTCTCGCGTTGTGCAGTCTCCCCTCAGTTATGGGAAGTATCGTCTTCGGCCAGCAGCTCGCGCGAGAGCAAGTGATTCGACGAGAGCAGCTTTCGCTTACGGAGACCTGAATCATAACGCCACCACTACGACTGAACTATCTCATTGTGACAGACCATTAACGACTTTTCCAAATGTCTAGGTGTTTAGTGTTGCTACAAACTGCTGTCTTTATGTCGCACTGCCACGATACCCTGATATTTATAGTCATGATTCAAAATGATGGAGCGTTATTCAGCCACCCGTCAGACGGTTTGACCTAAGAGACGTTTCTGCTCTTCCATGCTAATGTGTAAATTTGTGGTTTCCATTTAAAGATTTTGTTTAAGTTGCTCTTATTTTTTAACCAGTAGTCTAAGCCATAATTATAACTTGTAATGATTCTGCTTTTTAAAACTTCAATCCTCCGTCTTGGTCGTTGGTCGTACTCCTGTTATCTGTGTTAGTCTTCACTGGTACAACCGCAAAACCTAAGTTTTAATCTGTAAACAACATCAGACAAGATACGAAAACATTTTTGAGTGACCAATGAGAGTTAAGAATACAAATAAAGAGTTTGTCACTGACATTTCTTTCCTCAAAAATAATTTTAACATTAAATATGTTACCTTCTTTTAACGGTTTATGTAAACTGGAACTTGAGTTGCGTTCAGAAAGACGCGTCATTTAAAGGTACTCAAACTATCATTTCATTGTTCGTTTCACAAATACATACAAAATGACATTGGTCCAAAAGGGAAACCCCGAACGGGCTCACTAAATGGGTACCCTTGTTCACACATCAAAAAACTGAAAGACAAGGGACAATCAAAACTACAGGCAACCGACTGTAGACAACAGAGAATTCATATAGCAAGTAAACAAAATCACAAAGAAGATGGAAAAGGTACAATTTAAAAATGGCAGCAAATTATTGCACAAGGATGACAAAAAATATACAGGAGAATCATTCTGTTTCTATTGTCTCAGTGATAGGAGGGGGTCAAGATTTTGATTTGTTACCTAGTACAGGGCAAGAGGGTTGGAACCTCATGCACATGCTGATCTTCTTTACGCCTCCTCTGTATAAGATGAAGCACCCGAAGTTTTTACGGTCTCCGGAACAGCCTTTCAATCCCGTGAAAACCGCTTGTTTCGATACGAAGTGCACATCGTCACCCTTATTCTGGTCGTCTTCGTTGAGTAATTGGGGGGAGCCCTCGATCAAATCTTCCTGGTCACTGACGTTTGTATCACTACCGTAGGCGTACATTTCCCACTTTCCCTGAGTGCCTGCTATAAATTCACCGTCGAACTTGAAGACAGCTCCAATTTTGGTGTGAGCATTGTCAATCCAGTTGGGATTGCCAACGAAACTCGCACTCTTTGCGTATTTTCCTTCGGCTTTAAAAAAAGAGAGGAAATATTCAATTTATTTAATCAAGACGTTTGTTCCATACTTCTGTTGGAACATAATATGAGAACTGATCGGTCATAGAAAATAGACAATTTATTATACGAAAACATTGTTGGGGAAACACACAATCAAACTGAGTTAATAAAAGTTGTGTGAAAGTGCTCAATTTTTTTTTAAAGCAAAATATTGGAGGAGAAAATGTTCAAAGAAGCATATTTCGCTTCAAAATCCTGTTTCGATAGCAATTTTATAATGACAATTTTAAGCTGTAACTTTGAAGAAGAGAAAAAGGAAAACAAAATGCATTTACAAAAATTGCCCCGGTCCACGGGTTCATTATAACTGTATAGCAAGTGGTTTTAAAATTCTTAACAAAGTGTGGTTTTACTTCATAAAATATTTTTGGGAGAAAAAAAAGTGAGAATCGGGTGCCAAAACCCAGTCGAAAAGAGGAGGGGTAGAAATTTATATCCCTTGAAACTCAAACATGACACAAATAATGTGCGATACATCGGAAACAAACAAGTGGAATTTATTAATTTTTGAAATATTAGCCTAAAAGAATGTGTTGCCATAAAACCCAATAGCACTAGCAGCAACAACATATAACAAAAATTGGTTGTAAGGCACTGGGCACAATTTGTTTTTACTCAACAAATTTTGTAGCATAACAACTTACTCGATACTGAGTAATGGACAGCTATTGATAGTATAAAACATCGTGAGAAACGACTCCCTCTGAAGTAGCGTCGTTTTTAGGAAAGTAAATTCTCACTTAAATATTTGGCCCTGATAGAAGACCTTTGGACAGCATTTTTTAGGCATCTGAGTGCGCACAAATTTTTGCAACAAAGGAAAGGTGTTTCTTCCCCTTTCCCAAAATTTGTTGAAATGCACCAAGTGGGAATGCCGGCCTTTGACAATTACCACAAGTTGTCTGGGGTTGATTTCACAAAGAGTTAGGTCTAGTCCGGAGATATTATTACAAACTTAAGGATAGCCCTAAGTTTGGATGAGTAACTCGTCCTCATTCGATATAAGAATAGTTGTAATTTTTTGTGAAATCCGCACCTTCGCATTTAAAGGCAGTGGTCACTATTGGTAATTACTCAAAATAATTATTAGCATAAATTTTTTCTTTCATTATTATCTCGCAACTTTGACGACCGATTGAGCTCAAATTTTCACAGGTTACTTATTTTATGCATATGTTGAGATAAACCAACTGTGAAGGGTAGTGTTTGACAATTACCAAAAGTGTCCACGGCCTTAAAAAGATAAAATTTTGAGATCAAATGATTATCAAGTTAAATTATTCAATACACAATAAAATTACATACCTGCAAGGAACAAGAAGGTAGCAATCACTGCCGTGAATAGAATGGTGCTGGCCATGCTGAGACAAGTTCGAATCACACTGAGACAAGAGCGGTTTATTTCTGCGTCTGTTCGGGTGTTGTTTGGTCGAGAGTGCCCAATCTTCGAAAATCCTGCACTTTATGTACTTATTGATACACAGCCTAATCAATACAGTGACAGCTGCCCTCATTGTTTTTACACAATCTACTCGAATATTATCAATGTCCTTCGAAGATGTCCGTGGCCCTGTTTTTAACATTCAATTGATTTCATAACAACTCAAAAAAATGCAGGCCCCCCCCCCCTGAAGTGTCATTGAAACATCTCCTTACCCTGGGAATTGTGGAGTTTAGTTAAGTTAAACTCGCTTATGCATAATTTATTGTAGTGATTAATCACCATGGATGCACATTATTGTTAACTCGTTGCTACAAATGGTAACCCACCCCAAACAGAGCCCAATTTTATGGCTCTGCTTACCGCCGAATTCTGCCCATACGATCACCATTGTCCGCTAACGTGCACATGCTGAATTTCTGCACTAGCTGTGTGAGCGTAGAATGTCTAGTCCCAACGCGCGTGCACGAGCCAAAATTTGCCGCTGAAATACCCCGTGAAAAACTACAGAATCTCAGTTAGTAATATTTGAAGGGAAGCTTTCCACTATCATTATCTTCAAACCCTGTAAGTTTAATGTAAATCTGTGGACATTTTGAAAAAAGTACCCAAATCCTTTGACAAAAACGTTCCCTCTCCATAGAAATGAGCAAACTGGTCTAAAATTACTAAATTAATTGATAGCAACGCAACACATGACGTCATCAACATATAGACTCGCAATGTTTAGGATCTACTTAGTGCTTTGTCATCAAAATTCAAGCGAATTGGAAATAAGATTCATCGCTCGCTGCTTTTTAAATATTCACTTAGAATCAAGTAAACTGACAATTTCATTTTGTGCAAAAAGTGAAGTGTTAAGTTTATTATTAATTTACCATTATAAACGTGTAATTAGTTACAGCTGAGTAATAAATGCAGTTGACACGTTTGGTAAATGTCAAAGACCGGCATTCTCACTTGGTATCCCAACATATGCATATTAAATTAAAAATTTCTGAAAATGTTAACTCAATTGGTCGTAGAAGTTGCAAGAGAACAATGAACAAATGTTTAATAAAATGTTTTAGGTCTGAAGTCTATTTTTCAATATATTTGAGTGAGAGTTACCTCGTTCTCAAAAAGTTCGTTTTTTCAGAGGGAGCCATTTCTGACAATGTCTCATACTATCAACAGCTCTCCATCTGCTCAATAATGGTTTTATGCTAACATTGCTTTGGGTAGTCACCAATGGTGTCCATTGCCTTTAACACTATAATACATATAATGATAACATATGAACCTTTATTAAGGCATAGAGCAGCGAAAAGGAACCTCAATTTAGTGTATTTTCCTTTGTCAAACAACATATTATTATCAATTTCTAAGTCAGTAAGTGAGAACTGTGAGTTTCTTGTTGCTGTCTACTCAGTTGGTCTGAGTGTGCCAAAATGTATCTTGATTCATCATGTTTACTAGTGAGCAACGAGATCATCCCTGTTACGTTGCTTACCGCTGAATTCTACCTTTACGGTGCACCCTGTAAAAATTTTAAGTGTAATGAGCCGTGAGCGCAAAGTCCGTGCTACAGAGCCCCCCCCCCCCCCCCCCCTCGCCCCGTCTAAGCACCCCTTCGACGGGCTACAGATAGGATAAAGACGGGTACTTGCTTTTCAGACCCAGCGATTGATTTCATTTGATGCTATGTATTCATTGATTAAACGTGCAGTGACGTAAGCTACCTATGTATGTGTTCTGATTGGCATATTGCGGTCGTCTGTATAATATGAATCTATAGTGATTGACCAACGCTAGATGCCACTCTCTGGCGTTTTTCACGAGCCTCGACATAAGATTTCCAGGCTAGTTTGGGCTTAGACTGGGACCCTGACTTTATCCGCAAGGATAACGACAGGTACTTTCTATTCAGATCTAGTGATTCCATTGGATACAGTACAGTAACTTTACATGCAGTGACATCACAGACCAATCAAACACAGGGTGCGTTCGTTTAGCTTCCCTGGGTCTACCCCGCGGTGCTCACTCGGGTGAGCCCCTGACAAGAGCTAAACGAACGACCACTCACCGCTCTTGTAGTGACGTCGTTTACCTGGGGCAAGCCCCCCAAGTGACCCACTCCACAAGCAGGGCACTGGGGGCTGACCCGGGTGAGCCCCTGGAATGACGTCAAAAGCTATTCGAACGCACCATGGCAGACCGGGGATGACCCAGGGAAGCTAAACGAACGCACCCAGAGATACACGACGATCATGCCGCAGTACTGCATGTACTTTTTGGGCATGGAAAGCTCATGTCACTGCACGTATCCAATGATATCATTATATACAATGGAATTGCTGGATCTAGCGGCGGGGACTTGTCTTTGTCCTTGTGGATAAAGACAGGGGCCCAGTCTAGTTTGGGCTGAGCGAAGAGAGTGCCTTATGTCAGACATTTTTTGACACTAGGTGGCAGCAGACTTACTTATACAAACAAACTACAACAACATTATTAATTATAAACAAATTGATGGCGTGAGCATGCAGTTCAACTGTGACAAAATGACACGTGTTATCTGAGGCCGAGAGACTTTTCAATGTTTTAAAAGTATGTTTTTAAATCATTAGCATTAAGCATTGATTGCTAAGGGAAGGTTACCGTGATGCACCACGTTGCAACATTCGTCTATTTGTAGACCGCCCTCTCGTGAGAACTCTTATGAATAGACTTCCTCCTAGTTTTGATTTAGGGCGGTAATGAAGACTTGATTTGACTAGAAATGTCATCCGAGAATCCTCCACTTCAATAATTGTTCCTAAAGTTGGGCTAACTCTTGTCACTCGATTTCTCAGGCTCAGATAAGTCACGTGAT
The DNA here is from genome assembly GCF_032118995.1 of Asterias amurensis. Classification (NCBI taxonomy): domain Eukaryota; kingdom Metazoa; phylum Echinodermata; class Asteroidea; order Forcipulatida; family Asteriidae; genus Asterias; species Asterias amurensis. The sequence goes on from NC_092652.1 coordinate 8,209,156, forward strand.
CACGACATCAAGTATTACTTCCCGTCGTGTTACGTTATTACTAAAACTGAACCAAACTAAATCCCAATTATTATTTACAATTATCGTGAGTAATATCTATCTAACAAAAATATGGACACATATTATTAACATAGTGGACCAAACTATCAGATATTAAAGCCTGATCTATATGGTTCTTTCCAACGAATCTCTTGTGCTTTTTAAACTAAATATAAGTACTGCCGAATAAATACCTTGGCAAAGTGGTTGAAAACATTTTCTAGACGAACAATAAAAAGCCAATTGTTTATTTTTCACCAAAACTCAACACATTTTCAAGAGTTCCCAATACCAATTACTAAACATGTTTAATATTCAAACGCCCTCTGTCGTTAGACATTATACAGCCTCTTTTCTCTGATTGTGCTAAAATTGCTTTAAGTTTGTAGTGTGTACAAACTGTTTCATGTACCAAAGGGGAACAACAATCCATTGTTCAATGAGTCGTTTTTGTCGTGTTAGCCAATTACATTAAAGGCAGTGGACACTATTGGTAATTACTCAAAACAATTATTATCATAAAACCTTACTTGGTAACGAGTAATGGGGAGCTGTTGATAGTATAACACGTTGTGAGAAACGGCTCCCTCTGAAGTAATGTAGTTTTCGAGAAAGAAGGTTTTTTTTCACGAATTTGATTTCGAGACCTCAGATTTAGAATTTGAGGTCTTGAAATCAAGCATCTGAAAGCACACAACTTTGTTTGACAATGGCGTTTTTTCTTTCATTATTGTCTCGCAACTTCGACGACCGATTGAGCTCAAACTTTCACAGCTTTGTTATTTTATGCATATGTTGAGATACACCAACTGTGAAGAGTAGTCTTTGACAATTATCAATAGTGTCCACTGTCTTTAACTAAAATTATGTATGAAAAACAGCGGACATAATGTTAATTAACATTTTTATTCTACCTCTAATAATCCACTGTAGTAAAGAATGCACATTTGTTTACGGAGCGCATTAGTTCATTTTTCACAAAAGGATGATGTCATTATAGATCGACGGCACGTAACGAACAAACAGCTGACTTGATGTTTATAACGTCTCAATTCGGCCGAAGTCAAACAAGGAGTTAATGAGAAATAAGATATTCTTTCAGTTTTGAAGAGTCGACTCTTTTTAATTCTCTCAATTAGTATAGACTCACCATGCAAACAACTTGTAGAGATGATATCCTCAGTTTCAGAGATCTTGTTTGCATAAAAACGGTGACTATTGCGGAAATCATGATACGCAACATCAACATCGACTTGCGGAACTTGTCATTTGCTCGACTTGGATATCATTGTAAATGATGAAGCTGCATATAAAGAAGATCTTACAATGGTCTGGTTTCGGTCTGCTGTGTTGGGTTAATTGATAAAGATGGCGCATCGGTAGACTCCTCTCCAGGACGCACTCGGTTTCGACCGAATCGGCTCCGTACAAGTTGCTTGAGCTGTGTACGGAAATGCTCGTACTTAAAGCAATAAACGACTGGATTCAAGTTCATGTTACACATGACTAGTGTTTTACATGTTTGGTTTAAAAAAAAAAGTCTAGTGAAGGTGTTGATGAAGTCAGGACACCAGTGGTATAGAGTAGACGAAACGTCTGCACCGGAGTCCCGCAAATGAAAAACATGCAACCAGATATCAGCATTGTAGTGATTACGTTTCTTTTAGCCTTACTGAAGACATCTTGCTGACGGCGTTAGCATTGTCAAGTTTGTGTCGAAGAACGAGGAGTATTGTACAGTACGAAAACGATATGAAGATCACTGGAATTCGATGAAAATACTGACACAGACCACAATCTTCAATGCTGTGGGACTAATGGATGGATCAAAGCCGCACTTGCCCCCATTGATTGTGTAGACGAAGAAAAACCTCAGCGAATAAGTGAAACCGAAGATCCAAGCAACACACATTGAAACTTTGATCTTGAAGAGTGATTTTGCAAGAGTTAGAGGTAGCATGCGCCAGCATAATGAATTAAAGTTTTTGTCGTGTTCAAAACGACCTATACTGATGGGATGTGTGCAATGCAATAATTCTCTCACCTACTCAGTGAGATAAGAGAAACTGTTTTGAAAAAAATCGTTTAGACTGACAAGGATACCAAAACACAGTTGTTACGGGTGGTTACAAAGTTGTGGTGTGGACCAATGCTAACATCCAAAAGCAAATTGCTGTCGGGTTTCTATGCTTAGCTTACCGTTGCTGTTGCAGTCTGCTGTACCGGGAAAATGGCTAAGGAGGTCCCGTTAGACTCCTCTCCGGGACGCACTCGGTTTCGACCAAATCGGCTCCGTACAAGTTGTTTGAGCTGTGTACGGAAATACTGGTATTTGAAGCAATAAACGACTGGATTCACGCTCATGTTGCACATGACCAATCCGGTCAAAAATTATTCTGACCAGCTCGGTTGGTTCCCGCGTAATTCCGAAACAAAACAAAAACCGCATCATCTCCAATGGTGTACAACAAATGAAAAGCATAACGCCAGCTATTAACATTGTCATTATGACGTTTCGCTTTGCTTTACTCAATACACCATCTGCTTGCTGGTTGACTGTGCCATTAATCAACTTGTGTCTCAACAAAAGAAGAACTCGTGTGTAAGAAAATGATATCAGAACTACTGGTATAGTAAACTCAACTAAAAATGAAGAACAAAAGAGTGGGACTCTGCCAATGTGTAAAAAGAACCACTCGTACACACACTCTGATTGCTTAACTGTGAATATGACCACATATGTAATTGCATGTGTAAAACCGATGATCCAAGCAGCACACATTGAAACTCTGATCTTGAAGAGTGAGCAGTAGTTGCGGTGTTTGACCGGATGGCACGTGGCAAGAAAACGCTCTAGCGATATCACCACCAGATTGTACGTGGACGTCACACTTAAACCCCAAACAAAAAAGCTTGAGTGAATGAATCTACAGAGAAAAACACCAAAGAAATTTCTCTCAAAATTCTCCAGAAGTGAGCTCTGTTTGATCCAAACCATGATGAGAAACACCATACCAGAGACGAGGTCGATGATGGATTGGTGACGGATAAGTCGGTTAGTGAAGGAGCTGAACTGTTTACGTCTGACCGTCATGACGAAAATCACGAAACCGTTTCCGAGAATGGCTGAGCATCCGATAGCGACGTTAAACGCTGTGGCTAAACCACCATTTGATGCCATATTAGATTTATAAAAGTCGAAGAGGGAAACTTGTAAGAAACAGTTCTGTGGGTTATTTGTGTGAATAATTCTGTCTTTCACAACACATGAGCAAACATTCAAGAAGATATATCTACGAAATATCGTCAACGAAATAATTGGTGGTCAAACAACCGAGTCTCTTTTATATCAATATTCATAAATACCTCAGACAGTTTCGCTATTCCTATTGGTGGAGAGCGCGTATGTGGGGGTGTTAAACGGTGGATAAAGACCAACTGGGGCTGTTTTTTTTTAACCGGTTGTTTTCGGACACGTTTAGATGCATAATACGCGCTAGTCTTGGTGCCAGACGTTTCTCGTTACGGACGATGCGGGCGCTGTTGGTGAGTTGGCCGCGCTGTGTGAAAGGAAAACGAGAAAAGTCTAGCACCAAGACTAATTACTCGCACGAATGCATGTTCGAAAACTGTCTCAGTCATAAAAATGCAACACACGTACAGCGCTCAAGGCATCGGAAAACGGATAAGTTTTACATAGTTTCTTACTTTTTTACGCCTTTTAAACAAAAAGGCATTAATGAATGGGAACAAAAGAGTAGTGACTAGGCTAGGGCCTTTATCGAATGGCCACGACCCTGGATGGGGATTGGATGGCGATACTCACGAGCCTCGGAGTGTGACGTCAGATGTTCATGCTAGTTCGGTCATTGCAATCCATATTGACCTTCACTAACATGTTAACATGAGCGACAGTCTGTCTGGAAAAAAATCTGTACGAACCGCAGTGATCAAAACATTAGGGAATGTTAACACACATAAAACATCATTGGATGGACATACACTGTAATACATGTATGTTGTATCCAACATTGTATCCGAAAATCGATGGCGAATGACCGTCTTCACATCATTCGCTGAAATTTGGGAAGCGCTTTCTTAATTTACCGATTTCGTAAAGGAGGTGGTGAATAATTACTTGTGAACGTTCCGAATTTGTTACCAAAGCTTACGAAGACACGGCGGATGTTGCGAAGTTTGAGCGATTGGCAAATATTTCCATTCGTAAGCACTTTCGTTAGCATATAGGGTCGTATGAATAAAAAGTAGTACTTACTTTTACTTGAAAATTTCAAGTATTTACTACCATCCATATGAATAAAAGGAAGTAAAAAACTGTTACTTAAAAGTATTTACTAAAATGCTAAAAGTATCTATAAAAATTACCAAAAAGTAAATTCGTTTAATTTTAGCACTTACTTACTTCCATATGAATAAAACGAAGAATATACTACAAAATGCAAGTAAGTACTAGTGATTTTTCAAGGTAGCTCCAGAGCTACCTTGGGCACAGAAGTAAAAGGCTCGTCCGAAGAAATGACAGTGTTTATGAATGTTCCTCACAGGATAAATGTTTTAGTCCAAAGGAAAGACATCACTGAAATATTACATAGACACATACACAGTGTTTCACAACAGAAACAATACACACAAACTCAAACTGCTTTTAATCAAACGTGTTTGTATATGCTGAGGATAAAATAAAACCGTTTGCAAAAAAAACGTTTTGTATCATTACAGTAAGCTTTTTACAAAGATATAAAGAATTTTTTCAACTCAGAAATGAATGCCTCAATCATTAAGGCTAATTGTTCATAAAATCAGAAGAAGTAATTTTTTAAAAATCTAAATGCATTTCAATCGAATGTTGTTCATGTTATTATCCAGCTCTCATCTTCTCTATACAGCGCTGTAATGCTCCACTCCAAGTTTAAAAAAGCTTAACAAAAACGTTTTTATTCCATGTGTCCAGATGAGTCGTCTTCATCAAAATGTTGTCAGAATAAAAACCTCATGGCTGACTTAAAAATTTCTATGTTTCTGTTAAATCAAATGCTGCTTTGGCTGTGTGTGTGAGTGCGTAAGTAGACGTGAATGGGAGTTGTAATACAAGGGAAACCTTTTGTTAAGAGCCATTCAGACATGGTATATCAGAAGTATTTACTCCAAAGCATTAAGTGAATACTTTGCAGTAAAAGAATAGGTTTATTCATACGGAATTAAGAAGATGCTTTTATTGAATGCTTCTACTTGGAAGTTTATGCTTTTACTTTTTGCTAGTACTTGTCAGTAAATACTACTTTTTATTCATACGACCCATTGTCTCCACATTTTAAGAGTAGCATAAGTGCGGGATTAATCCACAGAAAGTACACCAAATGCAGTAGTGACGTGCGTAGGGACAGCGCGAACTTTGCTACTAAGAACAGATGGCTCCATTTGATCAGAGAGTTTAGCTACCTTTGAAACTTGGATAATAACGGCAACCCAATGTCGCAACAGTCGTGAAATTGGGATAAAAGTTATAAGCAGCATATGTAAGCAGCGAGTGCCGCTCGAGAATCACACAGTAAACAACTGGATGCTGTGAAACTAAGCCCAGTGGTAGTTTTCCTCTGCTTAATACCCCCACGCGCATAAGAGTTTGCATGGTGCCCTTTTCGCAAAGCCTTGTAAATTCACCATGACTCAGAATCATCTGCCTTGCTCTAACTCACAATGTCAACCTCTTGTGTTTGTTCGTGTTCGTTTTATAGGTTTTAGTTGTTCGGGCATTCAGCACGGAACACCTCTTATTTTTGTTCGTTTTTGTTTGAGTTTTTCTTAATAATTCTTCTTCTTCTTTTATAGGTGTTCAGCTAACAGCTGAACAACTATTGTTATTGTTCTGTTTTTAGGTGTTCGGCTAACAGCCGAACAACTATTGTTATTAGGTGTTCGGCTAACTATTGTTATTGTCCTGGGGATTTTTCTCGCGTTCTCTCTCTGAACCTTCTCCAGCAAATTTAAACAAAAGTATGTACACAGGCAATAGTGTGTAGATGAAACCGCCACTTTTTTGGAATGATCACGTCATTGATGACGTCATGACAAGGTTTTTAAAGTTGAACAAATTACCATTTTGCTTGTTACTGTATCTCACCGAATATAAAAGCTATGATGTTCATACTTAGGCAACGGATAGATAAAGACTTTGGCAACATTTGAAAAGTTAAAGCCAAAATCGTAGGATTTTAACTTTCGGGTCGTTACCTTGGGTAACGACCTGGCCTTCGTTTTTTTGTTCATCAAAAAACAACTTTCGAGCTTATCTACGGAATAACTCAAGATTGAGATTGATTTGACATTAAAACTCAACAGATAGTTGAACCTTAGTATCAAGACACCACAGACCCAATTACGTAACAATGGCGTCATCTGGAATCAAATTATAATAAATCAAAGTTTACAATTTGTAAAAATCATATGGCGCGAACTTTTTGGGGAATTCCCAACTGCGCTCTCTTTGGTCCAACGAAAGAGGGCGCTGTTGGGAATAAAGATTTTTAAAAAGTTCACAGAAAGACAAATATTATGTATCAACTAAACTAACAAAAGAGGCATACAGAATGGTCATAATGGGGGTAAACTCCGAAAAGCAGAGCTTGAGGAGCGATGCTTTAATACAGGACAGAAACAAAACAAAAAGGAAAAGTTAAGCTTCATATCCATGTCCATATTTTGTTTATCGTCTGTCTCCATGCCCAAGCCTCTGAATTTAAAACGATTTTTTTCTCGACATACGCGAGAAGAAGTATTGAAGATGTCGTCGGCTGATTTAAACGCAAGAAAGCCAGCATGACAGTGTTTTTCTTCATACGTCAATAACTGGTTGTCTTGGAAACAGTTTTTGTTTTCCTGATCGAGTACAGTTTTGAATTTCAATACGTCATGTCCCCCTCATTTACGTCAACGTTTCTATTTCTATAAACTCAAATGGGGGAACTAATTCGCCATCATTATTTTCAAGTCCGTCATTATCACTAAATGCCCTCCAGTTCCATTGTCCATATCCACAGGTTTGCTTGCTGCCATACTCAAATTGCCAATTACCCGACTCGGAAAATGAAAAGTGATTACTAAAGAAGGCCAATCAAACTTTACTCTTTTTACGAAAAGTTAAACTCAATTGAAAAAAAAAAAAAATTCAAACCTCGAATTTTCAACAGTCAAAGTGTCTGTAATTGTTTTGTTTTTCTAATACATTTGTTAACAAAAGGGCATTGATGAATGGGAATAAAAGAGTAGTGACTCGTTCTTAAACGTCCGTTTAAAACCTTGTAGGGTCGTTGCCGTGCGCCAAAGGCCCGAGCCGAATTTATCAAACGGCAATGTGAACCTGCCGGCTTTAAAAGGCCGTGTAATAACTCGTCGCTACCCTTTTATTCCCTAAGTAAACTTGTGGATACAACCATATGTAAATCTCTTTAGTGTGAGTGTTGGCTCTGAGAAGAGCCGGTTCAATTGAGGGTGTTCGTCATCAGCGTGTTATTTGTTGTGAGTGTGGAGCTACAGCCACAAAAGACATGTAACCAAACAAAATAATATCAACAAATAATGAAGAATACAAAATAGGTAGTAATAAGAAACTCATGTTGGTCTTTTAGTCAGTGTGTTTTAAGTTTGGCAATGAATTGGAAGTTTATGTATTTTGTTCGTCCATCATTATTTGGTTCGGTCAAGTTTCTGCCACTGATCTTCAGAAGTTGAATTACAGGGTGAATCAAAAAGAAGTTGACCGAGATTTATGATTAAAAAAAATAAAAATAAAAATTACACTGAAAACCCAAGTGAAGCACATATTATTAAACAAGCATTCTTTCCTGCTTATCTGTTCGATCAGCAGAAAGGTTTAGCTGGCAATCAAATGATCAATTTATTATAACAGACTATGTATAAACGAACCAAACCAGGGTTTGTGCAGATCAGTTCAAGGCACTGGACACCCTTGGTAATTGTCAAAGACCAGTCTTCTCACTTGGTGTATACGCACAAAATTACAAACATGTGAGAATTTGAACTCAATTATTGCTAGTCGAAGTTGCGAGATTATAATGGAAGAAAAAACACCCTTGTCACACGAAGTTGTGTGCTTTCAGATGCTTGATTTCGATACCTCTGCTTTCAGAGCAAACTGATCGAAACGTCGTATTGATACAACGGTTCTTTTCAGAACCACCCCAACTCATAGTCAATACATGGTGTACCGCAAACCTTGTCATATCGTATTTCCACCATGCAATGTTCTTCTTTCAAAATGCAAGACCAAGTGTTGGGGCATGACCGCCAAACTGTAATCTAGGGCTGTTAGTGAAAGCCGCCCCCCCCCCCCCACACTCTGCGTTGTTAAAGACACTGCTGAACACCTTTGGTTATCAAAATTCATAGCTTGAGAGAAAGTTGTTTGCGAAGGTCTCCATTATAGAACAATAATAACGAGGTCTTATGCTACTCTCACACTAGGGGAAATATGCTAGCGAATGGGCTTACGATTGGAATTATCAATATTACTTGACAATCGCTCAAACTTCGCAACATTCGCCGTTTTTCACAAGCGTTGGCACGTTTCGGAACGTTCACTGGTCATTCTCCACCTCTTTTCGAAGATCACTCAATCAAAATGTGGCGAATATTCTTGCGATTATGAATAAATTACTGCGAATAATTTTTTTTACATTCGCGGTGAATTCGCCAAACAATTGCGATTGGACGGTGAATATTTTCATCTTGGTCACCCCTCGGTCGTCCCTCGACCTCTCCTTAACAATATTATGACGAATGCTTACCAACGCTTGACAATGCTAGCCAATGCCTTACAAATAGGCACCGAACGTTGCGCACGTCGCGACTGAGCTTACCAACAATTTCAAACAAATGAAGCGATTGCTAGCGAATGTTACGAATGCTTGCGAATGCTTACGAAAGGGCTTACAAACGTTAATAATGCACTTAGTTAGGAATGTTACGAATGTCTTACCATCGTTCCTAATGTCTTGCAATCATATCTCGTCATTGCGCACACAATCGACGGGAATGTTGTTTTTTTATAGAATAAAGTGAAAATAGTTATTTGTAGAATTTGGAAAAAACCAATACTGAAACTGAGTTTTTGGCCAACAAAAATTCGTCTTACTGTAAACTTGTGAAACTTGTTAACTTTATCATATAGAACTTCGTGAATGAATAGTTTCGGCAAGTTTTCACAAAAATTGCACAAAAAATATACTTTGTAGAATCGGAACATGAAGTAAATTGACGGAATAGCTGTTTCATTTTGTGCAAAAAGTCAAGGGTTGAGTTTATTAGTAATTTGACCATTAGAAATGTGTATACAGTTACAGCTGAGTATTTTAAAGTGCACTGGACACGTTTGGTAAATGTCTGTCAGAGACCAATTCTCGTTTTGTGTATGTATCCAAACATTGCATAAAGTAACAAACCTGTGTGGTTTGCCTCAATTGGTAATCGAACTTGCAAAAGAATAATGCAAACAAAGCACATCCTTGTTGCATAGCTTTCAGATGCATGATAAAAGACTCCAAGTATTTTTTTATTTGAGTAAGAAATTACCTCTTTCTCAAAAACTACGTTACCTCAGAGGGAGCCGTTTCTCACAATGTTTATACTATCAACAGCTCTCTATTTTGCTCGTTACCTTGTACGTTTTTATGATAACAATCGTTTTGAGTAATAATCACCAATAGTGTCCAGTGCCTTTAACACTATAATACATGTGATAAATATGAACCTTATTTAAGGCATAGGGCAGTGAAAAGGCATGTCCATTTAGTTTATTTTCCTTTGTCAAACAACATATTATTACCAATTTCTGAGTCAGTAAGTCAGAACTGTGAGTTTCTTGTTGCTGTCTACTCATTTGGTCTGAGTGTGACAATATATCTTGAATCATCATGTTTACTAGTGAGCAACGAAGTTATCCCTTTGTACGTTGCTTACCGCTGAATTCTACCTGTACGGTGTACCCTGTAAGGATTTTAACTATATTGAGCCGTGAGCGCAAATCTGTGCTTAAGAGCGCCGTCACACCGTCCAAGCGCCCCATCCAAAGGCCCGACGGGCTGACGATAGGATAAATACGGGGACTTCCTTTTCCGAACCAACGATTGATTTAATTTGATGCTATGATTTCATTGATTAAACGTGCAGTGACGTAGTCGTAAGCTTATATCTGTGTTCTGATGGGTCCGAAGTGAGCTTTGGCAGTCCTCCTGGAGCACGGCTATAGGGATCGTGGCTCTGGCCATGCTCCGACTAACCTCCGCATAGTGGTATTAGCGTGCTTTCGAAAGACCACGGTAGGGACACAGGACGGTGAACAAATTCTAAGTGTGTTTTTTTTTCCCAGGGAAGATGAGGTACAATAACTACGTGTGCCTTATGGAGGTAAACTCCATGGCCTTACCGTCCCAATCATGGAGTTTGCATGTCGATGCAACACAAGTACACGTGTATAGGGGGTATTCTAGACACGCTTGGTTGGTTGCACCCATGTGAGAAAGACGGTACATGTACAACACGTACATTAATGCTTAGTGGCCTCATCTTTCCTGGGGTAAAAATACACTATAAGGGATTAATCGATCGACGCATGCGCCCAACTGAAGTAGACTCCGTCGTGTAGAGTTTCGGAACGCTAATTTGGTGAAACAACGTCCGGTCTGTACGACAACGGAGTGATGGCGTTTGTACACGTTGTATGGTGGGGAGCCTTGTGATAGACTCGATTCAAGCCCCGTTCTCGTGCGAGAGATCCTAAAAAATCATATCCGACTTCAAAATGTAGCTTTTGTGGTCCCGAGAATGGCCAGGCACAGGGGGCTAGGTTGGGGGATGCCAACCTCGCAAAAGTTGTATAATTTTTAGGCGATGGGACTGTAAATAAAAGGACCCTCATCGGGAATGTTACTTGAATCAATTCTATATCACCATGCGGTCCACAACATCCAGGACGGGCGCACTCAAGCGTGAGAATACAGATTACTGTGTTATGCTCTGTCCCGTCCTGTGTGCTCCTTGCCACAAATCGAAAGCTCGATAATGTCCCAGAGATCCCCTTCCTGCTCCTTCCCTCTCGCTCCATCAGTATTGTACTGTGTTTAAATCATCTTAATATCACTGGAAAATGTTTAAAGGAACGTTACAGAATTGGTTTTACCAATAACATAGTTGCTGGCAGTGTAAGCACTTTATGTAATCCATCATATACATAAACTGACAAACCTGTAGAAGTTTTAGATCGATCGGCCATCTGAGTCCCGAGAAAATAGTGAAAAACCGATTACACTTTTGCCGCTAAATCATTCGAATATCCATGCACGGTCCAGGCTTGCAAATTTCCATAGATAGATTTTGAATGTCGCCCTCATGCGTTTCAGCACGGACAGCCGTTGAAATACTCATTCGTACTCAGGGTTTTGCGAGTTGGCCGTTTGCGGTTGTATACTGAAAGGTCACCGAAGGTTCATCTGCATTAATAATGAGGCCCTCCGTCACACGCGCGGTGTGTGCGTGTACAATCATGTATGTGTGGTTAACGTCAAAAGAGCTCTATGTCTTTGATACATACAGCATCAGCATACTCTTTTACTACTTCGACTTGAACAGGGATGATGGTGCTCACGGCCGGGGGGGGGGGGGGGGGGGGGTGGGGACACTCCATCAACCGTGGAAAAATACGCCAAACTCATAAACAATTGTAAAGTACTGCCGATGAACATGGAGAAAAACCTGTTAGATAATTTATAACAACATGATAATTATGAAGTTTATTTTCATACATTTGTGTCGTGTCTAATTAGATAAAATAAAGAGGAATCATTCACAGTAAGATAATAATTTTTTTTTAGAATCTTCCTCCACGATTGACCAAATAATCATGGAGGTACCGATCCATGATATAATAGACCTAATAGCTGCTTTATTTTATATTTTTTATGTAACTGGCCCAAAACCCTCTCGTCGGAGGGAGTTATGGACCTACAATGCCATCACTCATGAGCTCTATGTATGAGCTCCTCAATTACAAATGAAATGAAATTTTGTCGTCTCCGTGGAGCTATACCTACATTGTATTTTATAAGGTAAAGTACATGGATTATGTGAAAACGTAAACAACGACAACAAAATATACTGGGATCATCACACATGACGGGCGCAAAGCAACCCGGGCGGTCCGCGCCTACACACAGCCGTCGGGCGGCCATGCGGCAGCCGGCGAGCCCGGACGCATCCCTCCACACGGAAACTATAGCCATTCTAAAAAATCTATCTCTTTTTCTTGACTAATTGTTCTGTTTCGAGCAACAAAAACAGGGAAAAAACTTTGGGCCAAAATCAAGGTTGAAAGGGGGGTTACGACAAGTGGTTCTTTAACTCGGTATACTGTACATAGCCTATATATTGCCTCAACAATGTCTTTTGACAGTGGCAATGGCAGTTTTATCCTTATCGTTTAGGCTCACGTGATTCATTTATTTTTCTGTATTTTTTTGTATTTACACACTTATTTTTATTAATCCATATCGGCTTTCTCAACCATGGGTCTTGAGTAGAGGTAGAATGTGTGTTCCTATAAGTGCATAACAGGGGGTTAGTTCCATTTTAATGAAAATTTCCTCGAATAAAGAATGGAGGATAGTAATTATATAGCATTTAGTTTACAGAAGATATTTTTTTTAGTTAGCAACAAACGCAGCTACACATCACAGTACACGCGCCTGTGAATGAATGTTGTATATTATTGTACAACACAGTCGTCCTAGCTGTATCTCGTGTAATAGCCTACAAACTAAAATGAGTTCGAATTCTTCACAAGTGGTTCGTGCCGATGAAGAAGTGTGGTCACCTGAATTAGAAGGACAAAGTCAGGTAAGGAATCGATGACATAAATAGCCCTCTCCCCCAACCCAGTGTTGTGTTTATGTGAAATCTAAGTTTCCGACTTTAGGAAGAACGAGATGCAATTCGTACACATCTATCCATGCTTACTCAAGCACCATGAATATGACAAATCCAAGGATACAATGGCCCTATAGAGTGTAGTTTGGCTAGTAAAAAACTCAGATTTCAGTAGACAAAATAATTTGCCAAAAATAAGTTATTATACTTTCACTAGTCATGGGCTCATGTGTGCGCGTTATTTGTGAAGTGCGTGCGTGTGTGCATGTTTAGAGTGACCATTATTCATTTTAATCTGCTTTTCTACACTGATCCAATAAACCTCTCAACCAAAAAGAAATCGACAAATTTATGTTCGAGGTCCAGCTTTGTAAACATATTGTAATTGTTGCAGTCGCATCTTGCTAAGCCTTCACATCATCTCAAGCTATTTATACGCAAAACTATTTCTCTGATGATACTGTAGATGATACATACTTTTATGAAATTATTTATAAACAGACAGTAAGCTTTCAGACTGAACTGAATTATTTTCTTTTTAATCATTAAATATAAAAAGTCATATCATGTCTTTAACCTACATACTACAACCAGAGGAAGGGAGGGCAGAAGTGGGCAAGGCAGACGAGCAAGGGGACAAGCTTAGGCACAGTAAGGGGACAAGGCAGCACAAGGTGAGAGGCATCATCAAGAGGGGGGAGAGGAAGGGCAGCCAGGGGCACTAGAGGCAGAAGGGTTGTGGCACTGCAACCTCTGCCACAAGCCCAGGCCGTAACTGTTCTTCGTGAACAGAGGCAGCAAAGATTAAGGGTAAACATCAATTTAAAATTAATTCACTAGTAGTGGTACATAAGTTGGGCAAAAATATTCTAACTTTTTATTGACATTTTAAATTCCTCATCAATTATTTACTACACAGAAAGGCCTATGATAAAAAAAACCATGTAAACAGAACAAATTTACCACTAGAATTCTGGGATTCACCCCCCCCCCCCCAATCATAACTTTCGTTCTGGCTCTACCATGGTTGATAAATCCCTCGACAATCAAACTGTAGAGTTACATTAAATAATGTTCACACCTAAGAACAACAAAATCCAAAGCTCTTGTTGGACTTGATTACAATCAATTCAATTGTCAAATCTGTCAAATAAATAATTAAATACCAATGTTAAAACACATCAGCCATGACTGCTAGCAAGAAATGTGGGTACACAACTAGCGCAGATAATTGGAATGCACAAGTTTATTTTGAAGGTAAAACAAACCCACATGTACATTGCATATTTCTATTGAAACTTATGACTTTGTAGACTTGCAGACTACTTGGACCCCTTTTACTTGCAAACCACCCACATCCAAGTGTTTATTCAACATACTGGGATTCATGTACACAGGTGTACATAGATGGATGCTGTAGGTAGTGACAACCCTACAGCACGAACTGCATGTATACAGCTCATAAACCTGCACAATTTTAGTAGCTACAAACCCAGAACCTTTTTTGTTTGTAGTATACTGTCATCAATGTAAGGTTAGTCTGATAATATAGATAGGGAATCAAAATAATTAAACATTGCCAATTTCTAATTACGCAGGAGGGCATTGCAAATATGTCAATCGAAGGAGTTCGGCAGTTGCTGCTGCAAGCTGCAGAGAGAAGCCCAGGTCTCATCTTCGACATTTTGCACGAGCAACCACAGCAGCCAGCCCAACCTCGGCCTGCTCAAGATCTAGAGTGGTGTACGTACTTGTACACATTGCTGACCAATGCCAACAGATGAGGAATGTATTTGTTGCAGAAATACACATGGGCATTGCCTTTCTTTACATCCAGTATGTACATTTAGCAACTTTCAATCAATACTGCACTTTAAAGGCAGTGGACACTATTGGTAATTACTCAAAATATTTATTAGCATAACACCTTACTTGGTAACGAGTAATGGGGAGAGGTTCATAGTATAAAACATTGTGAGATCTAAAAAGATCCAGTGTAGACCCGACCATGTGAAGGCAACCTCATCTTCAAGTTGTGCAGCTTCTTCCTCATCCTCGTCGGCTATTCCGTGGACTTGTTCAGCATGTGCAACCACTTGAAGTCCTTCACAGCTTTTTCTAAAAAAATACATGGAATAATGTCAGCTGTGTATAGAATAATGCCAGTTGCGTATGTACAATAAAAGTAATTGCATACCGGTACTTAAGTTTAAAAAACAAGACAAAAAACTTACCCTATTTTACATGACATCACTGGTTTCCACAAATCGTCATCTTGTAGGGTTATATCACCCTCAAATTCCTGGGGGTGAATAAACTGGCCATCAACCTTGTAGTTGACACTGATGCTGAATTTGAAAAAAATAAGAACACAAAAATGTCATGAAACGTACTCTAAAGTGACGTAGTTTTCCAGAAAGTAGTAATTTTCCACGAATTTGATTTAGAAACCTAAGAATTTGATTTAGAGGTCTCGAAATCAAGCATCCGACATCCGAATGCACACAACTTTGTCTGACAAGGGTTTTTTTTTTTTTCATCATTATTATCTTGCAATTTCGACGACAAATTGAGCTAAACTTTTTACAGGTTTGTTGTATGTTGAGAAACACCAAATGAAAAGACTGGTATTTGACAATTACCAGTGTCCAGTGTCTTTGAAGGAGGTTTGAAAAGATTAATTTTATTATTAGCAATGCAAAAACATAGAAGTAAAATTAACTTACAGTCCAGAGGAAATGGAGTCACTGTCATGATAGTCTCTAGTGATTTTGTCTCCACAGGTGTTGAACTTGAAACAGCCATTGGTAGGCCTCTAGATGTGGAAATAAATAAGAAAGCTTTAATTAATATTGTCAGTGAGTGACTGAACACATTCGATACAGAGGCCAGTCTAATTGTCTAGATTTTGTTTTTCAAGGTTCCCTTAAATTATAACATTATAATAAATAAAAAGGTGGGATCCAAAAGGTGAACTAAAAATAAAATCATGAATTCACAGGGATTTCAGAGTGCTAGTGAGTTTTGACGGTGAAGATTTTCTTAATGAATCTTTACTTTTTTTCTCGATATGATGTGGATGATGTGAAGGGTTTGTTGGATTCTAAAATACAAAATACTCACTTCATAGGGCTGGAACTGGAGGTGCTGCTTCTTCTCCTCGATGGTGCATGTTGTTGGCCGACGACGTATTTATCCAGTAAAAACGTGGCCAACCTACTAAGTACTAGCACACGACATTTTCATTTCTACTGATGTTCAACGCCATCTAATAACGGAAACTGGAAGCTTCGTCGATGTGTTTAGCAGAGATAGCGTCTTTTTATGGTCCTTGTTATATTTTGCTTTTAGATCTTCTTTTTTTTTGCACTCTCTGCGAGTGTCGGACGGCCCGTTTTTGGTACGATCATCCATTGTTGCTGACAAATATTGGTTGATTGCATCGGTAGTCCCCCGGCGGCGGCGCGCCGAGTGTGGATGGAGTGTGGACCAAAAGTATTCAATGGGCCGTGCGTGTGTGTACTGGATGGGGTGCACGAGTTTAAGTTAGTCTAGTTGCTGACCACATATTCCTTGACCTCTTTTAATAGGTCAGAGATTTGGGGTGTGGGAGCCAGACTACGTGTATGTACACAACACAACCTCGTATGCAACGGTGGGTTAACTTGGCGCGCTCGAAAAAGTTTTTAAAGTGTTATGGGAGCGGCGAGATCGATCATCATTCAGAACGACGATTGCTGCGAACCATAGAAACCGACCGTTCGCGAATTATTTACGTGTGCCCAATTGAGTGAAAAAATAGCTTTTATTTGTCGTGTGAGGGCAGTATCTACGAAATTGATTCAAAAAAATGAATAAAACGCTACCGGAGCGATAAAGTCCGATCGTTAAATTACTTTTCTTTCTTTCTCATCAAATATGGAATTTTGGACGGAAATATTTCAAGGGATGTTTCCTACTATCATCATCATTAAACCGTGTAAGTGTTATGTAAATCTGTGATCTTAGGAATTTTTAACGAGGTTTTTTCTTACCAATTCTGTACCCCCCCTTTAAGGGAACACGTTGCCTTGGATTGGATAAGTTGGTCGTTGAAAAGCTTTAGAAACCGTTTGTTATGAAATGCATATGTTTAGATAGATAATTCAAAAGTAGAATATAATGATCCACACAAATTTGCCTCAAAACTGCATGGTTTTCCTTTTACTTTGCGAAATAACACGGTCGGCCAAATATGGGAGTCACAAATTTGACTCCCATAAATGGCCGACCGTGTTAGTCGACGAGGTAAAAGGAAAACCACGCAATTTTGAGGCATGTTTGTGTAGATCATTGTATTCTACTTTTACAACATCTTTCTAACCATATACATTTTATATCAAATGGTTACAAGCGCTTTTAATAGACCAACTCGTCCGATTCAAGGCAACTGTTCCTTTAAGGGATAGGCTACATGTAGTTGTCCCACCATATTTAGGGGTAGCTTGTTTGTGTTTTTTTCGGGACGATCTTTCGATGTCGAAGGATTTACCTGATACGTGTATGTCGGTTGTTTTTACACATGGGTACATGTCTATTTATGTAGATCATGCAACGCAATAATGGTTATAGCCGGTGTCAGGTGCAATTGTGTCCGCCATGCAATACTGTCCGCTCCGGACACTTTTGCATAAAATTATGCAGTACTGTGCGGGGCTATGCAAAAACCGTCCGGCGGACATGTACATGACTGTACATGTGCGCTCAAGCGAACGTACATGCACTGAACCTACGTATATGCAGCATGATTTTTCACGTATTTTATGATTGCAGCGAATACCCTACGGCCGAACATTTCCCATGTCATTAATAACACGCACTTAGCCTATAAAACAAATGGCGAACGTGTTCCGTCGACCAACGGCGTTTAATTTACTGCAAGGACGGTTTTGCACGGGGGCGGACACAACTGCATATGCAAATGTGTCCAAGCGGACACAATTGCATCATGCAGCAGCGTCCGGGTGGACACGATTGCATATGCAATAATGTCGTCCGGATAGTATTGCATAGAGGACATAATTGCAAGCGACACCGGTCAAAAGCTTTGCTCTTTTTGGGGTCTTAGTACTTTTGTAGGAAAAAAAACAAAACAATGTCTACAGATTTACACTAAACTTACACCGTTTGAAGATAATGATGGTATAAAGCTTCCCTGAAAATATTAGTTGCTGAGGTGCTGTAGTTTTTGAGAAATGAGTGAAACAATGTCATTAAAATAATTTTCGTCTCAGTGATCATGAGACGAAAATTATTTGAGCATGTAAAAACGTATTTTCATTACATTGTTTTACTCATTTCTCAAAAACTACAGCACTTCAGAAACTAATATTTCAAGGTACGTTTTCTATTATTATTATCTTCAAACGGTGTAAGTTTAATGTGAATCTGTGGACATTGTGTTTTGTGTCCATTTCATAAACAACAGTAGGACAAACCACTTATTTTATCTCAATGTTATTGGTATATCAATTTACAATAGATGTGTCATTGGTGATTACAAAAGTTATTGTTTTTGTCGAATATAAGATCTGCAAATAGTTATTTAACATGTTGGTGTCTTTGTAACAAAAAGTGTACCCATGATCGTGGCTCTGCATCCGATCACCATAACATTTTCGGCAGCCATCCGGATGACTGTTTTGTTTTCATCTCGTCCATTTATGGCTTAAAACTTCATCATTTTTTTTGTGGTATCAACCAATTTTTTTTGTGGTTTCAGGTCAATAAAATAATCCCGAATCAGATCTCGTCATTAAATGCATCCTTGGTCCCAAAAATCGACGGGAATGTTGACTTTTTTTTTTTATTGTTTTTTTTTTTAGAATAAACTTTGTGAAAGATCAGTTTCAGTGATCAAGATCAGTTTCAACAAAATTGATTTTAGCTGCCACGGACAAACTGTATGCTTTTTAGAATTTTGACAAAAGTTTCGGAAACATGTTGACACAATAAGATAATTGACGAACGTTTGGCAAAAACAACAGACCACAATATTCCCTCTAGTTTTAATTTTGTGAAATTGTAACCTCATAATGTACAATTGGTGCAAGGAACAGTTTAGCAATGTTTATAAAAATTGCTCGGAAATGTTGGAAAGTACGTTGGGGTGATGTTGTGATCCTCCCGGTCCCGTGTGTAAAAAATAAGAGAAAAAGGGGGGGGTCCAGTCACGAATAGAATTGACTCAAGTCCAAGTCCCGTTAGAGGCCTTACATCAGAAAACCCCCGATGTACCCCAGCTACATTTTAACGGCGGATATATATGCTTAGGAACTTCTCACACGATAACGGGCTTCCAATCAAGTCTATGTCACGATAGGAATAATCGACTTTCTTGTGGATATTACTATAAATTATTTAAATTATTTTCTGATTTCGATCGAAGGACAATGCAGCCGATGTCACGAAACGCTATGGATTAATATCGATTTAGACCGAGTAACTAGTCATAACTTTCTCCAGAAGACGATCAGAGCATACTGATCGAAATGTCGAGTTGAAACCAACGGATCTTTTCAGAACCCCCCCCCCCAACTCATTTGAGGTAGTCATTAGATGTGTTTCCGCAAACTTTTCCATCTCATATTTCCACCATGCAAAGTTTCAAATCCTACTCGTACCTACTTTGAACTGGTGTAGTGCGTTTGGAACTTTACTCGTCTTAAAGGCCGGTTTGTAGTTGGTCGCGCGATGGAAATCTTGACGCGCAATAATAAAAAGACACAGTTTTTAGGCGTCAGTCTTAGGATTGCGCGCAAGATTTCTATCGCGCGAACGTCCATAAACCGGCCTTAAAGTCCTAAAAGTAACCTAGGAAGAGCTAGACCAGTGTTCTCGCTTGGCGTTTCCCAATATAAGCATTGAATAACAAACCTGTGAAAATTTTGACTCAATTGGTCATCGAAGATACCAGAGAACAGTGACAGAAAAACACCATTGTTGCTCAAACTTGTGTTCTTTCAGATTCCCAAAAAGGGCTTCAAGCCCGAAGTATTTTAACATTTTGAGTTAGAAATTACCTCTTTCTCAAAAACTAAATTACTTCAGAGGAAGGTTTTCACTATGTGTTGTACTGTCGAAGGCTCGATCTCTTCTGCTCGTAAGTTTTTATGCTTACAGATGTTTTGAGCAATTACCAATAGTGTCCATAGTCTTTCATTCATAATAAAATAAAAAAGAATTATATATATATTAAAAAAAACACACAAATTGAGTCCAAGTAAATCAAGTTATGGAGAATATGATATTAATAGCAGAATGTTATCAGGCGAGGTAATTCAAACGTTGCTTGCTCACAATACGAGATCCTAGTTTCATCAAAAATCAGCAATTATACGAACAGGAAGTAAGACCAAACCTTTAGAAATAAACAGTTAACAAAATCTAGCAGAGGAAGTAATTGTGGATAATTTATTCTGATTGATTTTAATTCAAACTCTGTTTAAATTGGTCTGCGCATTTCTAATAAAAATCGCACATTATCGCTTTTAACAGAAAGGCATAATCAATAAAGGCATTTTATGTGTATACTTTCAGTTATTGTGAAAATAATTCTGAAAATTCAACAAATTTTAGTGAAAGATAGACAATCCTCAACCATTTTTTTTATTATTTTTTATTAAAGCGTGTTTCAATAAAATAGCAATTAATTGATAAGAGAAAACTGTCTTGTTCCATTACTTAAATATTCAGCATTTTCAGCTAGTTTGAATAAGTGTAGATTTGTACACAAGTCGTTAAATGTCGTTAAATGTCTGTCACGGTGATGGCGTCCCGACTCTCTAATCAGCGATTCCCGCGACACTGGCTATATTCTCGCGAGACTGCTGGCTCCTGCGAGATACTGCTCTCGCGTTGTGCAGTCTCCCCTCAGTTATGGGAAGTATCGTCTTCGACCAGCAGCTCGCGCGAGAGCAAGTGATTCGACGAGAGCAGCTTTCGCTTACGGAGACCTGAATCATAACGCCACCACTACGACTGAACTATCTCATTGTGACAGACCATTAACGACTTTTCCAAATGTCTAGGTGTTTAGTGTTGCTACAAACTGCTGTCTTTATGTCGCACTGCCACGATACCCTGATATTTATAGTCATGATTCAAAATGATGGAGCGTTATTCAGCCACCCGTCAGACGGTTTGACCTAAGAGACGTTTCTGCTCTTCCATGCTAATGTGTAAATTTGTGGTTTCCATTTAAAGATTTTGTTTAAGTTGCTCTTATTTTTTAACCAGTAGTCTAAGCCATAATTATAACTTGTAATGATTCTGCTTTTTAAAACTTCAATCCTCCGTCTTGGTCGTTGGTCGTACTCCTGTTATCTGTGTTAGTCTTCACTGGTACAACCGCAAAACCTAAGTTTTACTCTGTAAACAACATCAGACAAGATACGAAAACATTTTTGAGTGACCAATGAGAGTTGAGAATACAAATAAAGAGTTTGTCACTGACATTTCTTTCCTCAAAAATAATTTTAACATTAAATATGTTACCTTCTTTTAACGGTTTATGTAAATTGGAACTTGAGTTGCGTTCAGAAAGACGCGTCATTTAAAGGTACTCAAACTATCATTTCATTGTTCGTTTCACAAATACATACAAAATGACATTGGTCCAAAAGGGAAACCCCGAACGGGCTCACTAAATGGGTACCCTTGTTCACACATCAAAAAACTGAAAGACAAGGGACAATCAAAACTACAGGCAACCGGCCGTAGACAACAGAGAATTCATATAGCAAGTAAACAAAATCACAAAGAAGATGGAAAAGGTACAATTTAAAAATGGCAGCAAATTATTGCACAAGCATGACAAAAAATATACAGGAGAATCATTCTGTTTCTATTGTCTCAGTGATAGGAGGGGGTCAAGATTTTGATTTGTTACCTAGTACAGGGCAAGAGGGTTGGAACCTCATGCACATGCTGATCTTCTTTACGCCTCCTCTGTATAAGATGAAGCACCCGAAGTTTTTACGGTCTCCGGAACAGCCTTTCAATCCCGTGAAAACCGCTTGTTTCGATACGAAGTGCACATCGTCACCCTTATTCTGGTCGTCTTCGTTGAGTAATTGGGGGGAGCCCTCGATCAAATCTTCCTGGTCACTGACGTTTGTATCACTACCGTAGGCGTACATTTCCCACTTTCCCTGAGTGCCTGCTATAAATTCACCGTCGAACTTGAAGACAGCTCCAATTTTGGTGTGAGCATTGTCAATCCAGTTGGGATTGCCAACGAAACTCGCACTCTTTTCGTATTTTCCTTCGGCTTTAAAAAAGGAGAGGAAATATTCAATTTATTTAATCAAGACGTTTGTTCCATACTTCTGTTGGAACATAATATGAGAACTGATCGGTCATAGAAAATAGACAATTTATTATACGAAAACATTGTTGGGGAAACACATAATCAAACTGAGTTAATAAAAGTTGTGTGAAAGTGCTCAATTTTTTTTTAAAGCAAAATATTGGAGGAGAAAATGTTCAAAGAAGCATATTTCGCTTCAAAATCCTGTTTCGATAGCAATTTTATAATGACAATTTTAAGCTGTAACTTTGAAGAAGAGAAAAAGGAAAACAAAATGCATTTACAAAAATAACCCTGTCCACGGGTTTATTATAACTGTATAGCAAGTGGTTTTAAAATTCTTAACAAAGTGTGGTTTTACTTCATAAAATATTTTTGGGAGAAAAAAAAGTGAGAATCGGGTGCCAAAACCCAGTCGAAAAGAGGAGGGGTAGAAATTTATATCCCTTGAAACTCAAACATGACACAAATAATGTGCGATACATCGGAAACAAACAAGTGGAATTTATTAATTTTTGAAATATTAGCCTAAAAGAATGTGTTGCCATAAAACCCAATAGCACTAGCAGCAACAACATATAACAAAAATTGGTTGTAAGGCACTGGGCACAATTTGTTTTTACTCAAAAAATTTTGTAGCATAACAACTTACTCGATACTGAGTAATGGACAGCTATTGATAGTATAAAACATCGTGAGAAACGACTCCCTCTGAAGTAGCGTCGTTTTTAGGAAAGTAAATTCTCACTTAAATATTTGGCCCTGATAGAAGACCTTTGGACAGCATTTTTTAGGCATCTGAGTGCGCACAAATTTTTGCAACAAAGGAAAGGTGTTTCTTCCCCTTTATTTACTCTCTAACCAAAATTTGTTGAAATGCACCAAGTGGGAATGCCGGCCTTTGACAATTACCACAAGTTGTCTGGGGTTGATTTCACAAAGAGTTAGGTCTAGTCTGGAGATATTATTACAAACTTAAGGCTAGCCCTAAGTTTGGACGAGTAACTCGTCCTCATTCGATATAAGAATAGTTGTAATTATTTGTGAAATCCACACCTTCGCATTTAAAGGCAGTGGTCACTATTGGTAATTACTCAAAATAATTATTAATAAAAATTTTCTTTCATTATTATCTCGCAACTTTGACGATCGATTGAGCTCAAATTTTCACAGGTTACTTATTTTATGCATATGTTGAGATAAACCAACTGTGAAGGGTAGTGTTTGACAATTACCAAAAGTGTCCACGGCCTAAAAAAGATAAAATTTTGAGATCAAATGATTATCAAGTTAAATTATTCAATACACAATAAAATTACATACCTGCAAGGAACAAGAAGGTAGCAATCACTGCCGTGAATAGAATGGTGCTGGCCATGCTGAGACAAGTTCGAATCACACTGAGACAAGAGCGGTTTATTTCTGCGTCTGTTCGGGTGTTGTTTGGTCGAGAGTGCCCAATCTTCGAAAATCCTGCACTTTATGTACTTATTGATACACAGCCTAATCAATACAGTGACAGCTGCCCTCATTGTTTTTACACAATCTACTCGAATATTATCAATGTCCTTCGAAGATGTCCGTGGCCCTGTTTTTAAAATTCAATTGATTTCATAACAACTCAAAAAAATGCAGGCCCCCCCCCCCCTGAAGTGTCATTGAAATATCTCCTTACCCTGGGAATTGTGGAGTTTAGTTAAGTTAAACTCGCTTATGCACAATTTATTGTAGGGATTAATCACCATGGGTGCACATTATTGTTAACTCGTTGCTACAAATGGTAACCCACCCCAAACAGGGCCCAATTTTATGGCTCTGCTTACCGCCGAATTCTGCCCCTACGATCACCATTGTCCGCTAACGTGCACATGCTGAATTTCTGCACTAGCTGTGTGAGCGTAAAATGTCTAGTCCCAACGCGCGTGCACGAGCCAAAATTTGCCGCTGAAATACCCCGTGAAAAACTACAGAATCTCAGTTAGCAATATTTGCAGGGAAGCTTTCCACTATCATTATCTTCGAACCCTGTAAGTTTAATGTAAATCTGTGGACATTTTGAAAAAAAAAAGTACCCAAATCCTTTGACAAAAACGTTCCCTCTTCATAGAAATGAGCAAACTGGTCTAAAATTACTAAATTAATTGATAGCAACGCAACACATGACGTCATCAACATATAGACTCGCAATGTTTAGGATCTACTTAGTGCTTTGTCATCAAAATTCATTACAGTTAAAATTCAAGCGAATTGGAAATAAGATTCATCGCTCGCTGCTTTTTAAATATTCACTTAGAATCAAGTAAACTGACAATTTCATTTTGTGCAAAAAGTGAAGTGTTAAGTTTATTATTAAGTTTACCATTATAAACGTGTAATTAGATACAGCTGAGTAATAAATGCAGTTGACACGTTTGGTAAATGTCAAAGACCGGCATTCTCACTTGGTATCCCAACATATGCATAAAATTATGCAGGGTGCGTTCGTTTAGCTTCCCTGGGTCTACCCCGCGGTGCTCACTCGGGTGAGCCCCTGACAAGAGCTAAACGAACGACCACTCACCGCTCTTGTAGTGACGTCGTTCACCTGGGGCCAGCCCCCAAGTGACCCACTCCACAAGCAGGGCACTGGGGGCTGACCCGGGTGAGCCCCTGGAATGACGTCAAAAGCTATTCGAACGCACCATGGCAGACCGGGGATGACCCAGGGAAGCTAAACGAACGCACCCAGAGATACACGACGATCATGCCGCAGTACTGCATGTACTTTTTGGGCATGGAAAGCTCATGTCACTGCACGTATCCAATGATATCATTGTATACAATGGAATCGCTGGATCTAGCGGCGGGGACTTGTCTTTGTCCTTGTGGATAAAGACAGGGGCCCAGTCTAGTTTGGGCTGAGCGAAGAGAGTGCCTTATGTCAGACATTTTTTGACACTAGGTGGCAGCAGACTTACTTATACAAACAAACTACAACAACATTATTAATTATAAAGCAAATTTATGGCGTGAGCATGCAGTTCAACTGTGACAAAATAACACGTATTATCTGAGGCCGAGAGACTTTTCAATGTTTTAAAAGTATGTTTTTAAATCATTAGCATTAAGCATTGATTGCTAAGGGAAGGTTAACGTGATGCACCACGTTGCAACATTCGTCTATTTGTAGACCGCCCTCTCGTGAGAACTCTTATGAAGAGACACTTCCTCCTAGTTTTGATTTAGGGCGGTAACGAAGACTTGATTTGACTAGAAATGTCATCACTTCAATAATTGTTCCTAAAGTTGGGCTAACTCTTGTCACTTGATTTCTCAGGCTCAGATAAGTCACGTGATCACGACATCAAGTATTACTTCCCGTCGTGTTACGTTATTACTAAAACTGAACCAAACTAAATCCCAATTATTATTTACAATTATCGTAAGTAATATCTATCTAACAAAAATATGGACACATATTATTAACATAGTGGACCAAACTATCTAATATTAAAGCCTGATCTATACGGTTCTTTCCAACGAATATCTTGTGCTTTTTAAACTAAATATAAATACTGCCGAATAAATACCTTGGCAAAGTGGTTGAAAACATTTTCTAGACGAACAATAAAAAGCCAATTGTTTTTTTTTTCACCAAAACTCAACACATTTTCAAGAGTTCCCAAGTACCAATTACTAAACATGTTTAATATTCAAACGCCCTCTGTCGTTAGACATTATACAGCCTCTTTTCTCTGATTGTGCTAAAATTGCTTTAAGTTTGTAGTGTGTACAAACTGTTTCATGTACCAAAGGGGAACAACAATCCATTGTTCAATGAGTCGTTTTTGTCGTGTTAGCCAATTACATTAAAGGCAGTGGACACTATTGGTAATTACTCAAAACAATTATTATCATAAAACCTTACTTGGTAACGAGTAATGGGGAGCTGTTGATAGTATAACACGTTGTGAGAAACGGCTCCCTCTGAGTAATGTAGTTTTCGAGAAAGAAGGTTTTTTTTCACGAATTTGATTTCGAGACCTCAGATTTAGAATTTGAGGTCTTGAAATCAAGCATCTGAAAGCACACAACTTTGTTTGACAATGGCGTTTTTTCTTTCATTATTGTCTCGCAACTTCGACGACCGATTGAGCTCAAACTTTCACAGCTTTGTTATTTTATGCATATGTTGAGATACACCAACTGTGAAGAGTAGTCTTTGACAATTATCAATAGTGTCCACTGTCTTTAACTAAAATTATGTATGAAAAACAGCGGACATAATGTTAATTAACATTTTTATTCTACCTCTAATAATCCACTGTAGTAAAGAGTGCACATTTGTTTACGGAGCGCATTAGTTCATTTTTCACAAAAGGATGATGTCATTATAGATCGACGGCACGTAACGAACAAACAGCTGACTTGATGTTTATAACGTTTCAATTCGGCCGAAGTCAAACAAGGAGTTAATGAGAAATAAGATATTCTTTCAGTTTTGAAGAGTCGACTCTTTTTAATTCTCTCAATTAGTATAGACTCACCATTCAAACAACTTGTAGAGATGATATCCTCAGTTTCAGAGATCTTGTTTGCATAAAAACGGTGACTATTGCGGAAATCATGATATGCAACATCAACATCGACTTGCGGAACTTGTCATTTACTCGACTTGGATATCATTGTAAATGATGAAGCTGCATATAAAGAAGATCTTACAATGGTCTGGTTTCGGTCTGCTGTGTTGGGTTAATTGATAAAGATGGCGCATCGGTAGACTCCTCTCCAGGACGCACTCGGTTTCGACCGAATCGGCTCCGTACAAGTTGCTTGAGCTGTGTACGGAAATGCTCGTACTTAAAGCAATAAACGACTGGATTCAAGTTCATGTTACACATGACTAGTGTTTTACATGTTTGGTTTAAAAAAAAAAGTCTAGTGAAGGTGTTGATGAAGTCAGGACACCAGTGGTATAGAGTAGACGAAACGTCTGCACCGGAGTCCCGCAAATGAAAAACATGCAACCAGATATCAGCATTGTAGTGATTACGTTTCTTTTAGCCTTACTGAAGACATCTTGCTGACGGCGTTAGCATTGTCAAGTTTGTGTCGAAGAACGAGGAGTATTGTACAGTACGAAAACGATATGAAGATCACTGGAATTCGATGAAAATACTGACACAGACCACAATCTTCAATGCTGTGGGACTAATGGATGGATCAAAGCCGCACTTGCCCCCATTGATTGTGTAGACGAAGAAAAACCTCAGCGAATAAGTGAAACCGAAGATCCAAGCAACACACATTGAAACTTTGATCTTGAAGAGTGATTTTGCAAGAGTTAGAGGTAGCATGCGCCAGCATAATGAATTAAAGTTTTTGTCGTGTTCAAAACGACCTATACTGATGGGATGTGTGCAATGCAATAATTCTCTCACCTACTCAGTGAGAAAGAGAAACTGTTTTGAAAAAAATCGTTTAGACTGACAAGGATACCAAAACACAGTTGTTACGGGTGGTTACAAAGTTGTGGTGTGGACCAATGCTAACATCCAAAAGCAAATTGCTGTCGGGTTTCTATGCTTAGCTTACCGTTGCTGTTGCAGTCTGCTGTACCGGGAAAATGGCTAAGGAGGTCCCGTTAGACTCCTCTCCGGGACGCACTCGGTTTCGACCAAATCGGCTCCGTACAAGTTGTTTGAGCTGTGTACGGAAATGCTGGTATTTGAAGCAATAAACGACTGGATTCACGCTCATGTTGCACATGACCAATCCGGTAAAAATTATTCTGACCAGCTCGGTTGGTTCCCGCGTAATTCCGAAACAAAACAAAAACCGCATCATCTCCAATGGTGTACAACAAATGAAAAGCATAACGCCAGCTATTAACATTGTCATTATGACGTTTCGCTTTGCTTTACTCAATACACCATCTGCTTGCTGGTTGACTGTGCCATTAGTCAACTTGTGTCGCAACAAAAGAAGAATTCGTGTGTAAAAAAATGACATCAGAACTACTGGTATAGCAAACTCAACTAAAAATGAAGAACAAAAGAGTGGGACTCTGCCAATGTGTAAAAAGAACCACTCGTACATACACTTTGATTGCTTAACTGTGTATGCGAACACATATGTAATTGCATGTGTAAAACCGATGATCCAAGCAGCACACATTGAAACTCTGATCTTGAAGAGTGAGCAGTAGTTGCGGTGTTTGACCGGATGGCACGTGGCAAGAAAACGCTCCAGCGATATCACTACCAGATTGTACGTGGACGTCACACTTAAACCCCAAACAAAAAAGGTTGAGTGAATGAATCTACAGAGAAAAACACCAAAGAAATTTCTCTCATAATTCTCCAGAAGTGAGCTCTGTTTGATCCAAACCATGAGGAGAAACACCATACCAGATATGAGGTCGATGATGGATTGGTGACGGATAAGTCGGTTAGTGAAGGAGCTGAACTGTTCACGTCGGACCGTCATGACGAAAATCACCAAACCGTTTCCGAGAATGGCTGAGCATCCGATAGCGACGTTAAACGCTGTGGCTAAACCACCATTTGATGCCATATTAGATTTATAAAAGTCGAAGAGGGAAACTTGTAAGAAACAGTTCTGTGGGTTATTTGTGTGAATAATTCTGTCTTTCACAACATATGAGCAAACATTCAAGAAGATATATCTACGAAATATCGTCAACGAAATAATTGGTGGTCAAACAACCGAGTCTCTTTTATATCAATATTCATAAATACCTCAGACAGTTTCGCTATTCCTATTGGTGGAGAGCGCGTCACGTGGGGTGTTAAACGGTGGATAAAGACCAACTGGGGCTGTTTTTTTTTTACCCGGTTGTTTTCGGATACGTTTAGATGCATACTACGCGCTAGTCTTGGTGCCAGACGTTTCTCGTTACGGACGATGCGGGCGCTGTTGGTGAGTTGGCCGCGCTGTGTGTGAAAGGAAAACGAGAAAAGTCTAGCACCAAGACTAATTACTCACACGAATGCATGTTCGAAAACTGTCTCAGTCATAAAAATGCAACACACGTACAGCGCTCAAGGCATCGGAAAACGGATAAGTTTTACATAGTTTCTTACTTTTTTACGCCTTTTAAACAAAAAGGCATTAATGAGTGGGAACAAAAGAGTAGTGACTAGGCTAGGGCCTTTATCGAATGGCCACGACCCTGGATGGGGATTGGATGGCGATACTCACGAGCCTCGGAGTGTGACGTCAGATGTTCATGCTAGTTCGGTCATTGCAATCCATATTGACCTTCACTAACATGTTAACATGAGCGACAGTCTGTCTGGAAAAAAATCTGTACGAACCGCAGTGATCAAAACATTAGGGAATGTTAACAAACATAAAACATCATTGGATGTACATACACTGTGATACATGTATGTTGTATCCAACATTGTATCCGAAAATCGATGGCGAATGACCGTCTTCACACCCTTCGCTAAAATTTGGGAAGCGCTTTCTTAATTTACCGATTTCGTAAAGGAGGTGGTGAATAATTACTTGTGAACGTTCCGAATTTGTTACCAAAGCTTACGAAGACACGGCGGATGTTGCGAAGTTTGAGCGATTGGCAAATATTTCCATTCGTAAGCACTTTCGTTAGCATATAGGGTCGTATGAATAAAAAGTAGTACTTACTTTTACTTGAATATTTCAAGTATTTACTACCATCCATATGAATAAAAGGAAGTAAAAACTGTTACTTAAAAGTATTTACTAAAATGCTAAAAGTATCTATAAAAATTACCAAAAAGTAAATTCGTTTAATTTTAGCACTTACTTACTTCCATATGAATAAAACGAAGAATATACTACAAAATGCAAGTAAGTACTAGTGATTTTTCAAGGTAGCTCCAGAGCTACCTTGGGCACTTTTTGCTAGTACTTGTCAGTAAATACTACTTTTTATTCATACGACCCATTGTCTCCACATTTTAAGAGTAGCATAAGTGCGGGATTAATCCACAGAAAGTACACCAAATGCAGATTGGCAGGCTGCAGGGAGGGAGGGGGTTGACAACCTCACGTGTATGTCAAGTTCGCGCAAGGATGGCTTGTGTAGTAGTGACGTGCGTAGGGACAGCGTGAACTTTGCTACTAAGAACAGATGGCTCCACTTGATCAGAGAGTTTAACTACCTTTGAAACTTGGATATCAACGGCAACCCAATGTCACAAAAGTCGTGAAATTGGGATAAAAGTTATAAGCAGCATATGTAAGCAGCGAGTGCCGCTCGAGAATCACACAGTAAACAACTGGATGCTGTGAAACTAAGCCCAGTGGTAGTTTTCCTCTGCTTAATAC
The DNA here is from genome assembly GCF_032118995.1 of Asterias amurensis. Classification (NCBI taxonomy): domain Eukaryota; kingdom Metazoa; phylum Echinodermata; class Asteroidea; order Forcipulatida; family Asteriidae; genus Asterias; species Asterias amurensis. Next base: position 8,239,820 of record NC_092652.1, read on the forward strand.
CCCCACGCGCATAAGAGTTTGCATAGTGCCCTTTTCGCAAAGCCTTGTAAATTCACCATGATTCAGAATCATCTGCCTTGCTCTAACTCACAATGTCAACCTCTTGTGTTTGTTCGTGTTCGTTTTATAGGTTTTAGTTGTTCGGGCATTCAGCACGGAACACCTCTTATTTTTGTTCGTTTTTGTTTGAGTTTTTCTTAATAATTCTTCTTCTTCTTTTATAGGTGTTCAGCTAACAGCTGAACAACTATTGTTATTGTTCTGTTTTTAGGTGTTCGGCTAACAGCCGAACAACTATTGTTATTAGGTGTTCGGCTAACTATTGTTATTGTCCTGGGGATTTTTCTCGCGTTCTCTCTCTGAACCTTCTCCAGCAAATTTAAACAAAAGTATGTACACAGGCAATAGTGTGTAGATGAAACCGCCACTTTTTTGGAATGATCACGTCATTGATGACGTCATGACAAGGTTTTTAAAGTTGAACAAATTACCATTTTGCTTGTTACTGTATCTCACCGAATATAAAAGCTATGATGTTCATACTTAGGCAACGGATAGATAAAGACTTTGGCAACATTTGAAAAGTTAAAGCCAAAATCGTAGGATTTTAACTTTCGGGTCGTTACCTTGGGTAACGACCTGGCCTTCGTTTTTTTGTTCATCAAAAAACAACTTTCGAGCTTATCTACGGAATAACTCAAGATTGAGATTGATTTGACATTAAAACTCAACAGATAGTTGAACCTTAGTTTCAAGACACCACAGACCCAATTACGTAACAATGGCGTCATCTGGAATCAAATTATAATAAATCAAAGTTTACAATTTGTAAAAATCATATGGCGCGAACTTTTTGGGGAATTCCCAACTGCGCTCTCTTTGGTCCAACGAAAGAGGGCGCTGTTGGGAATAAAGATTTTTAAAAAGTTCACAGAAAGACAAATATTATGTATCAACTAAACTAACAAAAGAGGCATACAGAATGGTCATAATGGGGGTAAACTCCGAAAAGCAGAGCTTGAGGAGCGATGCTTTAATACAGGACAGAAACAAAACAAAAAGGAAAAGTTAAGCTTCATATCCATGTCCATATTTTGTTTATCGTCTGTCTCCATGCCCAAGCCTCTGAATTTAAAACGATTTTTTCTCGACATACGCGAGAAGAAGTATTGAAGATGTCCTCGGCTGATTTAAACGCAAGAAAGCCAGCATGACAGTGTTTTTCTTCATACGTCAATAACTGGTTGTCTTGGAAAAAGTTTTTGTTTTCCTGATCGAGTACAGTTTTGAGTTTCAATACTTCATGTCCCCCTCATTTACGTCAACGTTTCTATTTCTATAAACTCAAATGGGGGAACTAATTCGCCATCATTATTTTCAAGTCCGTCATTATCACTAAATGCCCTCCAGTTCCATTGTCCATATCCATAGGTTTGCTTGCTGCCATACTCAAATTGCCAATTACTTCAAACTTGAAGTTCTTTGCTAAGACATTAGAAAGAATGGCAGCTTTACAGTTGCAACGGTACTTTATGATCATGAACTCCATGCAAAATTTCAATCTGGGTACAGATCATTCCATAGTGTTGAAACTGCCTTACTGCGAATAACAAATGATGTATTGTTGACACTTGATAAGGGCGAGGAAGTCATACTTGTCCTCTTAGACTTCTCGTCTGCGTTTGACACCATCAAGCATGATGTCTTGCTGCAACGATTGTCGCAAAGGTTTGGTATTCGCAGTAAGGCACTCGACTGGATTGAGTCTTATTTGTCAAATCGTAACCACACTGTTGTTATAGGAAATGAACAATCGTCAAGTTATTGTATTGCTCAAGGGGTACCTCAAGGTTCTGTGCTAGGTCCCCTGTTGTTTACACTGTACACTGCTCCACTAGAGTCACTAATTGACAATCATAATGTTCATAAAATGTTCTACGCTGATGACACTCAACTGTATATTGCATTTAAACATTCAGAAGCACGTGATGTTATTACTCAGATGGTTGACTGTGTTCAAGCAATTAAGGAATGGTCTCAAATCAACGGTCTTAAGCTCAATAGCAACAAGACTGAATTCCTTCACATATCTTCCCGTTTTCGTTCCACAGATCACATATCATTCATTGATTTAGATGGCACACAGGTTAATTCTGTCAGGAAGTGTCGACATTTGGGTGCTATATTTGATGATAATTTCACTATGGACAGTTTTGTTTCACAGAAATGCAGATCAGCATCTTTTGCACTTCACAAAATTGGGAAAATTCGCAATCTGATAGATAAACACACTACTGAACGCTTGATTCATGCTTTTGTGGTGTGTCATCTTGATTTTTGCAATAGCCTCCTTTCTGGGATCTCGGCTCGTCAAGTGCAAAAGATGCAGGTTGTGCAGAACTCTGCAGCTCGTCTTATTTATCGTATTAGGAAACATGAATCTGTGTCTGTTATTCTAAGAGACTTACACTGGCTACCTATTCACTCTCGCATTTCATTCAAAATATTGTTGTTAGCATATGAATGTTTTTATGATTTTGCGCCTCCTTATTTGACAGAGCTGTTAACATTGTACACACCTTGTAGAAATCTTCGTTCTAATAAGAAAAAGTTGTTTGTTATTCCACCAGTGATGACCAAATCATATGGTGAACGCAGCTTCGTTCACACTGCCTCAACCTTATGGAACGATCTCCCGGAACACATAAAAACCTTTGACTCCATTGTTAAGTTTAAGATTGCTTTAAAGACACGCTTATTTAACATTTAATTCATCCATTTTGTTTGTTACCCAGTACCTCTTGTCTTTGTATTCTGTTGTGTTTTTCTAAAGAGCGTTTAGGGACATGTTTTATTACTATGTGTTATGCGCTATATAAGAATGGTTAATTATTATTATTATTTACCCGACTCGGAAAATGAAAAGTGATTACTAAAGAAGGCCAATCAAACTTTACTCTTTTTACGAAAAGTTAAACTCAATTGAAAAAAAAATATTTCAAACCTCGAATTTTCAACAGTCAAAGTGTCTGTAATTGTTTTGTTTTTCTAATACATTTGTTAACAAAAGGGCATTGATGAATGGGAATAAAAGAGTAGTGACTCGTTCTTAAACGTCCGTTTAAAACCTTGTAGGGTCGTTGCCGTGCGCCAAAGGCCCGAGCCAAATTTATCAAACGGCAATGTGAACCTGCCGGCTTTAAAAGGCCGTGTAATAACTCGTCGCTACCCTTTTATTCCCTAAGTAAACTTGTGGATACAACCATATGTAAATCTCTTTAGTGTGAGTGTTGGCTCTGAGAAGAGTCGGTTCAATTGAGGTTGTTCGTCATCAGCGTGTTATTTGTTGTGAGTGTGGAGCTACAGCCACAAAAGACATGTAACCAAACAAAATAATATCAACAAATAATGAAGAATACAAAATAGGTAGTAATAAGAAACTCATGTTGGTCTTTTAGTCAGTGTGTTTTAAGTTTGGCAATGAATTGGAAGTTTATGTATTTTGTTCGTCCATCATTATTTGGTTCGGTCAAGTTTCTGCTACTGATCTTCAGAAGTTGAATTACAGGGTGAATCAAAAAGAAGTTGACCGAGATTTATGATTAAAAAAAATAAAAATAAAAATTACACTGAAAACCCAAGTGAAGCACATATTATTAAACAAGCATTCTTTCCTGCTTATCTGTTCGATCAGCAGAAAGGTTTAGCTGGCAATCAAATGATCAATTTATTATAACAGACTATGTATAAACGAACCAAACCAGGGTTTGTGCAGATCAGTTCAAGGCACTGGACACCCTTGGTAATTGTCAAAGACCAGTCTTCTCACTTGGTGTATACGCACAAAATTACAAACATGTGAGAATTTGAACTCAATTATTGGTAGTCGAAGTTGCGAGATTATAATGGAAGAAAAAACACCCTTGTCACACGAAGTTGTGTGCTTTCAGATGCTTGATTTCGATACCATGCAATGTTCTTCTTTCAAAATGCAAGACCAAGTGTTGGGGCATGACCGCCAAACTGTAAATTAAGGCTGTTAGTGAAAGCCGCCCCCCCCCCCCACACTCTGCGTTAAAGACACTGCTGGACACCTTTGGTTATCAAAATTCATAGCTTGAGAGAAAGTTGTTGCGAAGGTCTCCATTATAGAACAATAATAACGAGGTCTTATGCTACTCTCACACTAGGGAAAACAACGGTTCTTTTGAGAACCACCCCTACTCATAGTCATTACATGGTGTACCGCAAACCTTGTCATATCGTATTTCCACCATGCAATGTTCTTCTTTCAAAATACAAGACCTAGTGTTGGGGCATGACCGCCAAGCTGTAAATTAAGGCTGTTAGTGAAAGCCGCCCCCCCCCCCACACTCTGCGTTGTTAAAGACACTGCTGAACACCTTTGGTTATCAAAATTCATAGCTTGAGAGAAAGTTGTTGCGAAGGTCTCCATTATAGAACAATAATAACGAGGTCTTATGCTACTCTCACACTAGGGAAAATATGCTACCGAATGGGCTTACGATTGGAATTATCAATATTACTTGACAATCGCTCAAACTTCGCAACATTCGCCGTTTTTCACAAGCGTTGGCACGTTTCGGAACGTTCACTGGTCATTCTCCACCTCTTTTCGAAGATCACTCAATCAAAATGTGGCGAATATTCTTGCGATTATGAATAAATTACTGCGAATAATTTTTTTTTACATTCGCGGTGAATTCGCCAAACAATTGCGATTGGACGGTGAATATTTTCATCTTGGTCACCCCTCGGTCGTCCCTCGACCTCTCCTTAACAATATTATGACGAATGCTTACCAACGCTTGACAATGCTAGCCAATGCCTTACAAATAGGCACCGAACGTAGCGCACGTCGCGACTGAGCTTACCAACAATTTCAAACAAATGAAGCGATTGCTAGCGAATGTTACGAATGCTTGCGAATGCTTACGAAAGGGCTTACAAACGTTAATAATGCACTTAGTTAGGAATGTTACGAATGTCTTACCATCGTTCCTAATGTCTTGCAATCATATCTCGTCATTGCGCACACAATCGACGGGAATGTTATTTTTTTATAGAATAAAGTGAAAATAGTTATTTGTAGAATTTGGAAAAAACCAATACTGAAACTGAGTTTTTGGCCAACAAAAATTCGTCTTACTGTAAACTTGTGAAACTTGTTAACTTTATCATATAGAACTTCGTGAATGAATAGTTTCGGCAAGTTTTCACAAAAATTGCACAAAAAATATACTTTGTAGAATCGGAACATGAAGTAAATTGACGGAATAGCTGTTTCATTTTGTGCAAAAAGTCAAGGGTTGAGTTTATTAGTAATTTGACCATTAGAAATGTTTATACAGTTACAGCTGAGTATTTTAAAGTGCACTGGACACGTTTGGTAAATGTCTGTCAGAGACCAATTCTCGTTTTGTGTATGTATCCAAACATTGCATAAAGTAACAAACCTGTGTGGTTTGCCTCAATTGGTAATCGAACTTGCAAAAGAATAATGCAAACAAAGCACATCCTTGTTGCATAGCTTTCAGATGCATGATAAAAGACTCCAGGCTAAAGTATTTTATTATTTGAGTAAGAAATTACCTCTTTCTCAAAAACTACGTTACCTCAGAGGGAGCCGTTTCTCACAATGTTTATACTATCAACAGCTCTCCATTTTGCTCGTTACCTTGTGCGTTTTTATGATAACAATCGTTTTGAGTAATAATCACCAATAGTTTCCAGTGCCTTTAACACTATAATACATGTGATAAATATGAACCTTATTTAAGCCATAGGGCAGTGAAAAGGCATGTCCATTTAGTTTATTTTCCTTTGTCAAACAACATATTATTATCAATTTCTGAGTCAGTAAGTCAGAACTGTGAGTTTCTTGTTGCTGTCTACTCATTTGGTCTGAGTGTGACAACATATCCTGATTCATCATGTTTACTAGTGAGCAACGAGATCATCCCTTTGTACGTTGCTTACCGCTGAATTCTACCTGTACGGTGTACCCTGTAAGGATTTTAACTATATTGAGCCGTGAGCGCAACTGTGCTAAAGAGCGCCGTCACACCGTCCAAGCGCCCCGTCCAAAGGTCCGACGGGCTGACGATAGGATAAATACGGGGACTTCCTTTTCAGAACCAGCAATTGATTTCATTTGATGCTATGATTTCATTGATTAAACGTGCAGTGACGTAAGCTTATATCTGTGTTCTGATGGGTCCGAAGTGAGCTTTGGCAGCTGTATACTGCTGTCGTCTGCATATGAATCTTGGTAAAATGTGAAGATCGACGGGGATTGACCAACGCTAGAGGCCACTCTATGGCGTTTTTCACGAGCCTCGAAGTGTGACGTATTGATGTCCAGGCTAGTTTGGGCTTAGACTGGGCCCATGTCTTTATCCGCACGGATCAAGACATGTACTTTCTATTCAGATCCAGTAATTCCATTGGATACAATGCAGTGACTAAAATGCAGTGACATCACAGACCATGCAAAACACAGATATAAAAAGCTTAACTTTCGGTCGTCTGCAGGCTGTGTATACATGTGTATTATCACAGTACATGCATGTTGACTACGTATCTCTCTGTTAAATTAGTGTGTAGGTGAAACGTGAAGATACACGACGGCTGGAGGCAGGCTCTGGCGGTTTTCACGAGCCTCGAAGTGTGACGTAATAGAATATGTCTAGGCCAGTTTGGGCTGAGCAAAGAGAGTGCCATATGTCAGAAATTCGTTGACGCTAGGTGGCAGCAGACTTACTTATGCAAACAAACTACAACTGTGAAAAAAACACTTTTATACAACACTTAACACTTTTATACAAAATGTGCTATCTAAGGCTGAGAGAATTTTCAATGTTTTTAAAAGTATGTTTTAAAATCATTAGCATTAAGCATTGATTGCTAGGTAAGATTAACGTGATGCACTACGTTGCAACATTTGTCTATTTGGTAGACCGCTCTTTTGTGGGGGTGTTCTTATGAAGAGACACTTCCTCCTCGTTTTGATTTAGGGCGGTAATGAAGACTTGATTTGACTAGAAATGTCATCCGAGAATCCTCCACTTCAATAATTTTTCCTAAAGTTGGGCTAACTCTTGTCACTTGATTTCTCAGACTCAGATAAGTCACGTGATCACGACATCAAGTATTACTCCGCGTCGTGTTACGTTATTACTATAAATGAACCAAATTAAATCCCAATTATTTACAATTATCGTGAGTTATATCTATCTAACAAAAATATGGACACATATTATTCACATAGTGGACCAAACGATCCGACATTAAAGCCTGATCTCTACGGTTCTTTCAAACGAATCTCTTGTGCTTTTTAAACTGAATATAAATACTGCCGAATAAATTTCTAGACGAAAAATGAAGAGCCAATTCGACAGCACATTTTCAAGAATTCCCAAGTACCAATTACTAAAACAAAAAAATCAAACCACTTTAATTAACGCCCTCTGTCGCTAGACATTATACGGGCCTCTTTTCTCTGATTGTGCTAAAATTGCTGAATGTTTGTAGTGCGTACAAACTGTTTGTAGTACCAAAGATGTACAACAATCCATCGTTCAGTGAGTCTTTTTTGTCGTGTTAGCTAATCATTTACTATGTGAAGTTTGTTTACAATAAGTGTGACCTTGTATATTCTTTGAGTATTCTGGCAGGCAAGATACTACACTGGTCATATGGGAAAGTTGACATTTTGTAGCATAATTTCCACATAAATCCAAGAATTATGGAAGTAAAAGCTAGACAAATTTGGAGATGTGCCCCCTTTCATCATATAAAAAGTTGATATAAAGAATCAGACAGTGCAATCTCCATAAAATATAAGATTTATGTTTTCTTCCATGAGCTGTATACAAATCGTGCCTGCAGGAAGACCAGGTTCTGTTGCTCTTTTGTAAACATGTGATGTCACAGGTCACATCGTCTATTGATTATGTATTAAAAACAGTTGGCATAATGACAATTAACTTCTTTATTCAACCTCTTAATCCAATGTTAGTATAGTGTGCACATTGTGTATGGAGTGCGAAAGAGGTAGGCCTACAACAGTTCATTGTTCGCAAAACGATGATGTCATTATAGATCGACGGCACGTAACGAACAAACAGCTGACTTGATGTTTATAACGTCTCAATTCGGCCGAAACCAAACAAGCAGTTAATGAGAAAGTAGATATTCTTTCAGTTTTGAAGAATCGACTCTTTTTTAATTCTCTCAATTAGTTTAGACTCACCATACAAACAACTTGTGGAGGTGATATCCTCAATTTCAGAGATCTTGTTGCATAAAAACGGTGACCATTGCGGAAATCATGATACGCAACATCGACATCGACTTGCGGAACTTGTCATTTACTCGACTTGGATAGCATTGTAAATGATGAAGCTGCATATAAAGAAGATCTTACAATGGTCTGGTTTCGTTCTGCTGTGTTGGGTTAATTGATAAAGATGGCGCATCGGTAGACTCCTCTCCAGGACGCACTCGGTTTCGACCAAATCGGCTCCGTACAAGTTGCTTGAGCTGTGTACGGAAATGCTCGTACTTGAAGCAATAAACGACTGGATTCACGCTCATGTTACACATGACCAATGTTTTACATGTTTGGTTTAAAAAGTCTAGTGAAGGTGTTGATGAAGTCAGGACACCAGTGGTATAGAGTAGACGAAACGCCTGCATCGGAGTCCCGCAAATGAAAAACATGCAATCAGAGATCAGCATTGTGGCGATGACGTTTCTTTTAGCCTTACTGAAGACACCATCTTGCTGATTGGCACCATCTTGCTGATTGGCGTTAGCATTGTCAAGTTTGTGTCGAAGAACGAGGAGTATTCGAACGTACGAAAACGATATGAAGATCACAGGAATTATATATTCGATGACAGAAAATACTTACACAAACCACAATCTTCAACGCAGCAGGACTAATGGATGGATCAAAGCCGCACTTGCTCCCATTGATTGTGTAGACGAAGAAAAACCTCAGCGAATAAATTAAACCGATGATCCAAGCAGCACACATTGAAACTTTGATCTTGAAGAGTGAGCAGTAGTTGCGGTGTTTGACCGGATGGCACGTGACAAGAAAACGCTCCAGCGATATCACCACCAGATTGTACGTGGATGCTACGCTTACACCCCAAACAAACAAATATGAAACAAATAACTTACAGAGAAACACACCAAAGAAGTTTCTCTCCAAATTCACCACAAGCGAGCTCTGTTTGATCCCAGTTATAAGGAGAAACACCAAACCAGAAACGAAGTCGATGATGGATTGGTGACGGATAAGTCGGTTAGTGAAGGAGCTGAACTGTTCACGTCCGACCGTCATGACGAAAATCACCAAACCGTTTCCAAGAATGGCTGAGCATCCGATAGCGATGTTGAACGCTGTAGCAAGATGAACGGTTGCCATTTTTATTACAAAGTTCAGCTATTACTTAAACTCAAACACTGTCTGATTGTAGAACTTTATACGACTGTGGTATATTTTATAGAGTCAGGATCACCTCACAAGATCGAGCATTATATATGAGTTTCATGTCAACTACATACGGCATTCTCTTCGTAAATTTCGAACCTTATCGTATTCGAAAAAATCAAGGCAGGGTGTTGTGAGTCTTCAAACACGAATGTGCAACCAAAGCTCACGTCAGTATCTCTAACGGCCAATGCAGAAATTGCTGACTTTATATCCGAAACTTAGCAACCTTGTACCTTTCCATAAGACTCTTCAGAACAGAAAAATTGGATGTCAATTAAAAAGCAATATTGTACTAATTGCTTCAACTCATCGGCTTCGATGAATTCCGCTCAAAGAAACTTTTTGCCGAAGTTTTCAATGTTAGAGGTAGCGTGCGTCATTAAAATGAATTAACTTTTGTCGTTTTAGAAACGACCTCTACCGATGGGAAGTGTGTGTTCAAATGAAAGAAACTGTGATTGAATGTACATCCATTACGTAGTCCGAAAGTGAATTCAAAGCAACTCGATGCAGTCCGCTCAAGGTTCATATAATAAAAAGCAATTTGACTTGATTTTTAGTTCTGGAAAACGGGAGACCGACCATTGTGAATCCAGATTGCTGTTTAAGGATGCAGTTGATTTGGACCCCGAAAACGGAATTTCCTCCATCAAAGTGATGTCAATTGGTCTTCGAATGTCAAGTTGTTCTAGTTGTATTACACTGTAAAAAAATTGGGTAAAAAAATGCCCAACTTTTTACCCATTTAAGGGCGAATAGTGAACTCCTCCAACTTTTGGGCAAAGTATTACCCATCAAAGTTGGGCGCGCTGATTGCCAAATAATTGGGTAATATTTCATCATCAATAGTTGGGTATATTTTGGTAACCAACAGTTGGGTAATTTTTTGTTTACCCATTTTCTGGGTATTTAATAATTATCAATTACCCACTTATTGGGCTATGATTTCCAACAAATGGTCAATGTGTTTAACCCTTTGATTTACAGTTTCTCCTGCGATACGTCATACAACCAGGCATATAAAAGATATTTTCCACGATGGCAAACGGTGGTGAGTTGTGACCTTGGCATCTCTCTCAAAATCGTGAGGGTGCTCAGTGGTTTGTAGATGCTTTGGAAGGTTAGTTTTTAACTAAATAAAGTTTGTTTCCTGTTCAGTTATTGTACACAGTCGTGACAGTTGCAGCGCAAGCAATGCAGTGATAGTTCCATGCATGTATTTCATACACAAAGCAACGCAACAACCACGCATACATGCCACAACCGGCGTTGCACATAATGGCATGATAAAACTGAAACTATCACAGTAGTGTCAATGTGTTGCTCGCTCTGCAATTGTCACGACTATATGTACGACTGAATAGAAAACACAACTTCATATTTAGTTAAAAACTCACCTTCAAATTGGATCTATATCCACTGGACAACCCCGCTCGTCACAGCCACTCCTCCACTCGCCATGTTGGAAAATATCTTTGTTCTACTGTTTAATGCCCAACTTTTTGGCAACTCTTTAATCGTAGTGCGCATGATCGGACGATTTTGACCAACTAATGTGCATAATTTTAACCAACAATCGAGATTAATTAAAATTACCAAAAAGTTGCCCAATAAATAAGCAAAAGTGTAACCAACAGTTATGATGAATTCAGATTACGAAATATTTTCCCAACACTTGCCCAACTTTTGTTCCGCTTTTTAAACAAAGAATGGGCAAACAAAATGTTTGCCCAACAAGACCAATTATTTGTTTTGTTGGGCAGTTATCGACCAATAATTGTTGAAGTTACTTTGCCCATTTACACAATTTACACAATCTGACAAAGAGACCATACAACAGATGTTGCAGTGGTTACAAAGTTGTAGTATGGACCAATGCTAGCATCCGAAACCAAGTTGCTGTCGGATTTCGGTTCTTAGCTTACCGTTACTGTTGCAGTCTGCTGTACCGGGAAAATGGCTAAGGAGGTCCCGTTAGACTCCTCTCCAGGACGCACTCGGTTTCGACCAAATCGGCTCTGTACAAGTTGTTTGAGCTGTGTACGGAAATGCTGGTATTTGAAGCAATAAACGACTGGATTCACGCTCATGTTGCACATGACCAACCCGGTCAAAATCGTTCTGGTCAGCTCGGTTGGTTCCCGTGTAATTCCGAGAGTAACAAGAAACCGCATCATCTCCAATGGCGTCCAACAAATGAAAAACATGATACCAGCTATTAACATTGTCACTATGACGTTTCGCTTTGCTTTACTCAATAAGTTGCTAACGTCTCAGTCCATGCAGCCATGTCGTTCGTGCTCGTCGAGCAAAAGTTACAAGAATGGAGATTTTTGCTCCTAGGTGGACGTATTAAAAGGTGAGTTTCTCAAAAGTTGTTACGATCTACAGTCATATCTACTGATGTGTGTCGTATTATTATTTGTTAGTTTTTACAACCATTTTGGCCTACATGTTTGCCATGAACTTGAAGATGTCTACAGCGCTATAGTGCTGCTATATAGCAAGACAACATGTTGCAACACGTTAAAACACATGCTCACTTTATAGCGCTGCAGACATCTTCAAGTTTATGGCAAAAATGTAGGCCGAAATGGTTGTAAAAACTAACAAATAATAATACGACACACATCAGTCTGTGTATATGACTGCAGATCGCAATTGTTTTTGAGAAACTCACCTTTCATTACGTCCATCAAGGAGCAAAATTCCCATGCTTGTAACTTTTGCTCGACGAGCACGAACAGGCAGTAAGGCCTTACTCAAACGTTTAGACGGGAAAAGGGTACAACGGTAAAAATATGTAGTTTTGTACGACTACACACAATCCAAGTAAACATTTTACCTAAACAAGCAGTAAAATAATAATAATTACACAGCTATAAGTTAAATCAAAGTTTTTACCCATAAAAAGGGTAACGCGGAATAGTTTTACATGACATAAAAGTGTAAGGTTTACACAATCAATGTGTAATATTTTACATATCTAGCGTTTACTTAAAATTTAGGTAAATATGTTTACTCCTAAATGAAGTAAGTTTGTTAGTCTTTGTTGTGTAAGTTTTACCCCGCAACAAACTGGTAAAGGTTTACCTAACTGTTAGCAGGTTCACCCCCTGCCTCTAAAACATGTTTTTTTTTACACAACTTGTGTAAATGTTTTTCTGAGTGTAGAAAAAAACAAAGCAACATAAACCTAAATCAGTGTATAGCTGAAGTTCTTGTATATTCATCAATAGTCGTTGGTCTTTTTACTGCTTTCCAGAACACATTTTTCTAGCGCCTATTCTATAGGTTGTTCACCCTTGTGGAATGCGTTTATATATATATTTTTAACCAGAACATAATGTTTTCAAACTGGTCCGTGAACAAAGAGCTGCGGGATACTCCAGATTCCTGTCTAAGGATGCAGTAACTGTTGACCTAGACCCCAAAACGTGCTCCTTCAAGTTATGTCAATTGTTCTTCGAATGTCAAGTTCATCATTGTTATCGTTTTCCAAGCTATTCTTTCAGAAACAGAAACAGAAGCACCAAATCAGTGTCCTTTCAACGACCCTCAGTTCTGTGAGCATAGAGAAACTATTTTGAAGAAACCGTCAACACTAACAAGAAGATCATAAAACAGCTGCTTCTTCTGCAATTCGCCAGACACACAAGGCCTGAAGGCCACTTCAAGTTGTGGGCTACAATTTATTTTTGCCATGGGCCGTTGCCACCTACTACAACATGGCGAATATTTCCGTTTGCTACTAAATTCGGGTAAAAAACAGATTTTTTACAGTTAAAAGAACAACATTTTCAACAGTTTAAAAGTGATTTCGATGCATATAACTCTTGTGCATATATTTAACGGTTGACTTATGTTCAAATGTTTTGTTAAAGTGCATTTAAAAATTGTTGTCGTGAGTTGTCGTGAGGGGTCGTGAGTTGTCGGTATTTAGTGCGACCGACTCCAAGGGCTGAAACAGAGTTAATTACCTGGTAACAGTCCATATGTATGTAGTCTTGGGTATAATCCATCAGAAGCCTGGGTTGCAGAGCAGAAAGCACTCTCCCAAACTTTACGAAGCAATCATGGTTAAGTGTCTAGCTTAAGGACACAAGTGTCACGACCGGGACTCGAACCTCTGCTGATCAAACACCAGTTACAGTGATGGGTCCGCAATTGTGGTGTGGACCAATGTAAACATCCGAAAACAAATTGCTGTCGGATGTCGGTTCTTAGCTTACCGTTGCTGTCGCAGTCTGCTGTACCGGGAAAATGGCTAAGGAGGTCCCGTTAGACTCCTCTCCGGGACGCACTCGGTTTCGACCAAATCGGCTCCATACAAGTTGTTTGAGCTATGTACGGAAATGCTGGTATTTGAAGCAATAAACGACTGGATTCACGCTCATGTTGCACATGACCAACCCGGTCAAAATCGTTCTGGTCAACTCGTTTGGTTCCCGTGTAATTCCGAGAATAACAAGAAACCGCATCATCTCCAATGGCGTCCAACAAATGAAAAACATGATACCAGCTATTAACATTGTCACTATGACGTTTCGCTTTGCTTTACTCAATACACCATCTGCTTGCTGGTTGACTGTGCCATCGCTCAACTTGTGTCGCAACAACAGAAGAATTCGAGTGTAAGAAAATGATATCAGAACTATTGGAATCGAAAACTCAACTAAAACTTCAGAACAAAATAATGGCAGTTTTGTATGGACTAAAAAGTACGGATCAAACTGACACTTTGATTGCTTTGCTGTGAATATGAACACATATGAAATTGCATGTGTGAAACCGATGATCCAAGCAACACACATTGAAACTTTGATCTTGAAGAATGAGCAGTAGTTGCGGTGCTTGACCGGATAGCACGTGGCAAGAAAACGCTCAAGCGATATCACCACCAGATTGTACGTGGACGTCACACCTAAACCCCAAACGAAAAAGTTTGAGTGAATGAACCTGCAGAGAAAAACACCAACGAAATTTCTCTCCACGTTCTCCAGAAGCGAAGTTTGTTTGATCCCAGTCATGAGGAGAAACACCAAACCAGAGACGAAGTCGATGATGGATTGGTGACGGATAAGTCGGTTTGTGGAAGAGCTGAACTGTTTACGTCTGACCGTCATGACGAAAATCACCAAACTGTTTCCGAGAATGGCAGAGCATCCGATAGCAACATTGAACGCTGTGGCTAAATAATTATTTGATGCCATTACGAGATCGAAGAAGAAACTTGAAAGACAAAAACTCTGCAACCTTTCGCTGTGAAGTATTGTGTCTTTCACAACATGTTTATAAAAGGAAACATTCCAGAGTGAATTCACAGCAACCTTTGACACAAAATTGTCTGAGAAATATCGTGTTTCAAACCGGCAGCCAAGAGAACGTGAGATAAAATGACGGACTTCTAAGCCTGGCTAGGATTTAAGTCTTATATTTTATTCCCCAATGATATTTAATGGTTGTATCCATTAAATAACTGAATCATACAATAAAGCATATGGCACGCTCGCATTCATTCTTCACATTATTTACTGTAGCTATTTGTATAAGTAAAAGTTAAATGTGTCCTGTACGGTTTTAATGCATTATTGTCCGATTCTACAAGATAAACACGAACAAGCCTTTTCCAAGAGCGGCTGAGCATCCCATAAAGGTAGCCATGACATTCGACGTCTTTCTGATTGTTCCACTCTTGTCAGTTTTTAAACCAAAAATTGAGACTGCATCATAATGGCTGGACTAGTTTAATTACATTTTAAGAGAAGATTGGAATTGGAAGTCAATCAAAGAGAGGAGGTCATATTGCCCGGATTGCTAATAATTGAATGAAATATAAATCTGATTATTTCATTCGTATGATGCTCTTGTATTGCAACTGATTGTAAAAAGCGAAGTAAAGCCAAGGATGAAGGGCGAGTGGGGGGGGGGGGTCATTGTATGCTTTCATAAAAAATGCTTCCTGCTATTAACCGGAACCTCATAAGATGTCTCGACATTGAAAGCAGACTTAAGAACTTGCAAAGGTACTGGATGAAATTACAGTTAAACTTAAAATAAATTGGTTCTTAAACTAGTCAACACTCCAAAAAGGAAAAAAACGGTGCCGGTGTCAGATGCAATTGTGTCCGCCATGCAATACTGTCCGCTCCGGACACTTTTGCCTATGCAATCGTGTCCGGGGCTCTGCAAAAACCGTCTGGCGACATGACTGTACATGTTTGTGCGCGCGTAAGCAAGCATGCATGCACCGAACCTACGTAATGCAGCATGAATATTCACGTATTTTATGATTGCAGCGAATACCCAACGGCCGAACATTTCCCATGTCATTCATGACATGCACTTAGCTTGTAAAAAAAATGGCGAACGTGTTTCGTCGACCAAGGGCGTTAAATTTACTGCAAGGACAGTTTTGCACGGGGGCGGACACAACTGCATATGCAAATGTGTCCGGGAGGACACAATTGCATTATGCAGCAGCGTCCGGGCGGACACGATTGCATATGCAAAACCGTCCAGCGGACATAATTGCATATGCAATACTGTCCTCTAGATAGTATTGCATAGAGGACATAATTGCATGCGACACCGGCTTACGATGAAAAAAGCACCGTAGTCATTTATAACTATTTAGGGAAAGGGTAACCTTCAAAGTAATGTGGTTTGGATTAAATGTACTTAATATTATGTGAAGAAGAAAAATTGTGCTGCTTGTAGACCCGTTCAATATTATTGAGCCACGATAACGATAACGAAAACGAGAACAATAACAATGCACGCCCTCGATTGGTTGAATGAGCGTGGGTGTATTCTGCGGGGAGCATTTCAACCAGTCGAGGGCGGGCATTTTTATCGTTCTCGTTATCGTTCTCGTTATCGGGGCCTGTGTGACCGGGCCTTAAATGAGTTTATTTCACCATAACAAACATTAAAAATTTCACAGCAAAGTATGTTATTACAAACAAAAATATATGTATATGTATTTTTTTCCCCTTGTCAAACAAAAATAATATTAAAATGTTCGGAGTATGAAAGTGAGAACTTTGGGTTTATTTTTCCTGTCTACACACAGTGGGGCTAACTTAGCAGTATCCGAATTCATCATTCTTTATCGTAGAAAGCAAGAACTGTTTCCTTTTCCTGGCGTAGTTTTCTGCAGAATTATTCTGCCTTAACGGCGCCTCGTAAGGCTTGTTGAGAGCCGTAAGGGTGCTCAGCGTGCAATTAACTCACATAGTAACCAATGCTAAATGCTTAATACAAAAATAAAATAAATATATTAAAACATATTTAAAGTCTCTAAGTCTCTTGAAAACCAAACCAGATACTATATTAGATCACTAAACTTCTGATTTCTTTTCATTTTTGGGCAGGTCAGTAGTTTGGAACTTTTGCTATTTAACCCAAGAAACAACACTCCTGGAAATATGTTGGGTTTTTTTCAAACCGACTTGCCGCTATTTTCATGAGGCACTCCTCAAATTCCCAAGATAAATAGGACCAACATTAAAGGCACTGGATACCTTTGGTAAATGTCAAAAACCAGTCTTGACACTTGGTGTATCATAAATAAAATAACAAACCTGTGAAAATTTGAACTCATGGTCATCGAAATGCGAGAGAATAATGGAAGAAAAAACTCCCTTGTTGCACAAGTTGTGTGCTTTGAGATGCTTGAGATCGAAACCTCAGCTGAGGTCTCGAATTCAATTCAAAGTTTTAGTGAAAAAATACTCCTTTTTTCACAAACTACGTTACTTCAAAGGGAGCCATTTCTCACAATGTTGTATAATAGCATCAACTCTCCTTTGCTCGTTACCAATTAAGGGAATCAATGTGTGGTGAAGAGGTTTTCAACTAGTGGTTTAAACCCAACGAGGTTCTTGATAATTTTACCGAGACGAAGTCGAGGTAAATTATCAAGAACCAGGCTTCGGCGGGTTTAAACCATGTTGAAAACCGATTCAACACACTTTGAATCCCATTCATAAAGACATTTTTGGTTAAAAGGCGTAATAAAGTAAGAAACTCTGTAAAACTTAACCGTTTCCGAATGCTTGAGCTCTGTATGTTTCCACCTCCATGGTATTTTCAGTATTAACATGTTACATGCAATGTACGGGATACGACGTCCGTACGCGTGTGTTTTCCGGTTCCGTTCGTGCCTATGCGCGTATAGTCTTGGTGCATATACGCTGGTTTTCCTTTCACACACAGCGCGACCAACTCGCCGACAGCGCCTGCATCGCCCGCAACAAGAAACGTCTTGCATCAAGACTAGCGCGGAGTCTCCGCTCACAATCGGTTATAAACACTGGTCATTATCAACGGTTTAAACACCCCCACGTGACGCGCTCTCCACCATTAGCAAAAGCGAAACTGTCTGAGGTATTTATGAATAAGTTTTTATGCTAACAATTATTTTGAATTATTACCAATGTAGTGTCCAGTGCCTTTAAGGTATTATGGCACACGTTAAAAACGCTCGTCTCATGTATACCGCCCTTCTGTGAACCAGTTGGACTAGAAATGTATTTCAAAAGAGAATACTCCACTACATAAAATAACCCCCAAAATATGCGTGATCTGTGTTTTAATGATCGCTAGTTAGCTTACAATTGGCTTAGATAAGTCAGGTTCTGACATCTAGTCGTAGGCCTACTTCCCATCGTATTAGATTATTTTATTATTGAACCAAATTTAATCCCAATTTTTTTACATTCTGTGAGTTTACTCGGTTTGGTTGATATTTCATGATGAAGCTGCCTATAATGAAGATCTTACAATGGTCTTGTTTCGGTCTGCTGTGTTGGGTTATTTTGATAAAGATTGCGCAGCGGTGGTAGACTCCTCTCCAGGACGCAATCGGTTTCGACCAAATCGGCTCCGTACAAGTTGTTTGAGCTGTGTACGGAAATGCTAGTACTTGAAGCAAAAAACGACTGGACGCTCAAGTTACACATGAATAAAGTTTTACTTGTTTGGTTTTAAAAAAATCTAGTGAAGGTGATGAGGAAGTCAGGACAAATTAGTGGTACATAGTAGACGGAACGACAAAGATGGCGCATTGGTCCTTCACAGGACGCACTCGGTTTCGACCAAATCGGCGGGCCGTATCTTTAGCTTTGCGAGGAAACGTTCTTACAGGCCTTCTTTCACAAGAGACACTTAATAATAATAATAAATAAATAATAATAATACCATTTATATAGCGCCTTTTCCTAAGGTTACAAAGCGCTCAGAGAATGAAAGGAAAAAAACAAAAAAGGGAATGCAAACAAAAACCAAGAGGAAAACCACGACTAGGCAAAGCTAGCAGCATTTAGCCAAGAAAATCCCGCGCAAAGCCGGTCTCTCTTTGACTAAAACCGCAGGCCAAGCATGCGAGATTTACTGATTGAAAATGAATGTTTTCACAGACCTTTTGAACAAGGTAACAGAGCTAGAACTTTTGGTTGAGTTTGGAAGGGAGTTCCACATCCTAGGGCCTGCAACTTAAAATGCTCTGTCTCCTGATTTTCTGATTTTCAGTTAATTAGTTATCCAATACTGGTCCATTAACAGAGAGTTGCGGGATACTCCAGATTCCTGTTTAAGGATGCAGTTGACTTCGACCACCAAATGAGGCTTCCTGCAAGTTATGTCAATGTGTTATTCGAATGTCAAGTTTGGTTCAAATAAGTGTCTTTTCAACGAACCCTAAACTCAGATCTGTGAGCTAAGGGAAACCTGAAGAAACCGGTCACTGACAAGGAAAAAAGTTGTTGCATTGGGTACAAGGTTGTGGTGTGGACCAATGCTAACATCCAAAAGCAAATTGCTGTCGGGTTTCTATGCTTAGCTTACCGTTGCTGTTGCAGTCTGCTGTACCGGGAAAATGGCTAAGGAGGTCCTGTTAGACTCCTCTCCGGGACGCACTGGGTTTCGACCAAATCGGCTCCGTACAAGTTGTTTGAGCTGTGTACGGAAATACTGGTATTTGAAGCAATAAACGAATGGATTCACGCTCATGTTGCACATGACCAATCCGGTCAAAATTATTCTGACCAGCTCGGTTGGTTCCCGCGTAATTCTGAAACAATACAAAAACCGCATCATCTCCAATGGTGTACAACAAATGAAAAGCATAACGCCAGCTATTAATATTGTCATTATGACGTTTCGCTTTGCTTTACTCAATACACCATCTGCTTGCTGGTTGACTGTGCCATTATTCAACTTGTGTCGCAACAAAAGAAGAATTCGTGTGTAAGAAAATGATATCAGAACTACTGGTATAGTAAACTCAACTAAAAATGAAGAACAAAAGAGTGGGACTCTGCTAATGTGTAAAAAGAACCACTCGAACATACACTTTGATTGCTTAACTGTGTATACGAACACATATGAAATTGCATGTGTAAAACCGATGATCCAAGCAGCACACATTGAAACTCTGATCTTGAAGAGTGAGCAGTAGTTGCGGTGTTTGACCGGATGGCACGTGGCAAGAAAACGCTCCAGCGATATCACCACCAGATTGTACGTGGACGTCACACTTAAACCCCAAACAAAAAAGGTTGAGTGAATGAATCTACAGAGAAAAACACCAAAGAAATTTCTCTCATAATTCTCCAGAAGTGAGCTCTGTTTGATCCCAACCATGAGGAGAAACACCATACCAGAGATGAGGTCGATGATGGATTGGTGACGGATAAGTCGGTTAGTGAAGGAGCTGAACTGTTTACGCCTGACCGTCATGACGAAAATCACCAAACCGTTTCCGAGAATGGCTGAGCATCCGATAGCGACGTTAAACGCTGTGGCTAAACCACCATTTGATGCCATATTAGATTTATAAAAGTCAAAGAGGGAAACTTGTAATAAACAGTTCTGTGGGTTATTTGTGTGAATAATTCTGTCTTTCACAACACATGAGCAAACATTCAAGAAGATATATCTACAAAATATCGTCAACGAAATAATTGGTGGTCAAACAACCGAGTCTCTTTTATATCAATATTCATAAATACCTCAGACAGTTTTGCTATTCCTATTGGTGGAGAGCGCGTCATGTGGGGTGTTAAACGGTGGATAAACACTAACAAGCCTTTTCCAAGAGCGGCTGAGCATCCCATGACATTCGACGTCTTTCTGATTGTCCCATTGGAATTGGAAGTCAATCAAAGAGAGGAGGTCATATTGCCCGGATTGCTAATAATTGAATGAAATATAAATCTGATTATTTCATTCATATGATTCACTTGTATTGCAACTGATTGTAAAAAGCGAAGTAAAGCCAATGATGAAGGGCGAGTGGGGGGGGGGGGGGGGTCATTGTATGCTTTCATAAAAAATGCTTCCTGCTATTAACCGGAACCTCATAAGATGTCTCGACATTGAAAGCAGACTTAAGAACTTGCAAAGGTAATGGATGAAATTACAGTTAAACTTAAAAGAAATTGGTTCTTAAACTGGTCAACACTCCAAAAAGGAAAGAAACGGTGCCGGTGTCAGATGCAATTGTGTCCGCCATGCAATACTGTCCGCTCCGGACACTTTTGCATATGCAATCGTGTCCGGGGCTATGCAAAAACCGTCTGGCGACATGACTGTACATGTTTGTGCGCGCGTAAGCAAGCATGCATGCACCGAACCTACGTAATGCAGCATGAATATTCACGTATTTTATGATTGCAGCGAATACCCAACGGCCGAACATTTCCCATGTCATTCATGACATGCACTTAGCTTGTAAAAAAAATGGCGAACGTGTTCCGTCGACCAAGGGCGTTTAATTTACTGCAAGGACGGTTTTGCACGGGGGCGGACACAACTGCATATGCAAATGTGTCCGGGCGGACACAATTGCATTATGCAGCAGCGTCCGGGCGGACACGATTGCATATGCAAAACGGTCCGGCGGACATTATTGCATATGCAATACTGTCATCCGGATAGTATTGCAAAGAGGACATAATTGCATGCGACACCGGCTTACGATGAAAAAAGCACCGTAGTCATTTATAACTATTTAGGGAAAGGGTAACCTTCAAAGTAATGTGGTTTGGATTAAATGTACTTAATATTATGTGAAGAAGAAAAATTGTGCTGCTTGTAGACCCGTTCAATATTATTGAGCCACTTAAAGCCATTGCACCCTTTCGGTAAACAGTATTGTTCAAGCCCCACACTTTGTGTATCACAACTTCTATATAAAATAACAAACCTGTGAAAAATTAGGCTCAATCGGACGTCGGAGTCGGGAGAAAATAACGGGAAAACCCACCCTTGTATCCGCACGTTTCGCCGTGTCATGACATGTGTTTAAAATAAATCCGTAATTCTCGATATCGAGAATTGATATTGTTTTAATGTTTTCTCAAAAAGTAAAGCATTTCATTGAATAATATTTCAAGAGATGCTTTCACAATTACCTTCTGTAAACCCTGAAGTTATTTTGTAAATCTGTGAACTTTTTTTGTCTGTACCGAAAGGGTCCAATGGCTTTAAGATTGAAACTCTAAGACTTGAGAATTGTCAACCTTTACCCCCCTCCGATTTCATCATGCAATGAGAAAACTGGTCTAAACAAAGAAAATGCATCGATGGAAACGCAAAATGTGACGTCATAAACGTAAACTCGCAAAGACGTTGTTCGGTGTCAACCAAGTATTTTGTTGTCAACGTCACTCAAACGATACAGTCACAATAAACTTTTATCACGGCTTGTTCAATAATCAACTGGATTCACCAGAAGTAAACTAACAAAATTATAGACTTTTCATGTTGTGCACGAACAGAATATTGAGTTAAGGCCCGGTCACACAGGCCCCGATAACGATAACGAAAACGAGAACAATAACAATGCACGCCCTCGATTGGTTGAATGAGCGTGGGCGTATTCTGCGTGGAGCATTTCAACCAGTCGAGGGCGTGCATTTTTATCGTTCTCGTTATCGTTCTCGTTATCGAGGCCTGTGTGACCGGGCCTTAAATGAGTTTATTTCACCATTACAAACATTTAGAATTTCACAGCAAAGTATGTTATTACAAACAAAAATATATGTATATGTATTTTTTTTTTCCTTGTCAAACAAAAATAATATTAAAATGTTCGGAGTATGAAAGTGAGAACTTTGGGTTTATTTTTCCTGTCTACACACAGTGGGGCTAACTTAGCAGTATCCGAATTCATCATTCTTTATCGTAGAAACAATGAGCAGCAAGAACTGTTTCCTTTTCCTGGCGTAGTTTTCTGCAGAATTATTCTGCCTTAACGGCGCCTCGTAAGGCTTGTTGAGAGCCGTAAGGGTGCTCAGCGTTCAATTAACTCACATAGTAACCAATGCTGAATGCTTAATAAAAAAAATTAAAAAATATATTAAAACATAATATTTCAAGTCTATAAGTCTCTTGAAAACCAAACCAGATACTATATTAGATCACTAAACTTCTGATATCTTTTCATTTTGGGGCAGGTTAGTAGTTTTGAACTTTTGCTATTTAACCCAAGAAACAACACTCCTGGAAATATGTTGGGGTTTTTTCAAACCGACTTGCCGCTATTTTCATGAGGCACTCCTCAAATTCCCAAGATAAATAGGACCAACACTAAAACACTGGATACCTTTGGTAAATGTCAAAAACCAGTCTTGACACTTGGTGTATCATAAATAAAATAACAAATCTGTGAAAATTTGAACTCATGGTCATCGAAATGCGAGAGAATAATGGAAGAAAAAACTCCCTTGTTGCACAAGTTGTGTGCTTTCAGCTGCTTGAGATCGAGACCTCAGCTGAGGTCTCGATTCTACAAGAAAAAAACGAACAAGCCTTTTCCAAGAGCGGCTGAGCATCCCATGACATTCGACTTCTTTCTGATTGTCCCATTGGAATTGGAAGTCAATCAAAGAGAGGAGGTCATATTGCCCGGATTGCTAATAGTTGAATGAAATATAAATCTGATTATTTCATTCGTATGATTCTCTTGTATTGCAACTGATTGTAAAAAGCGAAGTGAAGCCAAGGATGAAGGGCGAATGGGGGGGGGGGGGTCATTGTATGCTTTCATAAAAAAATGCTTCCTGCTATTAACCGGAACCTCATAAGATGTCTCGACATTGAAAGCAGACTTAAGAACTTGCAAAGGTAATGGATGAAATTACAGTTAAACTTAAAAGAAATTGGTTCTTAAACTGGTCAACACTCCAAAAAGGAAAGAAACGGTGCCGGTGTCAGATGCAATTGTGTCCGCCATGCAATACTGTCCGCTCCGGACACTTTTGCATATGCAATCGTGTCTGGGGCTATGCAAAAACCGTCTGGCGACATGACTGTACATGTTTGTGCGCGCGAAAGCAAGCATGCATGCACCGAACCTACGTAATGCAGCATGAATATTCACGCATTTTATGATTGCAGCGAATACCCAACGGCCGAACATTTCCCATGTCATTCATAAAAAATATATTAGAACATATTTAAGTCTCTTGAAAACCAAACCAGATACTATATTAGAACACTAAACTTCTGATTTCTTTTCATTTTTGGGCAGGTCAGTAGTTTGGAACATTTACTATTTAACCCAAGAAACAACACTCCTGGAAATATGTTGGGTTTTTTTTTCAAACCGACTTGCCGCTATTTTCATGAGGCACTCCTCAAATTCCCAAGATAAATAGGACCAACATTAAAGGCACTGGATACCTTTGGTAAATGTCAAAAACCAGTCTTGACACTTGGTGTATCATAAATAAAATAACAAACCTGTGAAAATTTGAACTCATGGTCATCGAAATGCGAGAGAATAATGGAAGAAAAAACTCCCTTGTTGCACAAGTTGTGTGCTTTGAGATGCTTGAGATCGAAACCTCAGCTGAGGTCTCGAATTCAATTCAAAGTGTTAGTGAAAAAATACTCTTTTTTTTCACAAACTACGTTACTTCAAAGGGAGCCATTTCTCACAATGTTGTATAATAGCATCAACTCTCCATTGCTCGTTACCAATTAAAGGAATCAATGTGTGGTGAAGAGGTTTTTAACTAGTGGTTTTAACCCAACGAGGTTCTTGATAATTTTACCGAGACGAAGTCGAGGTAAATTATCAAGAACCAGGCTTCGGCGGGTTTAAACCATGTTGAAAACCGATTCAACACACTTTGAATCCCATTCATAAAGACATTTTTGGTTAAAAGGCGTAATAAAGTAAGAAACTCTGTAAAACTTAACCGTTTCCGAATGCTTGAGCTCTGTATGTTTCCACCTCCATGGTATTTTCAGTATTAACATGTTACATGCAATGTACGGGATACGACGTCCGTACGCGTGTGTTTTCCGGTTCCGTTCGTGCCTATGCGCGTATAGTCTTGGTGCATATACGCTGGTTTTCCTTTCACACACAGCGCGACCAACTCGCCGACAGCGCCTGCATCGCCCGCAACAAGAAACGTCTTGCATCAAGACTAGCGCGGAGTCTCCGCTCACAATCGGTTATAAACACTGGTCATTATCAACGGTTTAAACACCCCCACGTGACGCGCTCTCCACCATTAGCAAAAGCGAAACTGTCTGAGGTATTTATGAATAAGTTTTTATGCTAACAATTATTTTGAATTATTACCAATGTAGTGTCCAGTGCCTTTAAGGTATTATGGCACACGTTAAAAACGCTCGTCTCATGTATACCGCCCTTCTGTGAACCAGTTGGACTAGAAATGTATTTCAAAAGAGAATACTCCACTACATAAAATAACCCCCAAAATATGCGTGATCTGTGTTTTAATGATCGCTAGTTAGCTTACAATTGGCTTAGATAAGTCAGGTTCTGACATCTAGTCGTAGGCCTACTTCCCATCGTATTAGATTATTTTATTATTGAACCAAATTTAATCCCAATTTTTTTACATTCTGTGAGTTTACTCGGTTTGGTTGATATTTCATGATGAAGCTGCCTATAATGAAGATCTTACAATGGTCTGGTTTCGGTCTGCTGTGTTGGGTTATTTTGATAAAGATTGCGCAGCGGTGGTAGACTCCTCTCCAGGACGCAATCGGTTTCGACCAAATCGGCTCCGTACAAGTTGTTTGAGCTGTGTACGGAAATGCTAGTACTTGAAGCAAAAAACGACTGGACGCTCAAGTTACACATGAATAAAGTTTTACTTGTTTGGTTTTAAAAAAATCTAGTGAAGGTGATGAGGAAGTCAGGACAAATTAGTGGTACATAGTAGACGGAACGACAAAGATGGCGCATTGGTCCTTCACAGGACGCACTCGGTTTCGACCAAATCGGCGGGCCGTATCTTTAGCTTTGCGAGGAAACGTTCTTATAGGCCTTCTTTCACAAGAGACACTTAAAGGAACACGTTGCCTTGGATCGGTCGAGTTGGTCTTTGAAAAGCGTTTGTAACCGTTTGTTATAAAATGCACATGGGTAGAAAGATGTTGTAAAAGTAGAATACAATGATCCACACAAACATGCCTCAAAATTGCGTGGTTTTCCTTTTACCTCGTCGACTAACACGTCGGCCATTTATGGGGGTCAAAATTTTGACTCCCATAAATGGCCGACCATGTTAGTTCGCACAGTAGAAGGAAAACCACGCAATTTCGAGGCAAACTTGTGTGGATTATTGTATTCTACTTTTAAAACATCTTTCCAACCATATGCATTTTATAAAAAACGGTTACAAACGCTTTTGTTTTGACCAACTCGTCCGATCCAAGGCAACGTGTTCCTTTAATAATAATAATCAATAAATAATACTAATACCATTTATATAGCGCCTTTTCCTAAGGTTACAAAGCGCTCAGAGAATGAAAGGAAAAAAACAAAAATGGGAATGCAAACAAAAACCAAGAGGAAAACCACGTCTAGGCAAAGCTAGCAGCATTTAGCCAAGAAAATCCCGCGCAAAGCCGGTCTCTCTTTGACTAAAACCGCAGGCCAAGCACGCGAGATTTACTGATTGAAAATGAATGTTTTCACAGACCTTTTGAACAAGGTAACAGAGCTAGAACTTTTGGTTGAGTTTGGAAGGGAGTTCCACATCCTAGGGCCTGCAACTTAAAATGCTCTGTCTCCTGATTTTCTGATTTTCAGTTAATTAGTTATCCAATACTGGTCCATTAACAGAGAGTTGCGGGATACTCCAGATTCCTGTTTAAGGATGCAGTTGACTTCGACCACCAAATGAGGCTTCCTGCAAGTTATGTCAATGTGTTATTCGAATGTCAAGTTTGGTTCAAATAAGTGTCTTTTCAACGAACCCTAAACTCAGATCTGTGAGCTAAGGGAAACCTGAAGAAACCGGTCACTGACAAGGAAAAAAGTTGTTGCATTGGGTACAAGGTTGTGGTGTGGACCAATGCTAACATCCAAAAGCAAATTGCTGTCGGGTTTCTATGCTTAGCTTACCGTTGCTGTTGCAGTCTGCTGTACCGGGAAAATGGCTAAGGAGGTCCTGTTAGACTCCTCTCCGGGACGCACTGGGTTTCGACCAAATCGGCTCCGTACAAGTTGTTTGAGCTGTGTACGGATCAACAAGGGTGTTTTTTCTTTCATCATTTTCTCGCAACTTCGATGGCCGATTGAGCCCAAATTTTCATAGGCTTGTTATTTTATGCTTATGATGGGGCACACCAAGTGAGAAGACTGGTCTTTGACAATTACCAAACGCGTACCTTCCCTTTAACCAAATCTTATATTAAAGGCCAGTTCCGATTAAAATTGTACGCTCCAAAAGAGACTCGAGAATATCAGGTACATTTCTGAAACGGCAAAGCATGTAACGACCATGTTGGATTCGAAGGCCAAACCGTGACTTATTGGCGTCACTCTATTTTATTAAAATTAAAGAAAGGATGTGTATTCGTTGGGCCTTCACTTTGACAAAGGTCGACGTATTTGGCGGAAGAAGCAACACCCAACGTGCAAAACGTTCACACATTCAACGTATTCACACGCTAAAATATTTGAAGATGTTCTAAAAACAAAATTCTATACCCAAGCGCACCTCAGTGAACCCCTGCGAACCGCTAATCTGTGTCAAACTGGCCACGAACGAATGGCAAACGTGTCTCAACGAATGTCGACTTACGAACGTACATACGAATGGCAAACGCTGGCTCTACACGCAACCATGTGACAGGTCATTAATGTCGGAATCACAGGCTGTAACCAACGCCAGGAAATATTATACAGTTTGAGTCGTCTATTGTTATACGTTGGCAAAACGTATGTTATAACGCCGTCAACGTAATATCAGCATACCAAATGCCAAACGCGTCTCGAACGAGTGACAACTTACGAACATGCACCCATGTAATAACGTCAGGCACACATTTGCGCTTCACGCAACAGTTTTACAGGACCTGAATGTCTGTATCAAAGATTGTGTGAATGTCAGGATGTTGTGTTTAGTTTGAATCGTCTATTTGTAGGCATTTGATATCGTAGTTATAATGCGGGCAACCTAAAGTCGGCATCCTAGATTTGTTCAATCTTCTAGAAATTATCTTCGCCAAAACGTAACGTCGCGACGCGTCGGTGTCCTAAAATCGGCCTTGTCAACGTTGACAAAAAAATGCGTCAATGTATGTTACTTTGCATGCGGGGCTGAGAAGTTTTTCAATAAATACTATACACAGTTAGGTTGGATTTAGTTATCAATAATACAATTTAGTGTTTGTACTTTTGTGTTTACATTCCGTCTTTAGAATAAAAAATGTACATCAAAGCTACAGAAAACCAATATATAATTAAGGAAGGTTGAATTCAAACGTAAACAGCAAAATGTGAAGGTTTAGACTGTCACTACAGAGTATATGGCCCTTTTCGAATCCACGGCTGCGGCTTTTGATTCGGCTTCAGGCTCCGTCCTCTCGTCTGAAGCCCTGAGCGCGTGTCAAAACAAACGCGCCAAGCTAGCCTGAGGCGAAATCAAAGCCGAAGCCGTTGTTTCGAAAATGGCCTATGCATAATGGTGTGTATGAATTAGACATGATGTGCATTAAAAGAAGTAAATGACTATATAATGTAAGTTTCTACTGGTTGCATTATACAAAACAACATAACAACGCATAATAATACACTTATTATACCCAAATAAGTTATTACGGGCATAACGTGTCATGAAAACAAAAAACGGATATGACGTCAATGTGACGTCAAATGCCAATATCTGACAACCATAAAACTACGTTCCTCAAGCAATTTACTTATTTTCAAGCAAACGTTGGCCCGATCTGGGCAAGATAAGGTAAAAGTTGCTAAAGTTGGGCCAACCATAAATTTAATTGTCCCTATTGTTTTACTCATTCGTCAAACGAACGATGCACGCACATTGACGTTGGCCCAATATAGGTGTCGACGTTGCCAAACGTTGGCCCAACGTCGGCTCAACGTCTGCCACGTTTTTCCGATGAGAAAGTTTGTAGCGACGTTATTTGCCAGAGGTTGACCATTGTACAATCAGTCTGTCTAGCCTTTTCACTCCACTGCAGGAGTACAACCTCTTCACAAATTCTCCATTTCACTCTATGCAATGTCTGTTGCCAATGAATGCCCTTTTAATTACTTAGTTCATCTCTCCATCTTCTGTTTTGTCGCGCTCTTTTCCTTGTCCGATGTTGTGACGGAGTTTGCCAAACGTTAAACCCATGTCGGCCCAACGTCTGCAACGCTGTTGCGATGAGAAGTAAAGTTGTGGCGACGTTACATGTTGCCCAATATTGTACACTCTAACTTTTTACTAAAGATGGTCCAATGTGTACACGATAGCTGGGTTTATTCTGATATTTTAAAGCATTTGTGTTGTTGCTGTGTTCTGCATCGGGTCTACGGACAAAGAGGGCGCATCGTTAGACTCCTCTCCAGGACGTACTCGGTTTTGGCCAAATCGGCTCCGTACAAGTTGCTTGAGCTGTGTACGGAAATGCTGGTATTTGAAGCAATAAACGACTGGATTCACGCTCATGTTGCACATGACTAACCCCGTGAAAGCGTCTGAAATGCCTCTGACGGAAAACACATCGACGATATCAGTACTTAAGATCAATCGTAACATCTGCATCGGAGTCCAGCAAATGAAAAACATGCAACCAGCGATCAGCATCGTAGTGATGACGTTTCTTTTAGCCTTACTGAAGACACCATCTTGCTGATTGGCGTTAGCATTGTCAAGTTTGTGTCGAAGAACGAGAAGAATTCGAACGTACGAAAACGATATAAGGAATGCTGGAAGGATGTACTCGATGAGAAAAGTCCAACAAAACACAAAAACCTCGAAGATCTTTCCATTGGTACGATTGTAGCGGCACGTCCCCTTTATCACATGGTGTAAGAAAAGAAATATCAGCGCATATACAAAGCCGATGATCCAAGCAGCACACATTGAAACTTTGATCTTAAAGAGTGAGCAGTAGTTGCGGTGTTTGACCGGATGGCACGTGGCAAGAAAACGCTCCAGCGATATCACCACCAGATTGTACGTGGATGTTACATTGACTGCCCAAACAAAATATTCAGACTCAAGAAATCGACAAATAATTTCACCGAATATGTTTGCTTGCAACGTTGTCAGTAGAGAACTTTGTTTGATCCCAGTTATGAGGAGAAACACCAAACCAGAGACGAAGTCGATGATGGATTGGTGACGGATAAGTCGGTTAGTGAAGGAGCTGAACTGTTCACGTCTGACCGTCATGACGAAAATCACCAAACCGTTTCCGAGAATGGCTGAGCATCCGATGGTAATGCTGAACGCTATGACGAGAGAACCGGACTCCATTTTCTCAGAAACAACTAACAGGTAACTAGAAAAATGAAAGACGAAAATCGAGATCTGCGACAACTTGACGATATGGTTGGAAACTAGAAAAATGGGATCTGCGACAACTTGACGATAATATGGTTGGAAACTAACAAGTTAGTAACTAGAAAAGTGGGAGACGAAAATCGGGATCTGCGACAACTTGTTGACGATATGATTGTCAATTAATTTGTAGTGTCCAAGTAAAACCTCACACGGTTTTGTTCTCCAGAGAAATTGGACCTTAACGAGATCACACAAAGGGGGTGCAAGGCGTCTTCAAACATTAATATATTGATATGCTCGACTTAGTTCATCCCCTACCGAATCTATTCAGCAAACAAAAGTATTTTGAAGTCGGAATGTTATTCTTGTAGGTTGTGCTATAGTTAATAAAGTGCGTGCATCAGCGAAAAACAAAATAATTACTGTCGTGTTTCCAAACCGACGAAGTTGTTGGGCCACACGTGGAAATGCTCGTACTTGAAGCAATGAACAATAATTGGTCTAACACTTGCTCATGAACAATCCAATCAAAGTTTGTTCAGATCAGCTTTGCTTCTTCCCTTATAATAATTTCATCACTGGTGACGGGTGAAGTAGAAGGAGGTGAACTGTGTTATGTGACAGTCTTGACAAAAATCACCACATCGCTTGCGAAAATGGCAGAACTTGCAGTTACTGTACAAGCTTTCAAAGCACTGATGATCGCTGCCTGCTATATAGAAGTCGTTTCTTCTTCTTGTTCTTTCACCCAAAGAACATGTTGATGAACTCAACGTTCAATGTGAGTGTCGTTCTTGTCGTAGTGATGGAAATGAAAGGGAATTCTGCAGAGCTAGTTTTTAAAGATCAACACTAAGAGACTGCTGGTTGCAAAGTGATAAGTCCTATGCTGGTTGTGTTCGCAGGCAGACTTCACCTCGGCCCTCTAGTATAAGAAGCTAAGACAAATCTGTGTGTATTTATAAGGTCCCCTCCATAATCCATGTCAATAAAACATGTAAAACAATCCGTTGATACAGCAGTATCAATCATCTCACGAGGCTGGATGAAGAGACTGGATGATGCTGAAATCCCCACTGGGAAAACGTTTTTGGCGCGCAAGGCAAGTTTAAGCCCAGCTGACCGTGAAAATTAAAGTAGGCGGATTAAATGACGTCAATTGTTCAAAACGTCATAGTAGTAAATACTCAAACTTGTTTTTCTCGAATATTGTTTGTATCATTAGCACTCTGGAGCACGTTGCCACCTCTCTCATGTGGCTGTAACAGTGTGCTAGGCATGGTCTTACCACTATGGGAGCCTTGCTAGTATAGATCAGTATGCACTACCTCCCCAACTTTGTACGATTCAATTATGCTTAGAGTGCCTTGCTCAAGGACACAGGAGTGGTGTCGTGACCGGGAGTCGAGCCCATCGCACTACTTCTGAGTGCGTTGCCAAGCAACAGTAGCATGTATCCGCCCGACCTTATAAGAGGCAATGCCCAGTTTATATTCAAAATGATAACGAACAGAAATCATTAGTGATAATTAACTGCAACATGCCACATTTAAAACCAGTTTTGAATAACATATGGGTAATGGGAAGTATAGACCTTTCTTTTGTTGATAAACAAACAGCCTTGGTTGGTATGGTCGGCCGAATGTTAGTAAAACACTCAATTGAATTAACAGATGTTTTGACCAAATTCACAATTTTTGCTAACTTTTCAATTAAATAAAATACACCCCATAATGAATTATTTTGTTTTCAACAAAATCCACACAACGTTTCAGAAACTTTGTATCAATGTTAAAAACAGTAGCGATCTGTTTTGATTGCATTTATGGCTGTCGGTAGTTTTCCAGTCTGGGTGGCATAAAACTCGAGCTGTGACGTTGCAAGGTGTAACTGTGCTTTTTAT
Organism: Asterias amurensis; assembly: GCF_032118995.1. Taxonomy (NCBI): domain Eukaryota; kingdom Metazoa; phylum Echinodermata; class Asteroidea; order Forcipulatida; family Asteriidae; genus Asterias; species Asterias amurensis. The sequence goes on from NC_092652.1 coordinate 8,272,053, forward strand.
GAAACAAACGGGCTTTCAGAGTATAAAGAAAGATATTTAGCGTACAGGCCTATAGGGGTACACGTGTCCTTAGAAAACAGTAGAGTAATATGTATTGACAGCATTGAAAATATAGAAACTGCTTGTTCTTCTATCTAGGCCTCACATCTTTTTTAGGACAAATCTGCAACGGCCCTTTCTCGTGACGTAGCCTACTGTGATTGCGCACATTTCAAATCTTTAAGTATCCGTTCACTATATCTACTACAGTATTGTAACTAAGTAGGTCTACGGATGGGCGTTAACACCGTGCAAGAACCTTCGACCGGGAACACTGGACAATTTCCATTTCCATCGAGTTGGCCTACAGCTCCACTCAAAGAAGACAAAGGTGATGGCAATCAACTCAGCGGGCAGTACCATCAAGACCCGAAATGGCGCTCCCCTATAGAGGTCATTGAAGAGTTTTAATACCTGGGCGCCCTCATAGGTTCAACTGAGAATGAAATAAGAGTGAGGAGAGCCCTGGCATGGAAGGCCCTTCATGGCATGAGGTGGGTGTGGAGAGCTGGTCTCGAGGATGACATCAAGAGACGTCTGTTCGTTGCTACAGTTGAGTCTGTGCTTCTGTATGGAGCCGAGACATGGACTCTGACCGCAAATCAAGAAAGAGCACTAGACGGCGTATATACAAGAATGCTACGGATGGCCCTTGATGTACACTGGGAAGATCATATGCCAAACTCCCAGCTCTACGCTGCCCTACCAAGGGTAACTGTTAAGATCAGGGAACGAAGGATGAGGCTTGCTGGCACTGTGTACGCCATCCAGAGCTAGCTGTGAGCCCCCTAGTTCTCTGGGAACCCATTGACGGAATCAGGAACAAGGGCAGGAGAAGAGCCTCATTCGTAGACCAGCTGAAGAAGGACGCTACACAACAGGAAACATCTGAGCTTAGGACGCTGATGCTGGACCGGGATGCGTGGAAGACGACCATCAGAGTTTCCCGAGAAGGCGTCGGCTGAAGACCTCCTCTCGCTCAACTGACTGATTTCCATCCGGTTCAAATTTGTTGGGTACAAGCATGTTAGTTAACTCATCCAATTGTACATGCCAATTGTTCCATTATAATTTAATCAACTGCACACAATTTAATATCAAGATACGAACCAGACTTTCAAGAAGGCCATGGAGTATCGGTTAGCTATTCTGATATCTTTACAGAGCTTGTGTTATTGCAGTTTCTTGTATCGGGTCTATGGCCAAAGAGGGCGCATCGGTAGACTCCTCTCCAGGACGCACTCGGTTTCGACCGAATCGGCTCCGTACAAGTTGCTTGAGCTGGGTACGGAAATGCTCGTACTTGAAGCAATAAACGACTGGATTTACGCTCATGTTGCACATGACCAACCCCGTGAAAGCATCTGAAATGCCTCTGACGGAAAACACATCGACGATATCAGTACTTAAGATCAATCGTAACATCTGCATCGGAGTCCAGCAAATGAAAAACATGCAACCAGCGATCAGCATCGTAGTGATGACGTTTCTTTTAGCCTTACTGAAGACACCATCTTGCTGATTGGCGTTAGCATTGTCAAGTTTGTGTCGAAGAACGAGGAGAATTCGAACGTACGAAAACGATATGAGGATTGATGGAAGGATGTACTCGATGAGAAAAGTCCAACAAAACACAAAAACCTCGAACATCTTTCCATTGTTACGATTGTAGCGGCACTCCCCATTCCTCATATGGTGTAAGAAAAGAAATATCAGTGCATAAGCAAAACCAATGATCCAAGCAGCACACATTGACACTTTGATCTTGAAGAGTGAGCAGTAGTTGCGGTGTTTGACCGGATAGCACGTGGCAAGAAAACGCTCCAGCGATATCACCACCAGATTGTACGTGGATGTTACATTGACTGCCCAAACAAAATATTCAGACTCAAGAAATCGACAAATAATTTCACCGAATATGTTTGCTTGCAACGTTGTCAGTAGAGAACTTTGTTTGATCCCAGTTATGAGGAGAAACACCAAACCAGAGACGAAGTCGATGATGGATTGGTGACGGATAAGTAAGTTAGTGAAGGAGCTGAACTGCTTACGTCTGACCGTCATGACGAAAACCACCAAACCGTTTCCGAGAATGGCTGAGCATCCGATAGCAACATTGAACGCCGTAATAAGAGGACTGGTTGCCATTTTTCCTTTGACGTTCAGTTATAAACTGGAGTTCAAAAAGTATCTGATGGAATAATGTAATATACGAGTGGTAATCTATTCAGCTCAAAAGTTGTGCCGAGTGAGCATACATGAATTTCTTGCCAAATATAGACGGCAATCCTCTTCAGAGAATTCACACCTTTCCTATCAAACACAAATAAGGCAAGGCTTCAAAGGAGTCTCTAAACATCAATGTACGACTTAGCCCACGTCAGTATCTCTCAAGGCAAATGCATAATGCTGACTTTATATCCAAAACGTAGCAACCTTACCTTCTTATACGACTCTTCTGAATATAAAACTGGGGCGTCAATTATAAAGCACTTCTGCTAATTGCTTCAATTCAACCGTTTTGATTAATTCTGCTCGAAGAAAAAAAAACGTTTTAAATTTTGCAAGGACGCATTTATGGTTGTTCTCGAGCCTGGAATATTTGCCCATTAAATTTGGCCTTTACGTTGCGTAAAGACAATGTCAAAAATTTTGCCAAGGTCAAAATGTATTGACGTTTAAATCTCCTGTTGAAACATAAAATCCCGATGGGTTCTTTGAGCAGCTTTATGCCTACTGCCAAACAAAAAAGACGCATATTCAACTCGGTTTTTTTTTATAGGTAGAATGTGCGGTTAAAGAATAGGCATTAATAGCAAGGACGCTCTATGTTATTTGAATAGGGAAAGGTCTGTTAATTGTTGTTTGGTTTGCACCCCCCCCCCTCCTTTTTTTTCAAAAGTTAAAAATAATAGAGTTCGAGGTAGCGTGCGTCAGCAAAAAGGACCCACTGGGAAGTAATTTGCACGGGAGCATTGTATCTGGAACAAAGTGTCACTTCCATTACGTAGTCCGAAGTGGTGGTAATTCAATATTTAGGATTTCAGGCATAATTCAATATTGATAAAAAGCAATTTTATCAATGATTTTATTGAAGGTTATCGAGTATTGAATAAAATGCAACTTGATTTTATGAAGAAAAAAAAACTGTTTCTGGAATAAAACGGAAGACCAGCATATAAGGAACTATTTTATCGGGTAAGTGTGTTGATAGAAGTAGGCCCCTGATGATTGAACATATTCACACTGGCCGTCATAATCACAATAACCTTAGTTGTGCCACTTTGGGCGTATTGAACGTCTACAACTTGATGTAGAGTGTTACTGCCAGTCTCCAATAAGGGCCTACGCATTGTTCTTCCTGAGCCTGGATAAACACAATCGAACAATTAAAACAACCAAAGGTAAACCTCGCCTTTAAATCGCGTTTTGGAACGCGAGGGTTGTTTCATGAGAAATAATTAGTAGGTCTGTTGCAATTCTTAAAGACACGACACTTGGTAAATTGTCAAAGACCAGTCTTCTCACTTGGTGTATCACAACAGTGCTTAAAAAAAACATGTGAAAACTTGAGCTCAATTGGTCGTCGAGGTTGCGAGAAGAAAAAACACCCTAATTGCCACACGAAGTTGTGAGCTTTTAGAGATACATGATTTCGACAGGCTAGCATAATATGTTTAGCCATTTATGCTTAAACGGTTTGGGTACCTTTTCAAAATGTCCATAGATTTACATTAAACTTACATTTGAAGATAATGATAGTGGAAAGCTTCCCTTCAAATTGAGGTGCTGTAGTTTTTGAGAAACGAGTAAAACAATATCATGAAAATACGTTTGTAAATGCGTAAAATAATTTTCGTCCCATGAGACGAAAATTATTTTCATGACATTGTTTTACTCATTCCCCCAAAACTACAGCACCTCAGCACGAAATATTTTCAGGGAAGCTTTCTACTATCATTATCTTCAAACTGTGTAAGTTTAGTGTAAATATGTGGACACTATGTTTTTGTCCTACAAAAAGTGCATACACCCTTTAAATTTGCGTGTCCAGAAAGTTCTTGCATAAATCATGTATAGACAATGAGCATGTTCAACTTGCCTACACGTTTCTCCCAATGTTGCATGCGTTGTCAATTTGATTTGAATTTCCCCGCCGGTCACCTGATAATGAGCCAGCCGATGACGTAATTGCAACGCCATGTATGCAACTCGAGGAAGCTGGGATATGAATATGTTAATGTTTTGAATGTAATTTGTTTTGAATGTAATTTGTTATAAACATATTTTGTACTTTAAATAGAAAGGACAAGTGTTGAACTTTGTGTTTTGGCATCGATCGATCGGCCATCTGGGTCTCGAGAAAATAGTGAAAGACCGATTCACACTTTTGCATGACATCGATGAAAAATGAAAATGAAAAAAAAAAACGCTCACTGAGCGATAAACTGCAAACATGACATATCGGACAGAAATATTTCAAGGGATGTGTTCTACCGTCATTATTATTAGACCGTGTGAGTTTTTTATGTTAATCTGTGATCTTCACAATTTTTGTTTCTTACCAATTCAACGTTCCTTTAAGGACAAATCTGCAATGGCCCTATATCAAAATGTCTTTCTCATGACATAATGTGACTGGAAAAAAAATACAAATCTTAAAGAATCCGTTCACCTATCTACTACTGTTTAAAACTAAATAGGCCTATACGGTAGGCGTTAACACCCTGAAAGAACCTTCGACCGGGAACACTGGACACATTTCATCCGGTTCAAATGTGTAGGGTAATGTTAACTCTTTAAATTAAAAGAACACGTTGCCTTGGTTCGGACGAGTTGGTCTTTGAAAAGCGTTTGTAGTAGAAAGATGTTTTAAAAGTAGAATACAATGATCCACACACATTTGCCTCGAAATTGCGTGGCAATTAATTTTTATGGGAGTCAAAAAATTGACTCCCATAAATGGCGGACCGTGTTATCCGACGATGTAAAAGGAAAATCGTGCAATTTTAAGGCATGTTTGTGTGGTTCATTGTATTCTACTTTTACAACATCTTTCTTACCATATGCATTTGATAACAAACGGTTACAAACGCTTTTTCAAAGACCAACTCGAGCGATCCAAGACAACGTGTTCCTTTAACACCCTACAAGAACCTTCGACCGGGAACACTGGACACATTTCATCCGGTTCAAATGTGTAGGGTAATGTTCACTCATCAAATTGCACAGGTCAATTGTTCCATTATAATTTAACAACTGTACAAAATTCATAAAGTAAGGAACCAAACTTTCATCGAAGATGGAATACCGGTTTGTGTTGTGTTTTTTTAACACTTTTAAAAAATGCAACGTTGATTCTGATATCTTTACAAAGCTTGTGTTATTGCAGTTTCTTGAATCGGGTCTATGGACAAAGAGGGTACATCGTTAGACTCCTCTCCAGGACGCACTCGGTGTCGACCAAATCGGCTCCGTGCAAGTTGACTGAGTTGTGTACGGAAATGCTCGTACTTAAAGCAATACACGACTGGATTCACGCTCATGTTACACATGACCAATCCCCTGGCAGCACCCAAGACGGTTCCTGCTGAAAACCCCTTAACGAGTTCAGTACTTAAGAACAATCGCAACATCTGAATCGGAGACCAGCAAATGAAAAACATGCAACCAGCGATCAGCATTGTAATGATGACGTTTTTCTTGGCCTTACTCAAGACGCCATTTTGCTGATTGGCGTTAGCATTGTCAAGTTTGTGGCGAAGAACGAGGAGTATCCGAACGTACGAAAACGATATGAAGATCACCGGAACGATATACTCGACGAGAAAAGACCAACTAAAGACAAAAACCTCGAAGATCTTTGCGTTTTTAGGATTGAATGCGCACTTCCCATCACTTACATGGTGTAAGAACAGAAATACCAATGCATAAGCAAAACCAATGGTCCAAGCAACACACATCGAAACTTTGATCTTGAAGAGTGAGCAGTAGTTGCGGTGTTTGACCGGATAACACGTGGCAAGAAAACGCTCCAGCGAAATCACCACCAGATTGTAAGTGGATGCGACATTGACTGCCCATATAAAGTAATGAGAGTCAACAAATCGACATATGATATCGGTGAAAATGTTAGCTTCCAACATTGTCAGTAGAGAACTTTGGTCGATTCCAGTCATGAGGAGAAACACCAAACCAGAGACGAAGTCGATGATGGATTGGTGACGGATAAGTCGGTTAGTGAAGGAGCTGAACTGTTTACGTCTGACCGTCATGACGAAAATCACCAAACCGTTTCCGAGAATGGCTGAGCATCCGATAGCAACATTGAAAGCGGTAAGAAGAGGACTGGTTGCCATTTCCCCTTTGGCGTTTAGTTATAAACTGGAATTCAAAAAGTATTTGATGAAATAATGGTATCTGAATGATAGTCCACTCAGTTCACGCGTTGTGTCGTGCGAGCATACATGAATTTCGCACCTTTCCTATCGAAAAACAAGGAAAGGGTTTAAAGGAGTCTCTAAACATCAATGTACGATTCAGCTTAAAGCAAATGCAGAAAATGCTATCTTTATATCCGAAACGTAGCAACCTTTAACCTTCCTAAACGACTTTTCGGAAGAAGAAAAATGGGGCATCAACAAAGCTGTTTTATGTTTTGCTTTAATTCAACAATTTTGTTAAATTTTGCTGGAAAAAACTCGTCAGTTTTTTTTCAATTTGGCAACGGCGCCTTTGTGGTTGTTTTCGAGCCTGGAATATTTGCCCATTAAATGTTGACCTTTAAGGCGCGTAAAGCGTCAATGTCATAGACTTCGCCAAGGTCAAAATGTATTGACGTTTAAGTCTCCTGTTGAAAAATAAAATCCCGATGGGTTCTTTGAGCAGCTTTAAGCCTACTGCCAAATAAAATAGACGCCTGTTCAACTCGGTTTTTTTTTAAGATAGAATGTGCGAAGGCATTACTAGCAAGGACACTCCAAGTTATTTGAATAAGGAAAAGTCTGTTAACTGTTGTTTGGTTTGCACCCCCCCCTCCTTTTTTTTTTGTTTTTTGTTGTTCAAAAGTAAAAAATAATAGAGTTCGAGGTAGCGTGCGTCAGCAAAAAGGACCAACTGGGAAGTAATTTGCATGGGAGCATTGTATCTGGAACAAAGTGTCACTTCCATTACGTAGTCCGAAGTGGTGGTAATTCAATATTTAGGATTTCAGGCATAATTCAATATTGATAAAAGCAATTTTATCAATGATTTTATTGAAGGTTATCGATTATTGAATTAGATGCAACTTGATTTTATGCAGAAAAAAAATATATTTCTGGAATAAAACGGAAGACCAGCATATGAGGAACTATTTTATCGGGTAAGTGTGTTGATGGAAGTAGGCCCCTGACTGAACCTATTTACACTGGCCGTCATAATCACAATAACCAAGCTTAGTTGTGCCACTTTGGGCGTATTGAACGTCTACAACTTGATGTAGAGTGTTACTGCCAGTCTCCAATAAGGGCCTACGCATTGTTCTTCCTGAGCCTGGATAAACACAATCGAACATCTAAAACAACCGAAGGTAAACTTCGCCTTTAAAGGGTTTTTTCATTGAGAGGTAGGTCTGTTGCATTTCTTAAAAACACGACACTTGATAATTGTCAAAAGACCAGTCTTCTCACTTGGTGTTTCACAACAGTGCATAATATAACAAACCTGTGAAAACTTATATTCAATATTGGTCGTCGAAGTTGCGAGAACAAAAAAAACCCTAATTGCCACACGAAGTTGTGAGCTTATAGATGCTTGATTTCGACAGGCTAGCACAATTTGCATAGCCATTTACATGTATGCTTAAATTTGCGTGTCCAGAAAGTTCTTGCATAAAATCATCTATAGACAATGAGCAGGGTTAAACTTGCCTACACGTTTTTCCCAATGTGGCATGTGTTGTCAATTTGATTTGAATTTCCCCGCCGGTCACGTGATAATGCAAAGCCATGTATGCAACTCGAGGGAGCTGGGATATGAATCTGTTAATGTTTTGAATGTAATTTGTTTTGAATGTAATTTGTTATAAACATATTTTATACTTTAAATAGAAAGGACAAATGTTGGACTTTGTGTTCATTGTTTATGCAAGTAGCCTAATGATTGAAAAAACACTCGACCGCCCTCCCCCGACCCAACGACCCGGGCTCGATGGTATGCCGGATACCCTGCATCCCAAGCGCGCTTGTACTGGGCCAAGTCTACACAAACCAACCATACATGCATGTATGCGGAAGTGAAACTGATCCTAATCGCTATGACGGCCGGTCATAATCAGCCATTCCCTACACACAACCGGAAGATTTCAATCACTGGCTTCTTGTAATACACTAAGGAGTGGTACGTGCGTTCGTGGTTCGTGGTAGTAGGAAATCACTGTTTGGCACCGAAAGTGCAGCTACTCATCTCTATTTTTATGCGTATACTAGATTTCCATTGTAAACGGGGATCCTGAGGGAGGCCCCCCCCCCTTCAAAGAAAACGCCAGTGTTGAGGTTCTAAATCGAAACCAAAACTAGATATTTTACGTATCAAGTTTCCGTTTACATAGACACAAAGGGTCTAGGCCTGTTTCTTTTGTAGTCCAAGATGTTGACTGCCAAACCCTTGGCTTTCATACGAAACAACAACTCGACCAGCAAGTGACTGGAGTCTGGAGTTATTGGGTTGATGTTGGCAGCGCCTTTTCTTTGATGCAAATTCGTTCAACATGTTGCAGCATGGAGCAATAAGGTGGCACTAATTACCAGCCTGGTGCACAATACTGCTTGTGCATTGAGAAGATTACACTGTCTGTGTGGATGGTGAGTCATGGCTGTCTTGAACCCGACCTTGCGGGTGTTATTGCTACTATGCATTTGTTTCACTCTTGGAGAGGCAAGTGAACCTTGGAGGTAAGATTAAGAACTTATATGAATTTAAGAAGATTCACGCAGACCCACTCCCAGTAAACTGGGCTTTCCGAACAACAATGTAGGCCTACTCATTTTAAAACAATGTTGACATTGCATATTCTACAAACAGTCAAGATTGTTAGTGTTAAATTAGTACAGATTACATGGCCCAGTTACTGAGTCTCAATCCCTATAAATATTGATCTAATTCTAAAGAAAGAGATACGTCATGAGTATTAAGTCTTCAAAAAACACAACAGAATAAAAAAAGGCTTGTGTGATATAGGTGATCAGAAGGCGGATTTTCACATTTAAAAATGTCTGTAGTAGGCCTATAGTTCCTTTTTTTTTTTTATGCAAGTCGCCAGACACACGAGGCCTGGAGGCCACTTCAAGGTGTGGGCTACAATTATTTTTGTCCAGAGGCCATTGCAACCTACTCCTAGGGCTGAAACGGGGTTTATCCCTTTTACAGTCCATATGGATGTAGGCTTGGGTATCATCAGTCCGAAGCCTGGCCGGTAGAGCAGAAAGCACTACCTCCCCAATTTTATGTAGCAAGTGTCACGACCGGGATTCAAACCCACACTCTGCTGATCAAACACCAGAGCTTGAATCTGGTGCTCTTAACCGCTCGGCTATGACACGCCATAACTGATGAAAAGGAATGATTTATGTTTTTTATTTGCATCTCAGCTAAAAAACGTAGCCTTTTGAAGAGGGCTCTCACCCTGAATTATTTATCAACTCAAACCTGAAGCAATAGGCATTACATTCAGTGGCGTAAGCTATAAGCTATTATGTCTGTACCCCCTCCCCATTTAAAAGCTTGACTTATTTTAGATTTTAAACAAATTCCAGAGAAAATATGTTGCACTTTCTCTGAATGTGTTATTCACAATGCTTTGAAACTGTATAGGTCATTGGCATTATTTTACATTTTACACACAGACAATTATTTTTATAATTAGTCAGATTATGGAACAAGAGTTCTGAGAAAGGGGACGTGTAAAAAATGCAAAAATGGAAATTGTACATGTTGTTGTTGGAAATAATGGCACCTCCTCGTGCACCCTGACCAAAAGTTGTTAATGCCATTTCTTTTAAGAGTGACTACCAAAGGTACACCTTCCCTTTAAAGCTCCTGGATTAGACTTTTGGACAAGTCGTTAATGGTCCCACGCAGAGAGATAGTCGAGTTTCACTGCTCTAGTGCGAACTGCTGGTTGCCGATTACTACTCCACATTAGTAGAGTCGGGCAGCGCGCAGTAGTCGCGCAACCAACAGTTCGCGCGGAGAGCACCGCTGCAACTCGACTATCTCACCGTGTGGGACCATAAACGACTTGTCCACAAGTCTACACCTGGATAGGTTCTTGCATTGTACCAACAAAAACATTATTTGTAGCTCATGGTGACATCTTCATATAGGCCCAAAGGTCGACATCGGGAAAAGAGACCTGGCCCTAGTTAAGCCTAGTCTCACTTCCTGTTTGAAGACAAAGCACAGGGTGTGATGTATTGTAAAGAGAACCTGATAAGACTAAATCAAAAAGTGCACTGAGGCTACCTCCAGCCAGATTTGTATCTGAAATACTGTCACTAAATTAATAATAGTATTTCGAGACATCCTAAATCTACATTGCTTGTGTTTTTATTGCCACAGTCAAAACAAGATTGTGTGTTTCACTGAAACTGGATTTAGGTTTTGATGAAATTAACACATGATACATGTACATGATAGGTTGGTTGGTTGAATAGTGTACTTGACAACTGCGTTGTATGAATGGATTTACCCTTGGATGTGTTTAAAGGCAGTGGACACTATTGGTAGTTACTCAAAATAATTATTGGCATAAAATCTTTCTTGGTAACAAGTAATGGGGAGAGGTTGATGGTATAAAACATTGTGAGAAACGGCTCCCTCTGAACTAATGTAGTTTTCGATAAAGAAGTAATTTTTCATGAATTTGATTTTGAGACATCAGATTGAGGTCTTGAAATCAAGCATCTGAAAGTACACAACTTCGTTTGAGAAGAGTGTTTTTTTTTATTTCATTATTATCTCGCAACTTCGACGACTGATTGAGCTCAAATTTCAGGTTTTTGTATTTTATGCATATTATTGAGATACACCAGGTGAGAAGACTGGTCTTTGACAATTACAAATAGTGTCCAGTGTCTTTAAGCTATGCTTTTATGGCTTTCAGCTACTTGGTGTTCCTTTCTGGATCTCACAAGTACATTCCATGTGGATTCCAGGGGGAATAAGCCCTCAGAACAAATAAGTATCCCGTTCAACAAGGCACTTGACATAGTATGTTCTGCCCCAGATTGGAATAATTATTGGGTCTGGCCTAACTGGCATTGGGTGACCTGTGTTCACAGTTAAGAGCTACAGCCTGGATTGTAGTCTTGTGGACAAGTCGTTAATGGTCTGCCGCGGTGAGAAAGTTGAGTTGTGGCGGTGCTCTCGCAAGATCACTGCTCTTGCGCGAACTGCTGGTTGCTGACCCCCATTAAATGGGACCATAGTCGTGAGAGCAGTAGTCTGGCGGGGCCAACAGTCCCGTAAGAATACTGCAGAAATTGCAGGGAGATCAGAATAGAGTCGTGACGCTATCATCGCGACAGACATTTAACAACTTATCCTCAAGTCTACCTGGATTCCCGCAGGCACAATTTGTACACAGCCCAATAGAAGAAAACATCATATTTGATATGGCATTGTGGTTGCATGGTCTGATTTTTATCAACTTTTGATGAAAGGAGAAACATCTCATAACTTGTTCAGCTGTTATTTTTTTAAATGATTAAACTTATAAAATTAATGTGGAAATTATAACACAAAAATATGAAGTTTTCAAATTTTTTATGACCTTTTTAGTATCTAGCCCGCCAGATAGGCTCTTATTGTAGGAAAATAGAAACAGTCCAACTTTGGTTGGTGTTCAAGGAGCCTTTAGCTAAAGTTAAAGCTATACTGGGTACCGGTTTTGCAAGATATTTAAAAAATACCTGAATCCAAAGACACATGACTGCTAGCCTGGCAATCAGGGTCATCATCATTCATCAATCAGTCTTGGGAAAGTAAAGCTTAGAATCTGTTGTATGTTTTTTGCAAGCATTATCTGTTTTGTTTCAGTGCCTGATTTTTGCTACATGTAGCGTTCTTGAACCCAAAATGTCTAGCTTTTTGAGGTCTGTAAAACTTAGTATTTAACATTTAAAACAGAAACAAAGTATTTCTAACCAATTAAAAATCAATGTTGCTGATTTGTCTTATCATGTCAATAGTATTTATTGAGTGAAAATGCCCTCTTGTTGTATGTACAATTGAAGACACTTTTTAGTACATCAAAAGGATTATACATAATATGTACAATAATGGCGCTTTCGGATTAATACAAAAAATAAATCGACCTTGGCACTGAAAGAGATAAGCAGTTAATCAGAAAATTCCATTGTTGCTCTGGCAAATGCTGTCAGGGACAATGGGTCATCAATACAAGAATCACTGCCACTGTTAAACAACTTCAACAGATTCTTGATTTTTTTTTTATAAATATAATTTATTTCTTTACTGCAACGCAATACATTGATGCAATTTGCTTTATAAAAAGACAACTTTATTAAACGAAGGTATTAGAAAAGAAATAGGCTAAATACTCTTAAATTACCTTTTTTCTGTCTGCTTTCTGTTTGCAAGCATCATCAGTCCTTTTAAACAACTAATTCATAAACAGCTCAGACAGTTTCGCCATTCCTATTGGTGGAGAGCGCATCACGTGGGTGTGTATAAACCGTTATTTATGACCAGTAAAAAGTGTTTAAATATGGGCGTGACACGCAAGCTTGCACCTGTGATTATAAGACAGTTTTTTTTGGTCGAGAGTAACGGCCAGGACAGTTGTGCCACATCACGCGAACGGCGCGACGCGCACAGCATTCCCTTATAAGGAGTTGTTTACCCGAGGGCGGCGGTGGGCCTTACCATTTCATAGCTGGAGGGGTGTTGTGTTGAAAGAAATCATTGAACAACTAGAATTTTTGCATTTATTTTACTTTTTGACAAAAAAGTGTTTTTGACCGAAAAGGTATGTATGAATGGGAATCAAAGTGTGTTGAATCGGTTTTCAACTAGTGGTTTAAACCCGCCGAGGCCTGGTTCTTGATCATTTACCTCGACTTTGTCTTGGTAAAATTATCAAGAACCAGGCCTCGTTTCAACACTTTTTACTGGTCATAAACAAAGGTTTATACACACCCACGTGACGCGCTCTCCACAAATAGGAGTAGCGAAACTGTCTGAGGTATTGATGAATATTCTTTTAAAGACACTCACACTATTTGTAACTGTCAAAGACCAGTCTTCTTTCTTAGTGTATCTCAACATATGCATTTAAATAACAAACCTGTGATAATTTGAGTTCAATTGTTCGCTGAAGTTGCAAGATAATAATGAAAGAAGAAACGAAGTTGTGTGCTTTCAGACGCTTGAATTTGAGACCTCAAAATCTAACTCTGAGGTCACAAAATCAAATTCATGGAAAATAAATTCTTCCTCATTTCATACAAAATGTTTTATACTATCCCCATTACTCATTACCAAGGAAGTTTAAATGCTAATAATTATTTTAAGTAATTACAAATACTGCCTTTAAGTAGCGATTGTTGTTTATTGCGTGTAAATACAATGTAGACTATTATTTTGTATGTCTGTTTCTTTTATACCGTATTTAGATTGCGATTCCAGCGTGGAGTATGTGTTGGTCCCCTTGTTAAACCCGGATATATCTGCAGATGGACATGTGAGTTTTGACACTTTTAGGCTTAAAAGAATAATAATAATGAAGCATTTCCCAACACTTTTTTTAAATTTGGCTCACTTCATCTGAGCATTCAAGTGCTTTAAAACGGGCATGATACTTCTTGGAAGCATGAATGCAATTGCCTTGATGCTCCCTGGCCATTGCCTTGGTGCCTATTCAAATGTTCCATTTGTTTATTTCGGTTCCCTCACAAATCTGCTCTTTACTACAAAGACAAAAAACTGCTTGCCCTTACAAGAACTAAAGTACTAGGTCTACCTCAAGGTCATTGCCTTGATGCCCCATTTCCCGCATAAGTGCCCTTTACTTTAGGAAAAACTGCTTGCCCTTTACTTAGGACAAAGTACCGAGCCTACTTCATAGGCCATTGCATTGATGCCCCATGAAACAATCGAGATGAAGCTTATATTTCCCAAAAAACATTCTTGCCCTTACAAGAACAAAGTAGATCCTCCATAAACCCACAGTTAGTAAACAATCTGTAATTAGAATTGCAATACCTCAAAGTTACCCCTGCTTGGCCTTGATGCCCCTTCAAAAGATTTCTCATAGACTATTAGGGTTTTCTTAATGGAAGCGCCCTTTGCAAAATGAAAATGGCCTTGCCCTCTCAGAGATCATGAGCATCCAGGCCTGCATGATCGAGATACATAATAAGGAGCTGAGCTGATGATCTCTGCACCTAGTTTTGATGTACATAATTATATATGCGCAAGCTTAAATAGTTTGTGTTATGAGTGTGTCAAAAGATACAGTGTGATCCATCAATTAACACGTCCATGTAGACTTGATGATGTAGAACATGTCCTGTAATTGTAAAGATCAGTGGACCATGCTGAAACATAATAGTACAAAACTCCAGTTATGTTCATGTGATGAATTTGCTGCAGCCGATTTCAACAAACGCTGGGATTAATGCTATCTCGAGTTAGGAGTTAGGACACGAAACCCAACCTAACTGAGGATGGTTCACTGCGTCCTACGTCTGTATATAGATACAGAACTTACAGTCCCAAGAGTAATCGTAATGTGTGTTATGCCAAGAATTGTTATATCCAGTCAGTTTCCTTTTTGGTTTATTATTGGATATATCATATTAAAATCATATCCACGTATAAGGATGACTGCTGTTTCCCTGGTTGTATCAACTTAGGTGTGATCCCCGGCTACACAGCCATTAATAAAGTTGTATGGCTTCGAACTGGCACCCCTGAAAAATGATATTGACAAAAAAAGTGCCAACATAGGGCTAGATATCTCAGTTGGTAGAGCCCCATGTATATCGAGTAGGTATTTGGTTCACTTTGTTCAGTCCCAAATGTTTTGGGACTATTCACACGTACTCCGTACTATAGGCCTTCGGTCATACCAGGGCTGTCATGGCAATACGGGCACTGGACACTATTGGTAATAATTGTCAAAGACCAGTCTCCTCACTTGGTGTATCTCAACATATCCACAAAATAACAAACCTGTGAAAATTTGACGTCAATTGGTTGTCAAAGTTGCGAGATGATAATGGAAGAAAAACATCCTTGTCACACGAAGTTGTGTGCTTTCAGATGCTTGATTTCGGGACCTTAAAATCTAATTCTGAGGTCTTTAAATCAAATTGTTGGAAAATTTCTTCTTCCTCAAAAACTACGTAACTTCAGAGGCAGCCGTTTCTCACAATGTTTTATACTATCAACAGCTGTCCATTGCTTGTTATCAAGTAAGTTTTTATGCTAACAATTATGTTGAGTATTTACCAATTGTGTCCACTGCCTTTAAGCAAGTATTTGAAGCCTATCATTTAAGAAAAACCTCTTTATTTCTGTATTTTTAAACTCCAGCTCTAGAATGCAGTTGTGTTGCAGGTACCTACTGCAGTCTTAACACACATACTTGTACAGTGTGCGAAGTCACCACAGACGAGTGTATTTCCCCTTGCCGGTACCCTTGCCAAAATGGCGGAAGTTGTGAATTGGAAACTGCAAGCTGCAGTTGTCAGACCGGATTCGTTGGTGAAGACTGCAGTACCGTCGAAACTGCTCCAGCCATAACTGAATCGCCGTACCCACCAGTCCAGCCAAGTACCTGCGAGCGTGAATGTTTAAACGGTGGAGTTTGTGTGAGTGGCACTTGTGATTGCCCCGTGGGGTACTACTACCCTGACTGCAGCCTTTGCTTACCTCGCGAGCACCCAACGAAATGTATAGAATACTGCAGAGTGGAGTGCCAAAACAGTGGCGACTGTCTGACAACAAACCAGAAGTGCCACTGTACTGAAGGTAAAACAGAAATTACTGCAAACAAGTTGTACTTTGGTACAGTTAAGGTTTGAAATTCATCTGTTTATTAGCTTGATTTGTCCATCTATTTCATTTCTTGTAATTTCTGATGTTCATCTTTTTTTCACATTATAAACAAATCCTGCTGTTTGGTCTACTTCTCTAGCGCTGAGGACACTGTCCCCCGAATCTTTAACTCCTTGGTTTACCAAAAGGTTGAAATACCATCATTTCAAACAAACCTAGTAGAATTTGTATCCCAGTTTCAGACTTTTTTGTTAGCAAGGACTCACTTCCCTGAATTTCTGTTCATCTTCAAGGTTCATTAGACAGCTAAATCCGGTGAAGGCAGAGCATTGTACTTCCTCCACATATTGATCACGAAACTTTTTTGGTATAAAAAGCACTGGAGAGCTGTTGATTGTTATAAAACGTTATTAGAAACAAACATTTTGAGAAGTATTTCACTTCAGAGTAATGTGGTTGTGTAAAAAAAAAGGTAGCAGTTTTTTATTCCCCAAAATTTTATTCTGAGAAGCGTACTGTTACAGTTGTCAGATTGGTATTCATGTTATGGGTCTTCTTCCTCTGGGACATTTTTTGCTCTGTGTTTTCGGCGATAAAAATGTGACATTTCACATGTTAAAGGCAGTGGACACTATTGGTATGTACTCAAAATATTTATTAGCATAAAACCTTAATTGGTAATGAGTAATGGGGAGAGGTTGATAGTATAGCACATTGTGAGAAATGGCTCCCTCTGAAGTAATGTAGTTTTCTAGAAAGAAGCTCACGTAATTTTCCACCAATTTGATTTCAAGACCTCAAGTTTGGAATTTAGGGTCTCAAAATCAAGCATCTGAAAGCACAACTTGTGTGACCAGGGTGTTTTTCTTTTCAATATTATCTCGCAACTTCAATGAACAATTGAGCTCAAATTTTCACAGGTTTGTTATTTTATGCATGTTGAGATACATGTACATCAAGTGAGAAGACTAGTCTTTGACAATTATCAATAGTGGCCACAGTCTTTAAGTGGTATTTGATATACATCCTAATACAAGATACATGTATGTAACAACAGTCGAACGGTTCCCAAAAACCAAAGTTACAGTGTATACTTGTCCCTAAAATAATTTGTCTGGTTTGAATTGTTTAGATTTCACTGGGGAGGATTGTACCCTTTGCATCCCTTCCAAAGCTAGGAGGAACTGCACTGACATCTGCACCGTGCTGTGTGCAAACGGCGCAACATGCAATGTAAAGACACGCAAATGTGAGTGCACCAGTGGTTGGATGGGCGGAGACTGCCAAGAGCCCTGTCCACCAGGAAGATTTGGGCAGAACTGCTTGGGGCGGTGCGAGTGCCTACTCGGACCGTGTGACCCACTAACTGGACAATGCCTGTGTGATCCAAACGCTCCAATTGGCCCAGACTGTATTGCTCCTTGTGACTGCCATGTGGATGGGGTGTGCCGAACACAAGCCAACTGCCCATCAGGTAGGCACAGAGCAAATCATACTGCTGAGCAGATGTTTTTGCTAAGAAAAAAATAGTAGTGCACAGACGCAACAATGTAAACTTTATGGAATACTGGCAGGTACCTTTTTCCGCTCAGCAAGATATTTCTGTGCTTAGCATTTTTTTTTTTATGCTTACAGGTTTTATTAAATTTGGCCCTGGTACCTCTGTTTTTGATAGAAAGACCATTTTTGTTTGTATTTATCCTACCAGTTATCCACCAATCAAAAATAATAGTAGTGTAAACTTTATGGAATGTTGGCCTGTAACATGCTTCTGCTAAGCAAGATTTTCCGTTACTTAGCAATTTTTGTGCTGACAGGGAAAGTAGGCCAAATGGTGGATTTCAAAAAGAGTTTAGACTAGTCTTATCTTGAGATAGGACGAGTTGTTCGTAATAACTTGGGACTATAGTCCTAAGTTAGGACTATCTTTGTGAAAACCCTAGATCAAAAATGTGTTCAAATAGATTGAATACAATTATAGCAAATAGCAAGACTGTGTCAAATTCAAAACCTCAGGTAAAAACACAATCAAAATAAGGAAATTTTGCATTAAACTAGGAATGTACTAAATTGTTGAAACATTTGTTCTGTTTCAGTGGGAAGTACTCCAGTGAGCCCAACACCTCCAGTCTTGGGCCCCACGACCCTGGGTCATCAGGGGACCGGTGGGCTGATAGGAGATTCACTCGCTAAACAGGAGAAGTTTCCAATGATGGTCGCCATTGTTGCCACAGCTGCTGGGGCCATTGTTCTACTGGTTGTAGTCATCATACTGGTGGCATTCCTCGTTAAAAGTCGGCGAAATTACACAAGGTCAGTGGTAATGGAAAAAACATTACATGATTCTCACGCTTTTCGTTTTTTTTTTTTTCTTCTTTTTTTTCTTTTTTTTTCTTTTTCTTTCGTTATGGAAACATTTAATGGCAAAGGACACTGTTGGTAATTACTCAAAATATTTATTAGCAAAAAACCTTACTTGGTAACGAGTAATGAGGAGAGGTTTATGGTATAAAACATTGTGAGAAACAGCTCCCCCTGAAGTAATAGTATATGAGAAAGAATTCATTTTCCACAAATTTGATTTCGAGACCTCAGAATTAGATTTAAAGGTCTTGAAATCAAGCATTTTAAAGCACACAAATTCGTGTGACAAGGGTGTTTTTTCCTTTCATTATTATCTTGCAACTTTGACGAGCTCAAATTTTCACAGATTTGTTATTTTGTGCATATGTTGAGATACACCAAGTGACAAGACTTGTCTTTGACAATTTACCAATTAGTGTCCAGTGTCTTTAATTATCTGAGCCAACCACAAATTTTATTCTGATTCATAGATAAATTTGAGCAACAAGAACTAGCTGTTGCAAACTGCTTCCAACCAAAAGATGCAAATGTTGGCAGCTTGATCTGTAAACTCCCTCAAATTACAAATCTTGAGAAGTTGGTTCTGTATTTATCTTGTGGATGATTTTTATGGTGGTGACAGTTTACACAAAAACATTTTTCTGTATCTCTACCAATTCAACAATTTTCCCATTGACTATACAAATAGTGTTGACTTACACAAGATTTGAGACTTTTAAGAATGTGTTTCTTCCTCATTGGTTGTGAGTGTTTTCACACAAAACAAAACTGCCCCCAGACAGATCTTTCTGTGAAACTACAAAATGTTATTTGAACACTCTAAACCTTTTCAGGAACAAAGCTGTTCATTGTTCTGATGAACAGATTTGATCAAAGAAACCAGACTGCATGTAATTTTAAATATCTCCCTAATTGTTGCACAAAATCTCCCTGATTACACATTGCAAATGTTGGCAGCTCTTTAACTTACAAATCACAAATCTTGAGAATTTGGTTCTGTAGTTATCTTTTATTTCGATGACTTTTCTTTGTGGTGACATTTCATACAAAACATTTTGTCTGTATCTCTACAAATTCAAAAGTTTCTCCTTGACTTGGCAAATAATGTTGACTAACACTTTAAGCAAAAGTTGAGAAGTCTGAGAAGTCTCTGATCACAGTGGATATTTTCCTTTCGCATTGGTCTCATTGGTTCTTTTTGAATGTTTTCTCACAAAACAAATCTGTGCTCAAATGAGATCTTTCTCTCAAACTGCAAAATGTTATTATAACAAAGTAAACCTTTTCAGGATCAAAGCTTCTCATTGATCTGAGAAATTTTTCCTCTAAAAACTTCTTGAAATCTAACTCCAGCTGAGCTGCCATCTCTCACTGATTTTGCAGAAAGTCCCCCCCCCACAAAAAAAAAAAAAAAAAAAACAAAACTAACAATCCTGCCATTTTCTGAATTGAACAAATTTGATCGTAGAAACCTGTATCCAAGATACAAATGTTAGCAGCTCTATAGCTCGTAAATTGTAAATCTCTTGAAGTTGGTTTGTATTTATTTGGATGATTTTGTTTGGTGAAAGTTCACACAATAACATTTTTTTTCTTTCTCTACAATTTCAAAACTGTTCAAGTCTAAGGGCCATGTCACACGAGGAAATTTACAAGCAATCAGTTCCAGGCAATCTCCAAGAAGAAAAGGCATTCACATTTCAACGTTCACATATTTTTCTTGTTGATCGTAAGACAATGTTTGAACAAAAACTTGTGTGCTACCAAATGGTCCTATAGCATGCACTGCAGTTGGTTGCCTCCCTTGCCTGTAAAAGTTGCCTCTTGTGACAAGGCCCTAAGTCTCTGGTCATGGATGTTTTCCTTCCTCATTGGTGGTTGGTGTTTCACATAAAACAAAACAGCAGTCCAAAGAGATCTTACTGTGAAACTGAAAACTGTTATTATAAAGTGCACCTTTTTAGCAACAAAGCTGTTCCGGAAAATGTTTTCTCTAAAAACTATTAACCCTCGGTTTTGTTTTGTTACTTGGTTTCCTCGATGTGGGGGTTGGCATGTATATGTTTGTGTTTTAGTTCATTTTGTCCGATCACTTCCTCTGCCAGGTTTAGTCCCTGATAGTTTTTCCTGTGTTTGTTGATTTTTCTTGTCTACAGGAAGTTGGAGCCAACTGAGGAGGCAGAGCAGATACCAATGACCACTGGTGTTGCAGGTAATTTCCTTGCCTTCATGTTTCCTGCATTATCAGATTTTAGTCATGACTGTCTCAAGTGAATTAATGCTGATAAGAATAAAAATATTATATCATCAATCATTATAAACTTGCAGCAGGTATATTATAGTTATTATAATAATAGCTACAACTAGTTTTTCTATTGTGCAGTTTACAATAAAGTACCAATGTGCTTTAGATAGTGCCCTGGACATTAGGCGAATAACATTCTTTCAATCATTCTCAGCTCCCTGGATCTAGTATACAGCCTCGGACTTAAAGTGGCACTCCAAAGGCTATTTTTGTTTCAAACACAATATCAACCTCTACCCTCGCAGGTACCCATGTATACCCACCCCTGTGGAAGAGAAGCAATTATAGTAAAGTATCTTGCTCAAGAGCACAAGTGTCATGATCAAGATTCGAACCCACGCCCGACCATAATTTGAGTTTGATGCTCAAATCCAATGTGGAACACGACAAGGCCAAATGCCGAGGTTGATACAGGACGCATACTCGATACAGTTTTCCATATTTCACGAGACGTGTGTTATAAAAAATATGAGGAGTTAGAACACAGTGTGACATAGTGTGACATAGGCCGCACAATGAAGGTTTGTTTTTCACCACTTGTTGCTATGGGTCAACCATTTAGAATCAAGGATTCAAGTTTTTGTGACCAGGATGTAATTAGAGTCAATAAGAAGGGATACTGAAGAAGAACAGCTTTGCCGTTCACAATTATTTATTGATCTGGAAATTGGAAAATAGGAGAGAACAGAGTCCATTATGTGGTGTGGTCTCTCGTGAATACAATTTGAAAGTGAGTGAAATGTGAACGTGAAGCTGATGAGGTAGCAAGTTTTAACAGGTTAATTAGCATAAATAAAGGTTTCTAAGACAAACTGAATTGGCAAAAGGATAAAAAGTAAGGTAAATAATACGTTGACAAACAATGACAAATGAAACAAAATAGTACATTTAAAGGAAAAAATAAGAAAACTTTGTGGGGTGTCTTTATAACCGTCACATTTGGTTGAAGGTTTGAAAGATCCTGAATCAATCTTTTAAGACACTTGCTTTTTTGAATGCATAATCAGTGTATTTTGAATTTGTCATGACTAAATAAAGCCATTGATGCAGATGTGTATGAGGGTACATGTTTTTCAAATAAATAGGCCAAGTGGAGACGAATGTTTGTTTGCCTTCTCAAAGTATGTACCTTTCAGGATGCATGTGTTTATTTACCAACCAGGCTTGGCATGTCATGGCCGAGCAGTTTAAAGTGCATCAGACTTAAGTTCTGATGGCTTGGCCACCAGGAGGGTGTGAGTTTAATTACAGGAAGGACAATTGGGTCCTTGGGCAAGACATTTAAATATAGCTTTTTTCTTCACGAAGAAGAAGATTGGTACCAGTTTGGGTTAAGATGGATTTCTTGTGATTGATTTAGCTTGGTTGGGTTGGACACTTGGCAGCACAGGCTGTACCCAAAATAACTCCTATAACAACCATCCCGGTCCAAACAATCAAATTGGTATCAAAAAGACCAGACAATCAGGTACCAGTGAAGTTTAAAACGTATCACATAGACCCTTTGAGCCACACTGAACCAGTATTCACGTCTAAACCCTGAGCAAAAATCTGCAGAAATTAACTCTTTCCTCATCAAAATGTGACTAGACATTGAAGCCTAAAAGCCAGACGAAGTTTGGTTTGTATTGGGCTAGTTTGCAATATAATTGTATTAGTATATTCCTCATGAGCTCAGAAACGTGTATCCTTGTGTGCCCTATAGGTGAAATGGAGTTGAGATAGTTGAAGTAATTTACAAAATGGCTCAGTCACATGGGGTAATAATGTTCGAGTAATGACTTGAGAAAACCTATGTTATTATATATCAACGATTTATAAACGGCATTTATAAGAAGGTAGTGTACCATCACCATATGATTTTCTTAAACTTTCAGATAATGCATATGAAGATGCAAGCAGCTCTCCCATGAACTCCTTACAGATAACGCAATCTCCATTCAGACCTACGAGCGGGTACGAAGATGTGACAGATTTACACAAGAAAATGCCTGACCTACTCCCAGAGGCTGACGAAATCTCGCCGTACGCAACGACGGGCAACATAACTATCCACGCAAATGCCGCACCCTCTGAATATGCCTATGTAGGGGGTAAGGATCTGAAAGCATTCCAACCAGGTGGGGAGTCTCAGCCTGGAGAATTCTACGATAAACTTAACTTTTCACCGCGGGATAAGTCATCGTTTAAGCAGGCCGAAGATGGAATGTATGGAGCCCTGAAAGATGACGGTACTTATGATGATACCAGTAGCTCTCAGACAAGTGTACCGTTGTACGACGACCCAGATTGCTCAGGGTATGCCAAGATGAGCCCATCTCTTAACAACCGAAAGGCTTCCTCCCTTAAGCATCCTAAGAATGATCTCCAATTTGACGTCCTTCACAAAACGGCATCTTTGAAATCACCACGGACTGGGGCGGCAGCTGGATCCAGCGGTACGTTCGGTCGGAAGCAACCTTACGAGAATACATACGTCGACTTCGATCCCGAATCGACGCCTTCTGATGTGGAGGGTGGCACAAGTCAAGTTGCCCACCCACCTCACCCGATCACTCAGAAATATGTGAATCCGCCCGCTGATCCCAAATCTCAGCATGAAATTCCGCAGTATGCGAAGCCCATGAAACGCAAAAGCCAGCTTGAACAGCAAGAAGCGCCACAATACGCAAAGCCAAACAAACGGAAGAGCCAAACCAACAGCACAAGTCCAAGCATTCCTCAGTATGCCAAACCAAATAAGAAATCAAGCAAGGGTGGTCCAAATGGTTTTAGTGACCAATCCAAAAGCTCTCAGATGAAGAATGAAGGCGTGGCACAAGGGAGTCGACCAGGAGCAGGCTACGCCCACTTAATGCATGCAACCACGCCCAGCAAACAGTAAGTTAAGTATGTCCCAAAAGTAATTGTAGATTGCTTGCAAGTTGGTTCCATGTTAAATTGTGCAAGTTTTTGTCCCAAGTTTTTCTGCAAGGAAATGAATGATTTTTGAAGAGCTTTAGGGTTTATAGCTCTGAAGAAAACTACGTTATGTTTTATGTATACATGTACTAGCTGTGTGATTGAAATCTCTTCATGGAATTTCAAGTGTTTGGCCAGTCAACGTGATCAAGGCCTGGTGACAGTCTTGGTTTTTTCTGCAGTTCCCTTTGCAATTTAGTCCCTTTACAATAAAATACACTCGTTGCAATTTAGTCCCGGGACTCCCTGGTCCCCCTTTTGTAGTCTGTTCACATTTCAGCCTGGTCCGTCATGAATCTCCTCGCTTTAAAATTTGTTCCCTCTGCAAATTAATCTCTTTGTAATTTGGTCCCTTTTGCAGCCTGGGGTGGATTTCACAAAGTGTTAAGACTAGTCATCTTGAGTTAGAACGAGTAACTTAAATGTAGGACTAGCCTGCCGTTGTTAATACATTATATCCTAGGACTAGTCCTATGTAAGTTAGGACTAGTCCCAACTCTTTGTGAAATCGACCCCTGGTTCATTTGCATTCTGGTCCCTTTGCAGTGTGGTCCCCTTGCAGTTTTGGAGCAGGGCTGTACATTTTGAATAGTGTTTCCAACATCAACAGAGCCCATCAGAGCTTGAGCTGAGGTTTTAAAAAGCCCCTGGCCCTTTGCAGTTAGTTCCTATGCAGTGTGGTCCCCGTGAGGTTTTGGAGCAGGGCTGTACATTTTGAATAGTGTTTCCAACATCCAACAGAGCCCATCAGAGCTTGAGCTGAGCTTTTAAAAAGCCCCTGGCCCACTATTTTGTGTATTGCATGTACATGTACGCAAAGAAATTTCCTCCGTTGTAAGACCATTACAGATGATCTGAATTGAATAGTAAACAATAATAAAAGGTACTCGTACTGCGCTTTTCCAATGCAATCGGTCAATTTCTCTGCAATTTAGACCTTTTGCAACCTGGGGTCGATTTCACAAAGAGTTAGGACCAGTCCTAATTTAGGACTAGCCCTAGGAGATATACAGATTGCATGGATAGTCCTAAGTTAGGACGAGTAACTGGTCCTAACTCGAGATAAGACTAGTCCTAACTCTTTGTGAAATCCACCCCTGGTCTCTTTAGAATTTGGTCTATTTGCAGTCTGGGATCTTTGTGATTTGGTCCCTTTAGAATATTTTCCTTTTTATACTGTCTGGTCACTTTACACGGGAAATCTGGTGGTCCCTGTGCAATTTGGTTCCTTTGCTGTTTGGTCCAATTGTAATTTGTGTTACTTTTATAGCTCTGACCAAATATTAAAATTGCTTTCAACAAAAAAGATTACCTCCATTTTTATTTTTAAAAATACTATTTTTTTAAATTTTGTTTTAAGTATTTGTTGGTAAACTATTTAATGTATTTTTTGTTTATCTTCTAGCGCTACCACAGATTGCTTAAAAGTGATATCATAAGATTTAATTCCATTGTACTTCCACAGCTTAAATTTAAGACCAAGATGGTTAGATGGTACAATTTTGGGGATCTTTTTTAAACTACCTTTTGCCAAAGATGTTTGTGAGTGTGTATAATGAAGTATATTTGCATATTTATTGAGTTTGTTTGTGGTCAGATATTAACAACTTTAAAAAGGGTATGTAACAAGCAGGTATAACACTGGATTATGAAGATGGTATGAAGATCTTCAGGGTGGGAAACTTCCCCCCGAAATATTCATGTCCTGACTGGTAAAACGTTTTATTCTTTATAAAAATGAGTAAAATAAGTTAGTTTTGATCTCGCGAGTCCAAAACTCCAATATTTAGTAACAATAGAAATGCAATATGCATGGGTTTTCACAATTTACACTGATAAACTACATGTATAATCAAATGTACAAATTTGTTGTTATGGCCATTAATGAGGTATCATGCCTCTCAGGAAATGCCAGGTAATATATTATAAGGTCACTCTTGATGTACACAATGTCACATGGTCTATTGCTGCTTCCCTTTTTAAACAAGGTCAAAGGACACATTGTCCAGGAGGTCAGTTGATGACTGTGATGATGACAACAGGAAGTACATGACGGTAGTCAGAAGGCTGATAACAATCAAAGACAACTATTAAACACAAACAACTTGCTATCTTGAACAATCCAAACACCATTTGTTAACCGTCAATAAAATACACATGTCATTGTAATCATACTTCATAAGTGTTTGTTGGTGGGTAAATGGTCAACAAATTTAAAAACGAGTTTCTACTTGAGTTGGGTAACATTCCATATAGTGAAACCTGAAAGCTTAAGCTAGTTGGATCTGTATAGGCACTTGAAAAAGCGGTTAGGAAAGTCTTATTGAATATAAGAACAGAACATACCCACACAAGGATAAGCTTTTTAAAGAACATTTTTGGCCGTTGGGGGGGGGGGGGTCTATGGCTGACTAAGAACAACCTTGTGGATTAAATTTTTAAAATCTGAAGGGTTTAAATAACAAATGAAACAAACAAAAGAGTGTGGTTTAAACTTGATTATAATTAATTTGAAAATGCATGAATACGTGTATATTTAGCTGTGAGTTGTTGCTAAGAATTTTAATTTGGAGAAAAAACATGTTTATCATGTTTCTTTCAAATATAACATTTTGTGCAAAACGTAGAGGGAACAGTGCTAAATAGAAAGTTTGTAAAATTAACTTTATTAACAGTAAGCAATTCATCTTGCCACGTGAAGGTTTTACAAGTAATTAATATGCATAATATATTTTATTTCACAAATTTTTATGCCAATATTTCGGTATTTCACAATTATGGTGCTTTCATTTGTTATATAATTGTCTGCTAAAATCAGTTGTTTAGCATTAGCATAGTCAAATCTTAAAGGTCATTTTTTATAACTAATATAATGGTTTGAATTATTTCAGTAAAAGTATGCTAAAACATGTATGTAAAATAGCTCTAAGAAATGCTTTCAGTAAACAGTATACAAATAATGTAATGAATGTTAATAAGTGCAGTGAAACTGAAAAAATTAATGTTCCATTTAATAACGCAAGGTCAATTTGAATGGAACATTTGGGTTGAGAGGGTTCTGGGACTACTTTGTAAGCTTTACCAATCCTGTATCATACCTTTAAAACAGTACCTCAAAACTTCGGGGAAATTTCCACAAGTTGGTTGTTTGTTGTATTCAAAGGCAGTGGACACTATTGGTAATTGTTAATGACTAGCCTTCACAGTTGGTGTGTCTCAACATATGCATAAAATAACTAACCTGTAAAAATTTGAGCTCAATCGGTCATCAAAGTTGCGAGATAATAACGAAAGAAGAAAACACCCTAGTCACATGACGTTGTGTGCGTTTAGATGGTCGATTTCGAGACCTCAAGTTCTAAACATGAGGTCTTGAAAATCCAATTCGTTGAAAATGACTTCTTTCTCGAAAACTGTGGCACTTCAGTGGGAGCCGTTTCTCACAATGTTTTATACTATGAACCTCTCCCATTACTCGTCACCAAGAAAGGTTTTATGCTAATAATTATTTTGAGTAATAACCAATAGTGTCCACAGCCTTTAATGAAAACTACAGGACAGGAAAAGTCTACTCTTCCAAAAAACAATTTAACATACTTTCTCTTAAATTCCATAAGACCAAATTATGCAAGTTGATTACATTTAGCTTCAAGGTTCTGCTAAAAAAAAATATTATTAATATTAATTTATTACATTGTGTAGTGCGCCCTCTGTATCCTAGGATGTTCGTTTATGCAAACAACAATAACATTTATGGAAGCATTCACATTTTTATTACCAAAATATTAAAAACTTAATTTGTAAGAATACTTTTTGAAAATAAATTGTGACTATTTGTGCTCATTTTTTTCATTTACTTTTATATAAAATACAAAATGGCAGTTATTTTCAATATAATTTAATACTGTAAAAAGTAATGAATTTGCTGTTTAAATATATATACCACCCTTCTTTAAGAAAAATTGTGTGCCTACCTCTCTTTCTGTTCATGGTAAAACACAGATTATAATGTGTCTAGGCAGCTACATTGTGTTTGACCCTTAGGCTTGCATGGGCATTCCTATGTTTCAATATGATTCTAATAACAGGCATAATATTCTTTCTACTTTTTGGTCTGTTTTCCGATTTTGTTTTGCAATCAGGAAAAAATAAGATTTTTGTTATTGATCATACCTGCAAGAACTCTTGGTGATGTACTTGCTACATTGAAGGAACACGTTGCCTTGGATCGGACGAGTTGGTCTTTGAAAAGCGTTTGAAACGGTTTGTTATAAAATGCACGGTTAGATGGATAATTCAAAAGTAGAATATAATGATCCACACAAATTTTTTATTTAGATGCTCTGTGGTACAATCTTTGCAGGCCATTTAGCGGCCAAATGGCAATTGGAACAATGAGCTGAGTGAATATTGTGTTCCAGTGCTCCACTGTTCCACAGTGCAAAACACGATTTTTATGATAAAGGTGGTCAAGCGACACGGGGAACATTTGATACTGTGTCCCCCCCCCCCCATTCGAAAATGGGGTGGGGTGGGGTGGGGTACACATCCCTTCTACTCTTTCAAGGGGGAGGTGCAAATCTGTCAACGATGGAGCATGCAGGTAAGAAGCCTTTACAGCTCGGGGTGCGGGCCCGGTTAAGGCCCAAATTTTGCATTTAAAATGCTCTGTGATGCAATCTAGGGCCAATTTTGAGGGGGGATATTGTGTCATCCTTTGCCCACAGGATTAATGCCCATATAGGGACACAGGGTTTCGTCTTACACAGTGCAAAACTTGGGCTTCATGATAAAGGTGGTCAAAAAGGTGGGAGGACATTTGATATTGTGTCCCCCACCCTCCAAAAGGTGGGGGGACATGTCGCCCTCCCCCCCCCCCCCTCCCCCCTGATTGACGCCCATTAGCACTGCGTATTCATACACAATGCATGTGCCATAGAGTTAAAAAGAACTAGAGGGCGCACTAGTGATGCTGCGTGCACAAACGCGATGAGATCACAAGGAGACACGCACACCATTTTTTTAAGCTGAATGTTGTACGCGCGTTGAATATAAACTTTGTTGGTGGCTTCGCTCGATATTGTAAAAAGGCTAAAAGAAAAGACTGATGGGGACAAAGGAAAAAAGATTCATAAGAAGGCTGTCATATTAATTTTGGTTTTTACCCACACACCGATGTGTGTTAGCACTGTATACTCGGTACTTTCCCGAGTCCTGTGAAAAAATATCACAGGCATGTTACTTGGGTGGGATTCGAACCCACGACCCTTGCAATTCTAGAGCAGTGTCTTACCAACTAGACTACTGAGGTTACCTGGTAGCTAGAGGCAGTTCGAATCCTATGTTTTGGCAGCGGGTACTGCAACAATATAAGAGATGATAATTTGCATCGGGGATAAAGAATATTAACTTTGGTTTTTACCCATACACCAATGTGTGTTAGCACTGTATACTCAGTACTCAGGCTGTCATACATACCCAATCCTGGCCAAACATCTGAAGAGTACATGTAGGTAATAGTTTCAAAATAAGATGTGATATTGATTCACATGCGTGCAAATGGGGTGCAATAAAATGGCAGTGCGCATCTACAAAATGGTCTCACAACTCTTTCAAAAGGTTGTTCCTGACTCACTCAATGTTAACAGGGTCTGTTTCTGTATGCATAACACAGATCTACACCAAACTTGCCTTATGTTTTATACCGCCACATTGGTCTGCATCTGAAGAATTATATTTCTCAAGAGAAGAACCGAGGAAATTGTGCCGAAAAATCCTACCGTGGTGTTGGAGAACTGACCACCCCACAGAAGTCCTGATGGCAACCAGTGAACTGCGTTGCAAAGATCAGCGACATTCTTGATGACTTCTAGGATTTGTGTTTTCGCTGCTGTCTGTAGATGGGATACCGGTTGTTTCTCAGATAAGGAGTCTTGGCTGAAATAAAAATTAATTACAAATAATTATAGAAATATTATCTACACGGTTAAAGGAACACGTTGCCTTGGATCGGTCGAGCTGGTCTATAATAAGCGTTTGTAACGGTTGTTATGAAATGTATATGGTTAGAAAGATGTTTTAAAAGTAGAATATAATGATCCACACAAGTATCACTCAAAATTGCACGGTTTTCTTTTTACGTCGCGAACTATCACGGTCCGCCATTTATGGGAGTCAAAATGTTGACTCCCATAAATAGCTGACCGTGTTATTGGACGAGGTAACAAGAAGACCATGCAATTTCGAGGCATATTTGTGTAGATCATTGTATTCTACTTTTACATCATCTTTCTAACCATATGCATTTTATAACAAACGGTCACAAAACGCTTTTCAAAGACCAACTCGACCGATCCAAGGCAACGTGTTCCTTTAAATATTTTTTCTCCTTCTTTGCAAGAGTGATCAGTTTTTACGTTACACCACTGACTGATATTTTAAGCACTGTATACTCAATTCTCCCCCCCCCCAAGTCCAAATTCCACTATCCTAACGACCAATAGGGATTCAAACCCATGTCCCTCACATTTTAGAACAAATTTTTCACAAGTTTGATCCCAGAGAGGCAAGTTTGAATTGTTTGTGTAATTGTTTGTTTGTTTGTTTGTTGTTGTTGTGTTTTTTTATGTTTTTTGTTTTTAGATGATTTTTCCATCGAGGGAACTCTGCACACTATCACAACGGGATATAAACACTAAGATTGCAATTCAGCCAACGAAGCTCATACAAACATTGGTTTCATGTTAAAATCCATACTTATTACAGTCATCGTGAAATCAACAGTTAGCTTTGTAGGATTCGAACCCATAACCCCATGTTCCACGGTAATTTGAAAGTTGTAATTGATTCTTTTGTGCAGGTTCCAAATATTATACACTGTCAAGTTTTCACAAAACCCTGTGAGGTTTGTGAGTGTGTTTTTAATGTCAACACCTCTTGAGTGATCAGCCACGACATGCCTTGACAAAACCACTGAGCAGTGTTGAATGACTGAGTAGGATGGAATGATTGTTTTTGAATGTTTTAATTACCTGCTCGATTCTCTTGTGGGGTCTTCCATCTGAACATGATGCTCACGCAGACGCTTCATCAGCCCGACTAACAGTGTCAGGCTCCTGGGAGAGAAAAAGGGTCATCTTATTATCTTATATTCATTTTTGTTTTTCGGTGGCTGATAATTTTGTCCATAAGCCTTTATGAAATATGGCGCACACAATGCTCCAACACTATGAGGTTTGGGTAAACTTGTGTGTATTGGTGTGTTTTGAACATAGAAATAAAACGTGTGTTATTCAGTGAAGTGCGCATGTTTTTAGGCGATGTGATGTTTACACGCGTGTGACGCGCATATCACGTCCGCCATAGTCAATTTGAAATCAGCGGTTAGCTTGGTAGTAAGTGGTAGGATTCAAACCCACAACCGTAATTGCTCCTGCAATCTAAGCCAAAGAGATAGAGTGCCGAAGGAGCAAGAAACAGAACTGAAGCTATTGTTGTAGCGTGAAATATGCATGATGGGCGCCATTTCAGCTCAGCGAGTGAATGTTGTTAATGTTTCCCATTGATGAAGGGTCATTGTCTGCGACGATCTTCACAAAAGAGTTACTAGCAGAAAGGGTGTCCAGTTGGATTTCAAGTTTCAGCCCCTTAAGGTGCTCTATTAATCTTTGGCCTAACCACTGGATCACGATGTAGTACACACCTTAAGATGCTAAACATTAAAGACAATGCCCATGCAATGAGTGATATCGTCCACCATCTTGAAGATGAGGTATTGATGAGTTTATTGTCTGCTGCCCAGGCTATATGCTCCAGAGGGAAGAACACCTGATCACACAGATTGTTAAGAAGACCTAGCGCCCGAAGCCACAAACTCTTTTCCTGTACAATAGATAGCAATTAAACAAATCACATTTAGTAAGGCCCCCTTTGATTTAAAACGGGACAATCCATCAAAGGTTTTTAAGGAGTCACATTGAAAGTGTCCCCGATTTCTGAGACACTAACACCATCTCAGAAAACTTAGTACTATACATGTACAAAGTTAGTAAATATAAAGTGATAGATATAGATGTAATTGTGAGATTGCCCTAAATAAAATAAAACAAGAAAATACCTACAAAATTGAGAATTTGTCATGTCGACAGCAGGATAAAATTAACTCCATTGGCATTGCTCCCTTCATGCCCCCTTCAACCATAGACTCTAGAGTAAGGACAACCCAATGGTCCGCAACATTAAAACCTCCCCGGCCTCTACCACATGAATGAATAAATTAAAATAACCTCAGACATGTAAAAACTTCAGAAAACATTTTGCAAAAGAAAGGGTGACCACACAGGGGCATAACTAGAACGTTCAGAAGGGAGGGTGGCACAAACATAGTTGCGATAACGTAACCCTCCTGCCGACGGCGGAGCCGTACACCGTCGGCAGGAGGGTTACGTTATTGTAACTAGCACAAACATTGCACGCTATTTATAAGTTAAACAATCTAGCTTTTTGACAAACATTTCATTGTGAACTAATCCAGCCAAGGATATTTGTACAAAACACCTCCCCCACCACTACTCCTAGAACTATTTCGGTTTCGTCCGGCTATCGTCTCCCGTTACGGGAGACGATAGCCGGACGAAACCGAAATAGTTCTAGGAGTACCCCACCACCAGCATTACCCCCCCCCCTCCCCGCCCCAGCCACTGCGACATGCTCCTCATGCCTAATAATAATATAAATACTATTTATTTAGGGCCTATATTATTATTATTCATTAAACTTTAAAATAAAGGCTAACCACTCTGCTGCTGCCAATTTGTACCGCTGTACAAAACACCTGTCACTTGAGGAATGAAGTTGTTGTATTGTAATGTAATGTAGCTTGTTTGGCCCTAATTATTGGCAGTTATTTCTTCAGTTCTCTAGAGCAACACAACCTCATCCGTGTACTGTTTCATAACTACCTGAGTGCCCCAGCCGTACGATAAGGAGTAAGCCAACATCGGCAAGTCATCAAACAGCCGTAGAACCGTTCTGCAGGAGCTGAGGAGTCCGCTAATGGTCAGAAGTTTCTTGGAGTTTGTGGAAGATCTTGCAACCCCTGACAGCAACAGTGACCCGTATGAAATGATCCTCATCACTTTGTCCTTTCCACCGCTAGTTTGGAGGATACTTGTGATTAATCTCAACTGATTTGAAGCCATTTCTAACTGTTTTTTTTTCGGTGAGTTCAACGATTGGATTGCTCAGAGTCAGAAAAACTAAACATCACGTATCCTCGGCGGTTTGCAATCGAGAGAATAAAAACAAGCTGTAAATTTTCCCGTACAACCTTTTACTCATGTACAACGCTTACATCGTCCCCATAGTACTAAACTTACACCGTGCATGATCTTATTGGGAAAACATGGGAACGAGGTATCAAACCGGCCGATCGTTTTCAGGGGATAACAGAATCTATGCAATGCAAGGAGAAAATAAACAAATGAGTTTGTTCACACTGATTTTATTTGGAACTTGCAAGTTCAAGCACTGTTTATTTACCATTTGAGGGTAACAAACTACGAAAGCCCATTAGTGCCATCGCAAGTACATATTCAGCGATTCTTGTTTTTTGAAGTACATTTTCAGCGATTCTTGTTTTTTTGAAGTACATATTCAGCGATTCTTGTTTTTTTGAAGTACGTATTCAGCGATTCTTGTAGCCTTGATCAAGGCTGTTGACGTACTGTTCCCATAGCTCTGACTGTTCCCATAGCTCTGACTGTTCCCCGGCCCGGTTCGCGGCACACGCATGCAGTGCATACACAATGTACATTACCATACATTGTACAGCGAGAACAGTATAGCGTAGTCGTGAGACGGTCGTGTCTTTGTATTTTCAACCTCATACACGTGGCTACTTGGGAAGTTCCCATGTACCGTTAGTGTACCCTATACTGATGGTACATGTACATGTACAGTACGTATGTGTACATACGCGTACACGTATTAGGCCGTGTCCGAAACGACGACTTCGGCTACAGCTACGGCTAGATCAGCGCGTCTATCAGTGTTGAAGAATAGGCAGACGCGCGCGATCTAGCCGTAGCTGTAGCCGAAGTCGTCGTTTCGGACACGGCCTTATTATGCTCTGTGTTATGTATGTGGGTGCGCTGGCGGAATTCAGTGATGGGGACTGGGATTTTGCAGATCGCGGCTGGCTGTAGCGCCTTGATCAAGGCTACGAATCTTGTTGTTTTGAAGTACATATTCAGCGATTCTTGTTTTTTTGAAGTACCTATTTGGCGAGTCTTGTTTTTTTTAAGTACATATTTGGCAAGTCTTGTTTTTTTGAAGTACATATTCAGCGAATCTTGGTTTTTTTTGAAGTACATATTCAGCGATTCTTGTTTTTTTTAAAGTACATATTCAGCGATTCTATTTTTTTTGAAGTACGTGTTCAGCGATTCTTGTTTTTTTTTAAGTATATTTGGCGAGTCTTGTTTTTTTTAAGTACATATTTGGCAAGTCTTGTTTTTTTTTAAGTACATATTCAGCGATTCTTGTTTTTTTGAAGTACATAATCAGTGAATCTTGTTTTTTTTAAGTACATATTCAGCGATTCTTGTTTTTTTGAAGTACATATTCAGCGATTCTATTTTTTTTTAAGTACGTGTTCAGCGAATCTTGTTTTTTTGAAGTACATATTCAGCGAGTCTATTTTTTTTTTAAGTACGTGTTCAGCGATTCTTGTTTTTTTGAAGTACATGTTTGGCGATGTGCATGAGGGCGCTGTTAGCCATATATTTTGGTCTGTAAAGGCAGTCATGCCGATAGCAGAGATCAGTAACGAACTAATTCGTCATTACTTTAATTTGGGGCTTAATTACGATGAAATAATTGCATCGCTTCTTGCAAACAATAATATTATCATAAGCAAACGGCATCTTAACCGGAAACTGCCGCGAGCTCTTGGTCTCTTTCGGCGAAAAAATCATACCGATATTGTAGACGTCGCTACCTTTATTGAAGGAGAGTTGCAAACATCGGGGCAACTGCATGGCTATAGGTGGATGCACTTGCGATGCTATCAGAATAGTATCAGTATTGATAGAGAAACAGTGCGCCTTCTGTTGGGAATACTAGATCCAGAAGGCGTTCAACAGAGGGCAAGGAGACGGCTTCAGAGACGCAGATATCACGTAAGCGGTCCAAACTTCCTGTATGGCACTTGGACTCGTATGATAAACTGAAACCGTATAGAATTTGTATAAACGGCTGCATTGATGGTTTTTCCAGAAACGTGCTTTGGGTAGAAGCTTACATAACAAGTAGTGATCCTAGTGTCATTGCTGGTTATTATATGAAAACGGTAAGGGCAAAAATGGGCGTCCGAGAGTAATTCGGTCAGACTTTGGAACTGAAAATGGTACAGTTCGACAAATGCAACACTTCATGAGAACTAATTGCCAAGATGCGTTTGCAGGAGACAGAAGTTTTCTTCAAGGTACCAGTCAAAGCAATCAGCGCATCGAATGTTGGTGGAGTGTATTTCGGAAACATTGCACTCCCAGCATTGGATGAACTTATTTGAATAACTTAAAGATGATGGTCATTTCAGTGGCGATTTTCTTGATACATCTTAAATAACATAAAAAACAAGAATCGCTGAATATGTACTTCCAAAAAACAAGACTCGCCAAATATGTACTTCCAAAAAACAAGATTCGCTGAATATGTACTTATAAAAAACAAGAATCGCTGAATATGTACATCAAAAAACCAAGACTCGCTGAATATGTACTTCCAAAAAACAAGAGTCGCTGAATATGTACTTTAAAAAAACAAGATTCGCTGAATATGTACTTCAAAAAAACAAGAATCGCTGAATATGTACTTCCAAAAACCAAGAATCGCTGAATATGTACTTTAACAAAACAAGAATCGCTGAATATGTACTTAAAAAAAACAAGAATCGCTGAATATGTACTTGCGATGGCACTAATGGGCTTTCGTAACAAACTTATGTTTATATATATTTTTTACAAAGAATAGATGCCTCATATGAGCGCCGAAAGTTGAATCATGGAGGTAGAAACCTCCATGGTTGAATTTAGCCACTGCTGTAGACTCAAACTTCAAAGTTTGGATGCAAATATAGGCATTTATTGCTTGTAAAAAAATCACATGTCCACACACTACAAAATTTTCAAAGCCATAGTACACTGAAAAGTTCTCACGATTTTATTCCATTTTTTATTGTTCATTTATTTAATTATTTGTATGTATGTATGAGCTTACGATTCAGGCGATCGGTCCGCCCACCTTTTTTCCAATCATCAAACAAACAAAGTAAGTGGTGTCTTTTGACCGCCCCTTGCGGTATGGATTCTACATTTATTTAGCTGCTGATCACGCAGCTGCACACCTCTTAGACAAAAATCGTTAAATTATGTTAACTTGCAATGCGGGGACGAAAACGAGGTTGAACTGACAACGACGTATGAGTATGACTCCGCGTTTGCACTGGAAATAAAATAAATACCTTATCTCGTTCTAACGTATTAATTAATTCATATTGCAAAGGAAATTATCAACACCAGGGATGTTCAAAAAGTAAAATGATTGATATGTACAATTATTTTTATTTGTAACTGAAAAAGAAGAACACAAAATGACGCGGAAGGATATAAAAAAAGACCGTGGTTCAAAGGTCATCATGTGAAAAGCCGGAAAATTTAAAAACCACACATCGCCAGGAATCCAACTGTGTGTTTCGCGGCCGGCCGTTGTCTACAAATTGCGTTTATTTCATGTCTTTTCAGACATCTGTGCACCAAATAAACAGGTAATTCAAGAGAAGGTTGATTTAAATGATTAATTTTCGTTTAAAATGCTTGATACGGAGGCCTAAGAACTTCAGGAGGAGTGGAATGCCGGATGTGAAAAAAATGTTTTTTTGATTGTTGTGAATGCGACTTTGACATTTTGAATGATTGTTTGTAATTCAAATTGTATTTCGATTTCATGCGTTAATTAAATTGTGTTTTGAAATTAAATGTTTTTACTGTTTCGGGCGAACGAAATTTAAACTCTAGTGTCCCACCACAATAATCGTTATTTGAGAACAACATCCCCAGGACAAGACAAGAGCCACAAACAAACGGTCAACTCAGCAGAGAGAGTCAGTAAACTAAAAAATCATTTTTTTTTTTTTTTTTTTTTACCCAAACTAATTAGGCCTAGAACTAGCTGTAGAACCCTACTCAAACAGTAAAACCAAAGTAGTCTTTATTATTTTTTATTAACTTTTTACATGTTTTAGGGCCTATAAGTATAATATTATAATATATATATTTTTTTTTTAGTTACGCTAGTTTATTGCTCCATGAAAATATTTTATACAAAAGTTGACTGTTTCCTGGCTTTAGTTTTTGTTTTTTAGAAGAAATTTGTTAGCAAGAGACTTTGTTGGTAAACCCAGTAGGGAATACCAGACATTGGCATCATACAAACTCGGCACCGGCCTTTTATTGACTACAAAACTTGGCACCAAACTATATCGCACCTTGCAGAGTCACTCAAGTGGTTAAAAATAGTGTAACGTATGTATACTTACACAATAAAAAATGGTTTGATAGTAGTTTTATTTAGTACATGTGTAGCTAATAATGGGAGTTGATAAGAATTTCAAACTCTTTCGACCCCCATCCGCCAAGTCAATACAGTACGGCCTCCCACCCCTTCTGACACTGTGCGCGCGCGCCCCATGCTGAGGCCCTTGTTAACATGGTTATGGCCATCCTTCGACTTGTTTTGGCCCTTAGTGCATATTATGTGCGCTGTATGCATGAACAGCTTTTGAAGTTTCAAAAGAGTAGTGTCAAAAGCCAAGCCAAGTAATTTGAACAAACGACCTAGTTAGTTCGCTTTTGCCCTCTTTTTTTCAATGGCACATGCTTTCAAAATGTGTTATTTGATAACCAATTCATTGTTTTCCTCCAAAGGGTACATGTACTAGTACACTAGTGCCTAGTTGGTTGTGCGACAAGTGCTGAGTGGTCCTCAACCGTGATATAACAATGGATAACGTGAATGTTGCGATTCGTGTCCGGCCCTTGATACAACGGTACGTCACTTATGTATTTAAATGTTTAGGATGCTTAAAACTGGTTCAACCATTTTGCCATTTTTAACCTGTCCCCAAACCCTTACTTCACCGTGGTGCAGCTATTTCTTTTTCTCGCAACCAAATCGATGCAGCCATTTTGACAGGCTTGAAACAGGAAAAAAGCTTAAAGCCATTATACACTTTCGGTACAGAAAAAAACAAAAAAATTCACAGATTTACAAATAATTTACAGGGTTTACAGAAGGTAATTTTTTTAAACACATGCCATGACACGCCCGGAAACAAGAGTGGGTTTTCCCGTTATTTTCTCCTGACTCCGATGACCGATTGAGCCTAAACTTTCACAGGTTTGTTATTTTATATATAAGTTGTGATACACGAAGTGTGGGACTTGGACAATACTGTTTACAGAAAGTGTATAATGGCTTTAATCCCTTTCTCACTCTGACCCGTTTTATTCAATGGTACGCAGCTACTTTACAAAGATGGTGGGATCGGGCAGCATTACAAAAGACTTGTAATGTGTTAAGTAGCCTACAATCTCCAATTGAGTCGGTACACTGCCATAATGCTAGTTTGAAAAAAGAAAAAGGACCAATCAAAAGTTTTTCCAAGTGATCTTGCCGGCCAATTCAGTGCTGAAAAATATTCCTGTTTAATAAAAAAAAAAATACCCACTTTAATACAAAAGCTGGTGGACAGGTTAGACGGCAAGCTAACAGGTTTCCCTGACTACATGTAGTCACTGGAAAGGTGAAGGGAAACAAATCTGATTGTGCTTTATTTATGTGTGGCATTTTGCAGAGAAAAACAACCAAGTACAAGTATACACTAAAATGTGTTTAAAATTGTTTTTTGTTGCAGGGAAAAGAATGTGGAGGCTGAGCCACAGTGGAAAGCAGAGACGAACAAGATTTCTCAGCTTGACAGCAGAGGCAGAGTGTCCAGGATTTATGCCTTTGGTAAGAGAGAGAGGCAGGGCTCTATGTAGGGTAAACTTCCAAAAGACTGGAAAGGCTTGTTTCTCCAAATGTTTACTGAGACCAGAATTTATTTTACAAGACCAGTATCTTCATGAGAAGAAGCTTCTTCTTTTTTCTGAGACATTTTCACATGAATTTTTATTTTTATTTTAAACAACCACTCAAAGAAAAGTTATAAATTCATGTGTTTTTTTCCCCTTTTTTTCTGACAGAATTAGACACCACCAATGGATGACTTTTGAGACGCTGGTGGCAGCCGCATACATAATGGTCTTTTTTGCAGCTCTGAATGTGCATGCACAGAACTGTGAAAAGGGACCATCCAAAAGTCTCCGATTGTACGGTGCTTATCATACATCGGCATGATCGGTGTGAAGTTAAAATCAAAGTTATATCATACATATTGCTGTTGTTCCCCACAGACCGAGTTTTTAACTCTTCTGAAACAACCAACGATGTATACGAGGAGATTGCTCTTCCTATCCTGGAGAAAGCTATGGATGGTGTTAATGGTAAGATCATAATACGTAGTCTTCTTATTTCAATGTCGTGTTCGTTTTCAATTACTGACTTGTTCATCATGGGCTACCTCTCTCTCTCTCTATTTATGCTATATTTCTTACTTTGAAGAAATTTAGTAAAACTTCGCTGACCAAATGCCAGTTAAAATATTTGAGGACCAGTCAAAAGTCTCTCCAAGTGGCTAGTGATCCAAATGGCTAGTTCCGTGCTGCAAAGCATCACTATTTAAAGTATGGAGTTGTAGAAAAGCTGATGGACTAGTGAAATGACAAGCTAACTGGTTCTGCTGGCCTTTCACTAAAAATTTCAACGGCAAACTCTGATGTTTATACTCCTACTTTTCTCATTTCTTCCAGGAACAATCTTTGCCTACGGCCAAACGGCTAGCGGTAAGACCTACACCATGATGGGGGATCGAATGTGCCCAGGCATCATCCCGCGTGCGGTGCAGGATATTTTCACTCAGATAGACAATGTGAGTTCCCTTCATGTCAGTGGTGTTCAGCCAGAGAGGCATCTACAGTAGCCTGTCTCCTTGAGCTTTCATTTAATTTGTGGCGTGTTGTAGCTGAGTGGTCAGGTGCACTGGACTCGATCTCTGGTGTTTCTGATCAAGAGTCTTGACACTTGTGTCTTTTAAAAGCAAGTCATCCAACCCTTATTATATGTACTGGTTTTTTTTTATGGGATGTAAAGCCGTCTGCTAGGTGTGTTGTGTTAATGCACATACAAATAATTCAAGACTTACTGCCCAGGAGTTTCTGCCTGTGGCTTTTGAATACACTGTACTGTAAGCACTTTGTAAACTATTACAGAGTAGTACATAAATGGGTCTCAAAAACTTCAAAACCCTTTCTGGAAATGGATTATGATAAAAGTAGTTTGTGACGCCCACAGGTAAAGAACTATAAAACTAAAATAATACTTCTGTGATTTAAAAGCAAATTGGGCCGGCCCATAGCTTCAGTCTATAGTACTAGACTGCATGCTCATCCATGACAACCCCTAATTGGTGCTCATTTTGCATTGCCCCTTAGATGCATACCAACATTTGCCAAGTTATCAAATGATGCAGTCATTAGTCTCACTGATAACATTCGTAATCATAGAAAATGTGACCTGTGACATCACATGTTTACAAAAGAGCCACCGAGCCTAGACTTCCTGCAGGCATGATTTGTTCACTAGCCTATTATGGAAGAAAACATAAAATACCCCAAAGAATGTACAAGGACACACTTATTGTAAACAAAGTTCACATGGTCTATACAGCACAAAGACTTGGTTCATTGGAAATCAAATCTGTCAAGAAAATCACCAGTGTTTTTTTGTTGAATCTTGCAGACGTCAAACCGCGA
This sequence comes from Asterias amurensis, assembly GCF_032118995.1. Taxonomy (NCBI): domain Eukaryota; kingdom Metazoa; phylum Echinodermata; class Asteroidea; order Forcipulatida; family Asteriidae; genus Asterias; species Asterias amurensis. The sequence goes on from NC_092652.1 coordinate 8,312,760, forward strand.
GTTTCTCCTGCGAGTGAGTTACATGGAGTTGTACAACGAGGGACTGAGTGATCTCCTGAGTTCTGAGAAGAAGACACTTCAGATCAGGGAGAATGATGTGAGTAAATTATTTCATTATCGTCTGACGATGACTGACAGGCTGGTCAACACTACATGTATGAGACCATCTCCAGGCCTGAAACTTCACGTAGGCAATGAAGGCGCTTGTCTCCATGCCCCCTGGTGGTGCCCTTGAATACATAGGGTGCCCTCCTTTACCAAGTCGAAAATATCTTGGTACCTTTGCCCTTTCAAAACAAGGTATACATGTCTGCATCTCCAACTGTGGCAGTCAGAGTGTTATCTCTCGATTCATGTCATTTTGACTCTGGTCCTGTAAAAAAAAAAAAAAAAATTGTCAAAAGTAACAATTCTGGGCTACAAGTCCTGCGTTTGTGGATTTTTACCAAAATTTGAGCCCTGATCACATGGTGTTACATTTAATGAAATTTGCATCCGGGATATGAAATATTTTATTTGGTTTATCCTCAAACAGATGTAGGGTAGGCACTATTTACTCTGTGCTTTTTTAACTTGCAGTTAAAACTAAATTTACCATAGTATTGTTTGAAACAATTTTCATTAAATACGTTAAAAAAAAATAACCTTATTTAACTTAAACAACCAATGTGGTGCTTTAAAACACGGTGTAAAGTTTACACTCCCCTTTGATTGTTATTATTATAAGTGTTTTATTTATTAACTTTTGCTTCAGAAAACTGTGTTTGTCCACGATCTGACGGAGGAAGTTGTGACCAATGTCAGCGAGGTTCTCCAGTTCTTAAAGAAAGGAGAAGGTAAGATTGTCAGTCCCAAACGCTACTGCATGTAGCTACATTATTGGTTGCTAGAGACGTTATTATGCACATGACGTTATTTGAGTAGGGTTGTCCCTCACCTTTTGGTCAAAATACGTATAGGTGTGGGTTTACATTGTTTTACCTCTATAGACAATGTGACCTGTGACATCACATGTTTACAAAAGATGTGCAGGCATGATTTGTACACAACTCAATGGAAGGAAACATCAAATCTTATATTTGATGGAGATGGCCCTGTGGAATTCTTATCAACTTTTGGTATGATGAATGGGGGCACATCTCAAAACTGGTCCAGCTTTTACTTTCATAACTCTTAGATTTATTTGGAAATTATGACACAAAATGTAAACTTTCCCATATATGACCAGTGCAGTTAATGCATTAGGCCCTGAAATCTCCCTATGCATCCAAATCTGATTCTTTACTGAGAAAATTGATGCACCAGGGGCCAATTTCATAGAGCTGCTTACGCAAACAAATATTGCTTAACAATGTTCTGCTTAGCTGAAATGAGCTGGAGACCAGTCAGCTTAAAAGCGGCAACTCTATGAAAATAATGGTTAACAATGTTCTGCTTAGCAGAAATGAGGAGGAGACCAGTCAGCTTAAAAGCGGCAACTCTATGAAAATAATGGTTAACAATGTTCTGCTTAGCAGAAATGAGGAGGAGACCAGTCAGCTTAAAAGCGGCAACTCTATGAAAATAATGGTTAACAATGTTCTGCTTAGCAGAAATGTGGAGGAGACCAGTCAGCTTAAAAGCGGCAACTCTACGAAAATAATGGTGAACAATGTTCTACTTAGCAGAAATGAGGAGGAGACCAGTCAGCTTAAAAGCGGCAACTCTATGAAATTGTGCCCAGCTGATTAACTTCAACTTGGTATCTGTTTCACAAGCTACAGTTGCGCGCCTATCTTTATTACCTGTGCAAATAAGGTCATATCTCACAGAATGACCATGGCTCTTTCAGGCCTGTATGCTTCATTTTTTGAAAGGGCAAGGACACCAAGGCATATTTTCCTGAGTAAAGGGCACCCTTTGAGGAAATTTACTTTCTTCTTGAACATTTAAAGGGCACCAAGGCAATGACCAAATGCATGGAGGCAATTGCGATGCCTTCGTGAAGTATCAGTTTGCTCTTTGGTTTGCCATGATTGTATCTCTATCTAAAAAACTTTCAACGGGTTGACTAAAATATTCTCTCTCTTTGTTTGTTCTTCCTTTAAACAGCACGTCGCCACTTTGGTCAGACAGACATGAATGAACGTAGCAGTCGCTCACATACAATATTTCGCATGGTAGGTTGTTATTAAAGGGTTCGATTTCACATTTAAATTTATGAAAATCTGCCTATTGACCCCTGTGCCATGCTCACCATTTTGTTTGGCAATAGGTTTTGGTGTAAGCACTGCGTCGCCCTAAATGCGCACTTCTCTGAATAACGCACAATGACATTGCCCAATAATATGGGGCATGCAAGATTGTTCTGATGATGACGTCGGGTGAATTGGGTCAATAACATCAAATTGAGATTACAAATTTTATTGTTTTGTTTGTGGGTTTTTTTTCTTTTCATTTTACTTGCCAAGTCTGATTTGTTTTGAAGGAAGATGTTCACAAAGGTATCTTTTTTTGTTCCTTTAAACCAAAACAGATTATTGAATCAAGAGAAACAAGTCCATCCAGGAAATCAGTAGACACGGCAGTCAAGGTTTCCCACTTGGTAAGTAGGAACTCCAGACATTGAAAGTATCAGCATCACTTACCTTAATAACAACATCACTAATGAACATCTCAACATAAACCACTCACTGCTCTAGAATTGCAAGGGTCGTGGGTTCGAATCCCACCCGAGTATCATGCCTGTGATATTTTTTCACAGGACTCGGGGAAAGTACTGAGTATACAGTGCTAACACACATCGGTGTATGGGGGAAAAAACAAAATTAATAAACCAGTCACGTTCACCAATAAAATATCAAGCTTTGAAATGCTCACTGGAGGTTTTCTTACAAGCCTCTTACGACCAGAGTACAAGTTAGCATTGAGAGAAATAGAGACCAAACTATGCCATGTGTGTGTGTCTCGTACAGAATCCAGCAAAACAAAAAGACATGAGTAGCCTGAACATCTGATGTCACACTTCGTGGCTTGTGAATAACACCTGATATACTTTTGACATCCATTCATTTCACATCGAGCTTTGCAGTCAATACCAATAATGTACACAACATTGTGCACACGTATGCCGCATGTAGATGATCGATAAATCAAGCTGACACTACATCACCTCATAACACAGCTATGTGGTAAGCTTAAGTCACATGTATAACCAATAAAACCATTGTATCAAATACAATTATTGGGCCTGTAAGATCAGGATAACGACAGGGAACTAGTCTAGGACACGAGGTACCAATAGAATGATTGACGTTTCACTTGCATTCCCAACATTACTTTCTGGCGTTACTTTCAGAATCTGGTCGACTTAGCTGGCTCGGAGAGAGCCAACGAGACTAAAGCCGACGGTATCCGCTTGAGAGAGGCCTGTAAGATCAACCAGAGTCTCCACGTCCTGGCCATGGTGATCAACAAACTAAGTCAAGGTGCGGAGTTCATTCCCTTCAGGGACTCTAAGCTGACGAGGATTCTACAAATGTCCCTTGGAGGGAACGCAAAGACGGCCATTATTTGCACGGTCACGCCGATATCTGTTGAGCAGACGCACAGTACTCTACAGGTATGTAAACCAATTGTGACTTTTTCAGGGATGTGATTTCTGCATTATTAATCGGAATTCTGTTTTTTGGGGGTTTTTTTGGGGGTGGGTTGGGGGTTTGTAGAAAAATAATTATAGTCTAAAAAAAAAACTAAGATCAAAGTCTTACAGAAATTTTGATATAACCATACATGTATAATAACGCCCCAGACTGCATAGAAGGGCTTTTCAAACCAAAGATGAATTTTAACATAGGGCTTCATGCTCACAGGTTTTTTGCTCTTGAAGGGGAATTTCCCTCTGGTAAAGGGCACTTCCATGAGATGAATGTAATTTTGCATTGAAACTTTGCAATGCACATCGCAGCAAAATCACAGGGGCACCGCGGCAATTGCCGTGAGTTAATTTAAGGCCAGGTTGTTGTTATCTTGTTTGGTTTTTTTTTCATTTTTTTTATGATCGAACCATCTGTTGTAACCACAATTTTTATCTTCACAGTTTGCCAGCAGAGCCAAAACGATCAAGAACAAGCCGGAGGTGAATGAGGTAGTTTCGGACGAGGCCATGATGCAGCGCCAAAAAAAGGAGATCCAAGAACTGAAGAGAAAAATTTCAGAGGTAAGTAAAACTGGGGCCTTATTCCATAAAGCTGTTGAGCAGAAAAATTTTCCCTGGCAAATTTCTTTGCTAATCAAAAAATGAATGCGGCATTGTCATGGGAGGCATCGGCATAAATGGAATGTTGGCTGGTAGCTAACCCGTTTCTTCTAAGTAAGATTTTTCTGTACTTATCAAGTTTTTGTGCTTACAGGCTTTATGAAATTGGGCATGTCAGATGGTCCTTGTCTGTACATTGGGAGACAATTTGAGATTTTTAGTTGGCAGGTCGGATTATGTGTAAAGCCAACCTCATACTCAGTGGTGTACAATCTCACCACCCCAGGTTTTAAGTCAGAGAATAAAGTGTAGATTTGTGACTACAACATATCAGCCTTTGGTCAGTACATTCTATCCATGAATGTACACTTTGTCCGTTCACCTTGAAGGTACAAGACACCTTTGGTGTATATCTCAACATATGCATAAAACAACAAACCTGTGAAATTTTAAACTCAATTGGTCGTTTAAGTTGAGATAGAATAATGGAAGAAAACACACCCTCGTCGCATAGATGCTTTGAATTCGAGACCTCAGCTGAGGTCTCGAATTCAATTCAAATATTTTGAATTGAGAAATTACTTTTTTTCTCAAAAACTATATACTTTAGAAGGAGCCATTTTTCACAATGTTGTATACTGACCAACAGTATGTTTTTGTGCTAACAATTATTTTGAGTAATTACCAATAGTGTCCAGTGCCTTTAACTTATTTATGAACTTGTAATTATAACAGTTGATTTTGTGTTCACCAACAGCTGGAACAGCAGGGTGAACTCTTTGAGGAGAAAACCCGCCTCCACGAGACACAAGAGCAGAAGATTAAGATACTGCAGAAGATGATCCTAGTATCGGGCGGGGCCGGCATGAGTGACATGCCGACCAACGAGACCACCAAAGCCAAGTATAAGGTAATGTACCTGATTGATAAAAAAAGATGGTGCCGTCCAATAGTAGATCTTTGAGACGCTGGGGGCAGCGGACACGAAAGTCTCTTTTTGCGAGTCTGAGCATGCACGCGCATGCTCAGTACTGCGCCACTACAACACTGTTGACTTGAGATCATCAGAAAACCGTAAAAGTGTTTTTACATGTTTAATGGGGTAATAGCGTCTTGGTATTATGTTCGTATTTTGTCTGTGTTGACCGAGTTTGTTGGCGACTGAAATAGGACCAGAAGAAGCAATTCACAAATGTGTCAGGAGATTTTTTTTTTAGTGGGGAAGACCGCGAGAATACTTTTTCAGATACTCTTTTTTCCATAGCAATAACATGTTTTCATGCCTACTTGCCAATCATCAGTTGCGTGTGAGTGATTCTATGATAGTGTAGCGTTGACCGAGGGTTGCAATGCACACAGTTTAATGACACAATAAAGTACCATTAACTGGCTTCTCTGTCCTCGTTTCGGAGCTTTATTTACACAAGTTACTAAAATTACGCCAGAGAGCGCCCTCTCTGGCGAGCAGATTTACCGATCACCAGCAGTGCTCTGAAGGGGGTCGTGCTGGCACCTCCTACCGGTCGATCTGCACCCCCACTACAATAGAATCTGTAGGTCTCATGTTTTTCTTGAAAGACAATAGTTGTGTATTCCACGTAAGGTTTAGGTAAGATGTTATACGACCCCATGAAGAAATTTTAAATTCTACTGGAGCATTTTAAGGGCACCAAGACAATGACCAGGGGGCATGGAGGCAAGCGCCTTCAATTCCTCCTTGAAGTATCAGGCCTGGGTATTGCATCGTGAATTCCAAGCTAAATCAGAAAATTTCCAGGGTGTCAGGGAAAAAACAATCGCCTGCCTCAAAGTTGATATTACCCTTATAAATTTGTACTTTTCTTATACCCTCCAGCGTCGTCAAACTTGGTGCCCCGGCATGGCGAATCCTCTCCCTCTCTTGAGGCCCAACAAGCCCCCATCGGAACTGGCTTCCAATATCCCAGAGGAGACGTTGCCATTGTCTTCTCCAGAGAACAACACGACACAGTCGTCACAATCCCCAGACGAGGAGATGCGCCAGTCAGATGCTGATGCTTCTCCGCAGGAATCGGTCTCCTCTGTCGAAAGTGAAGGTTTGTCATGTTTTTTATTCATTTTATCACTTAAAGGCACTGTACACGTTTGGTAATCGTCAAAGACCAGTGTTGCCACTTGGTGTATCCCATCATAAGCACAAAATAACGAGCCTGTGAAAATTTGGGCTCAATCGGTCATCGAAGTTGTGAGAAAATGATTTAACAAAAAAATCCTTTTTGGGCGAATTTGTGTGCTTTCAGATAAGAATAAAAAACTTCTAGCTAGAAGTCTTTTATTATTTAAGAGAGAAACTACCTCTTTCTCAAAAATTATGTTAGCCTACTTCAGAGGGAGTTGTTTCCCACAATGTTTTATACTATCAACAGTTCTCCAATGCTTGTTACCAAGTAAGTTTTTTTAAGTTAATATTTGTTTGAGTAATTACCAAACGAGTACCTTCCCTCTAAAAATAATAATAATAACCAGTTTTTATAGTGTGCTTTTCACACCGCGTCTGAAAGTGCTTCCAACTTTACAGCCCATGGTCACTGGGCCTTCGCAGTTCCCAGGGGAGAGTACAGCGCCTACAAATAATGCGCTACTCGGCTAAATCAATCACAAGAACCATCTCTGCCCTTACAGGTACCCATTTACATCTGGGTGTAAAGAAGCAATTATAGTTAAGTGTCTTTGTCAGGGGCATTAGTGTCACGACTGAGATTCAAACCCACACTCTGCACACAGAAGCACCAGAGCTTGAGTTCGGTGCTCTTATCCACACGACCACGACACCCTTCTTCCGGATAAAATAAGTTAACTTATGGACACCAATTACTGTTGTGGTCCAACCCTTGGCTAGTTTTATTGGATGGGCTCTTCAAAACCCTACGTCCACTTGAGTGACAAATATACCCGCAAGATGCCATTACTATGTCATGACAAACTAGCCCACCAATGCCCAGTGACAACAGGCTAGTTGGAATACAATAGTGTAACGATGTAAACCTGGGCTTGGTTTCTTTTTCTGAAAAAAGACCGGTCTTTTCACTTGGTTTATCCCAACATTTACATCAAATAAAAAAAATCTGTGAAACTTTAAGCTCAATTGGTCATGAAATTTTTAAGAGAATAATGTATTAAGAAAAAAACACCCTTGTTGCATAAATTTGTGTTCTTTCAGATGCCTGATAAAAGACTGCATGCCTACGATCTTTTTATATTTGAGTTAGAAATTACCTCTTTCCCAAAAACTATGTTCCTTCAGAGGGAGCCGTAAGTTTATACATGTATGCTATTTAAAACTTGTTTTAACTAATTACCAATAGTGTCTACTGCCTATAAAAGCAGCGCTATTACATTTGGGCCGTATACTCTTGTTCAACAGAGTTTTCCAACACGAAGCAATTTCAGTTCTGGGAGGACATGGAGATGGAGAAAGAGACGGAGGACGACTTTGTTGCTGTCCCTCTCAACACGCAACGGAAGAAGAGAAAAAGACGTGAGGCACATGTCCACTTTGCTCACTTTGGCGTGGCCACAGTGGATGCTGATAGTCAGACAGAGGTAAGTATTATATTGGCTGGACTGCAGGGTTCTGCCCAGGATTACTTTAGTGGTGGACAGTGTTGTGGGCGGTGCTGGGTGGCCCTGCCCAGGACTCACAATTTTTGCCCAGCACTCTTGAGCAAAATACATTTTGCTGCCCAGCACAGATTTCAAATAGTGTCCACTTTACATTGATCTGAGACACAGCTAATTATGTTTAGGAATATCGAATGGCACAGAGAAAGAACACACTCAAGAAATGCCAACTTTCCCTGATTCTGTGGAAAGTTCCCTGAAAATAAACTTTCTTTCCATGTTCTCATGAACCATATGGAAAATTTCCCTGATTATTTATACTTTGTCCCTGGTGATAATGTTATTGTAAAACGCACTTTATAAGAACTATTTTATTATTATTTACTTAAAGAAACCTGGTTTGCTACACTTTTTTGCTCATTTTTACTTGTAGATAAACTCTCCAAACGCCGCCGATACACCACAGTCCGAGGCCCTCATTGAAGCCAATAATGAACTGCAGGAGCAGATTCTTGCACTTGAAGATACAGTCTCTACTCTCAGAGAAAACATAGCTGTCTTATCAGAGGAGATGGATAGTAGGGAACTGGCCAAGCAGCAGTTGGCAGACTTAACGTCCGTGAACCAAGGGTTGGAGTCCAAAAACCTAGCGTTGGAGTCCAATAACCAGGCGTTGGAGTCCAATAACCAGGCGTTGGAGTCCAATAACCAAGGCTTGGAGTCCAAGAACCAGGCGTTGGAGTCCAAGATTCAGGAGTTAGAGGAAGGGAATCTGATGGTCAGTCAGCTATCAGATGCCCTGTGTCTCTCAGAGGAGAAAGTGGCTGCTAGTGAAAGCCGAAACCAGGATGCAGATCAGCAAATCAGTACATTGACAGAAGATGTCAGGCTTCTGAAGGCCCAACTGGAAGATGCGAACCGCCTAAAGGCCCAACTGGAAGATGCGAATCGCCTGCAGGAGTTGGCTGAAAAGAAACAGCAAGAGACCATGAAGGAGCAGTTGAATCAACAGGAAAGGCTCGAAGCAGCCCTCAGTCACTCAGAACAAGAAGTAGTGTCTCTAAGGGCAACCTTAGAGGAAACTAAACTTCTCATAGCATCTGCGGAGAACAAAGAGGAAGAAGCTATGGAGGTGAAGACGCAGTTACAGTTAGACCAACAAGACAGTCTCAAAGACTCCCTTCAAATGTCAGAGCTTGAAATCTCTTCACTGAAGGCCCAACTGGAAGAATATAAAGTTCAGTTGGCATCATCGCTAGAAAGTGAGCAGAAAGCCTCTGATCTGACCACACAGCATGATCAACTGAAAGACTTGTTTGAAAAGGCCGAGCTTGAAATCTCTTCATTAAAAGCCCAACTGAAAGAATATGAAGTTCAGTTGGCGCCATCTCTAGAGAACGAGCAGAAAATCTCGGATCTGACAGAACAGCGCGATCAACTTAGAATTATTTTTGAAAAGTCCGAGCAAGAAAATGCTTCATTGAAGGCTCAACTGGAAGAAAATGAAGTTCAGTTGGCGCCATCTCTGGAGAACGAGCAGCAAGTCTCGGATCTGACAACAAAGCACAATCAACTGAGAAACTTGTTTGAAAAATCCGAGCTTGAAATCTCTTCATTAAAAGCCCAACTGGAAGAATATGAAGTTCAGTTGGCACCATCTATGGAGAACAAGAAGAATATCTCAGATCTGACAGAACAGCACAATCAACTGAGAAATTTGTTTGAAAAGTCCGAGCAAGAAAACTCTTTATTGAAAGCTCATCTGGAAGAAAATGAAGTTCAGTTGGCACCATCTCTGGAGAACAAACAGCAGATCTCAGATCTGACAGCAGAGCATGACCACTTTAGAAGCTTGTTTGAAAAGTCCAAGCTTGAAGTTTCTTCATTAAAAGCTCAACTGAAAGAAAATGGAGTGCGCTTGGCATCATCGCTGGAGAACGAGCAGAAAGTCTCGGATCTGACAGCACAGCACGATCAACTGAGAAACTTGTTTGAAAAGTCAGAGCAAGAAGTCTCTTCGTTGAAAGCCCAGCTGGAAGAAAATGAAGTTCGCTTTTTAGCATCGTCAGTGGAAAACGAGCAGAAAGTCTTGGATCTTACGGCACAGCAGGATCAACTAACAAGCTTGTTTGAAAAGTCTGAGCAAGAGATCTCTTCTTTGAAATCCCAACTGGAAGAAAATGAAGTTCGCCTGGCGTCGTCGCTAGAAAACGAGCAGAAAGTCTCGGATCTGACGGCACAGCATGTTCAACTAAAAAACTTGTTTGAAAAGTCCAAGCAAGAAATCTTGTCATTAAAAGCCCAACTGGAAGACGATGAAGTTCGCTCGGTGTCATCGCTTGAGAATGAGCAGAAAGTCTTGGATCTTACAGCACAGCACGATCAACTGAGAAACTCGCTTGAAAAGGCCAAGCAAGAAATCTTAGCGCTGAAAGGAGAGCTGCAGGAACGTGACACTCACATTGCATCACTGCTGGAGAACAAAGAGGAAGTTTTCGAATCTCAGCGTGAGCAGCTGGAGGATATGAAAGATTTACTTCTAAGTAAAGAGCAGGAACTCCTCACCTTGAAAGTTGAGATGAAGGACAGACAAATTCTGTTGGCATCTACCGAGGAGAATGCTTTACAAATAACCCAAGTGAAAGGTAAGCTACAGGAGTTTATAGTTTATTCTTTAAGACACTGGACACCTTTGGTAATTTTCAAAGACCAGTCTTCTCACTTTGGTCGAGCTTAATTTGGTCGAGCTCAATTGGTCGTCGAAGTTGCTTGATAATAATGAAAGAAAAAACACCCTTGTCACACAAAGTTGTGTGCTTTCACATGCTTGATTTCTCAAAATGCCTCAAAATCTAAATGTTTTGAAATCAAGTTGGTGGAAAATTATTTCTTTCTCGAAAACTATGTTAGTTCACAGGGAGCCGTTTCTCCCAAAGGTTTACACTATTCACAGCTCTCCATTGCTTGTTACCAAGGAAGGTTTTATGCTAGTAATTATTTTGAGTAATTACCAATAGTGTCCAGTGCCTTTAACTTACCATTCTATTTGGTGTCCAGTTTAAAAGTTTTGGAGCTACAGCCTTTATATTGAAGGGCTTATAAACCTCAAGGGTTGTTTCACAAAGCGCTATTGATTCATCTTAAGATGAGTTTTGAACGTTGCAGTAGTGATTTGTGTTGTTGCATCACACTTTGCGTAGCATTTATGGTACACAGTTGTGATTAATCTTAGCTCTTTTTTTGAAATCATTTAAAGGGTAAAACAATGCTGAAACAATGGAAAATGAACATCTATGTACACTTTGCTCACAGGATCGGCAAATAAACGCCCTTCTGAGCTGCCCTGATTCTGCAAAAAGTTCCCTAAAAAATAATCAACCACTCTTTCAAGTTGGGATAAGAAGAAATAAAAATAACCAGTCTTGAATTTCATCTGCTGCCCTTGCCCTCTGTGACATCATTCATCTAAGAATGTTTCAGCTGTAAGATTTTAAAAGGTATTATTTTTGCACTGATTTCTCGCCCAGAGCTCACTAAGATACTCGGCGCTCGACAAGAAGAAATTAACACCTTGAACCTCTGCCTGGTGGAGCAAGGCAAGGAAGCAGAAGAAACGAGGAACCATCACATCGCCAGGATCGCTGAGCTGACTGGACTTCTTGAAGACCAAGAAGGCCAGGCTGCCTTGGCAGCAGAGCCATCTATGGATCGTGTTGAGAGTGATGATGGAGCCATGTCCCTTGCTGATGAGTTGGAGGAACAAAATTGGAAAGTAAAGGTACAAAAGGATTCTTTAATTTTCTGTTTGTGTTGTGGCTGAGCGGTCTATGTCATCGAACCCCAGCTCTGGTATTGTCGGCACCAGAGTGCGGGTAGAGCGTAGAGATTGCACTTTCCCTCAACTTAGAGCCCTGCATCATCAAAAAAAAATTGACAGAATTAACAGAGAGTCTGTAGATCTTAGAAACAATGCGACCCCCACCCCCTGTAAATCATAGAAACAACGCTGGACCCTGGGTGCTCAATCTATACCCAGAAGAGATCTTTTTTCCTACAGAATTCTTTATCTTGTGATGATCTTCTCAACAGTCTTGTACATGTTGTGGCTGAACGGTCTATTTCATCGAACCCAAGCTCTAGCATTGTCAGCAGCAGAGTGTGGGTTTGATACCCAGTCATGGCACTTGTGCCCTTGAGCAAGGCACTTATTTGCTTCATAAAAAGTTGGGAAGGTAGTGCATTCTGCTCTACCAGCCTGGCTCCTAGTGGATGATACCCATACCTACATCCTTATGGCCTGTGAAGGGGGTATATTCCTAATACAGCCCAAAGAGTGGGTGGCAACTAACCCTTGTGGCAAGAGGGGACTTTCTTGGATGATAGGTGGCAGCAGACTTACCGGGTAAAGCCATTGTTCTCATTGCCGTTATGCACATGCTCAGAACTACGTAACCAATAGAAATTTACCCGGTAAGTCTGCTGCCACCTAGCGTTGGAAAGGCTCCCATTGATTTGGGTTGATACATGTAGCCTTAATTAGTTTAAGTGTAGCCCTCACCTTGAAGTGGGTGAAATCTCATTACAAATAAAAAAATTAAAAATCATTTTTGTTTGCAGGCAAGGCGGACAAAGTCTGACCTCTTGGGGTCTGTCCAACTTTGTGAAGACATCATGGAGGAGAAGACCAAGCTGTCCAGACAGATGTCACAATTGTAAGTTGCCCCAAACTAGACTTGCTTTTCCTTACAGGCGCCGGGGTGGACTTCACAAGAGTTGAGACTAGTCTTATCTTGAGTTAGGCTATAACTTAGGACTAGCCTTACGTTTAGGACTAGTTCTACTTCTACTTTACTACTTGGCAAAGTCCCCTGATGGGATATCACGCCAAGATTACGAGTTAGGAGTAGTCGTAAATCTTTTTATGTGAAATCAACCCCCGAGTCTTCTTATTTGAGGCTTGAAATTCCCTAATTGAAACAAGATTTGTTAGAATTGATCCAGTAGGCCCTAATGCTATCCTGTAACATTTGAATCTTTGCAGCCAAGATGAGATGACCAATTTAAAACAAGCGCTGAAGGCCAAGGAGGAGGAGTTCAAAGAACTTCAGGAGTTCACTGAGATGGAGATGACAGTCATGAGGGAACAAGAGGTAAAAGCAGTGCTCAAAATTCAACACTAGACCGCGGACAAGTCCAGTGGTCTTGTGTTTTTCAATTGACTAAAACCACCTCACTGTGAAATAATATCTTTCAATCTTTCAAAATTAGTTCAAGAATACAATTAACATTTAAAACTGTGTAGAAAGTTCCCTCTCATTACATGCTGGTCTTGCAAAAAAATGCTGGTCCAGGAAATACTGTATAAGGGTGGCACGGTTGGCTTGTGCGTAAAGCGCTCGCCTCTCACCAAGGTGACCCCGGTTTGATTCCTGGTCGGGGCCATATGTGAGTTGAGTTGTGCGTTGGTTCTCTGCCGTGCCAAGAGGGTTTTCCAGACTATCCGGTTTTAATCCCTCATGAAGAAATCAAACACTCTCGATCTTGGCTGTGCTCCGTGGTCATAATGGGTTGATGTGGCTGGCAGCTGAATGTGCCCTTGCATGCCTGCTTCTCGAACACATTGTAGCCGCGTCCTTCGCAATTTAGCTCTAGCTGCGAGTAAGATCGATTAGCCCTCCCCCCAAATTATTAGTATAAATTGTGAATTATCCCCCTAAATTCAAGCCCTGTGAAACTGTTGCTATTTCATTAGTCCCATCAGTGCAAAAACATTGTAGATATTGCAGACACTGAGCATGGACGAATTTGTAATAACAGTGAATGATTGTCTTTTTTTTTTTTTTTTTAACAAAATGCCTTGATTTTCAAACTTTACAGACCCAGTACCAGAGGGATATTGATGAGTTGAGACTTGAGCTTCAGGAGAAACAGAGTACACTGGCAGTGCAGCATCACAGAGAGATAGAAGACCTCCAGAAGAAACTTAGTGTCAAAGATAAGGTCCTAGAGGCGCAGTACCAACAAGACGTTGATGAACTTCTGGATAAACTACGACAGAAGAACCAGAATCTTGACAACCTACAGGAACAACAGTCTGAGCTTGTACGAGCAGCCGGTCTGGCCGAGCAGAAGGTGGAGCAGCTTCAGGATCAGCTGAGGGACTTGGAAGGTTGTGGTGTTGTGAAAGAAAGTGGCTCCATGGAAGGCCAAGATCAAGCGGCTGTGCAACCGGGAATCGACCAGCAAGTTCAAACTGAAGAGTACAATAAGGAGTCTCCGATTCACACAGCTGTTTCTGTGCTTGAGGAGGCCACACAGGTTTCCCCTGAAGAATTAGGCTTGCTTGCGGATGGATCATCCGCCCAGGCAGAGATTCTTCAACAGAGGATCGATGAACTTGAAGTTATTGAGGCATCCCTAAGGCAAGATTGCGAGACCCTGAATGCGACCGTCAGTAGCCAAGACCAAGAGATTGCAGTCTTGGACGAGCTCTTAGAAGATCTTGGAAAGGAAACGAAAGACAATACTGAGAATAGTGCCAAGATTGCTGCATTTGTTGAGAGAATCGAGCAACTAGAAAACCAGCTACAGGAAAGAGAGCTTCCTACCACCAAAGGAATGCCAGATGTGGATCAGGAGATTCAGGTGTTGACAGAAGTCAATGACAATCTCTCCCAAGCTTTGACAGAGGCTGAAAGTACCTGTGAGAATTTCAGAGCCAAAGTAGTGGGTCTAGAAGAAGCTTTACGACACGAAGTTACCAGCAAGAGAGACTTGGATTCGTCCAAAGAAAAAGACCTCTTGAATCTTAGAGAAGAGCTAGATGCATTGAAGGAAGTAAATGTATGTTTGTCCGAGAAGCTAACTCGCACACAAGAGCTCTGTGAGAAGCTGGAAGGGAAGCTGCTTCAGTCTTCTAGCGATGAGAAACAACGAGAGAGTGAAGACGAAATTTGCACTTTGACTGCAGTCATTGAACAGCAAGGACAGGAGATGGCCTCACAGAGAGTCAAACTAGAGGAAAAAGAAGAGAATCTCAGGAGCAACGTTAGAGATTTGGAGGATCGTGTTTCTAGTTTGACACGAGAGAACCAGTCGTTGGTCGAGAGGATCGTCTCGGAGGCATCCAAGCATGATCAGTCTGGTGAAGACATCAAAATCAAAGACATCTTATTGGCAGAGCAGCTTAACAAACTGACGACACTTTCTGAACGTCTTTCGATGATAGAGGAAGAGTTACACAGTAGAACAGTCCAAGTGCAGGAGTTGGAAGCTGCTCTAGCTTCACAGAGCAGCCAGTCTGCAGAGGCGGCTGAGATCATCAGAAGGCGAGACGGCGAGCTTGAGATGCTTCGGGAAGTCTTGCAAGAGCAAGAGGAAAATCTTGAGAGTGCGAGAAATGAATTCTCCCAGGAACAGTTCAGGGTAAGAGACCTTGAAAGAGAAGTGAAATTCCTAAACGACACAAAAGGGGACCAGATGGTTCATGAGGGCCAGAAAGAGAGTGAAATTCATCGTCTTCATGGTTTACTTCAGAATCAAGAAGAGCATTTACGCACGAAGGAGCGACACCTCATGGAATGTTTATCCAAGATACAAAATCTAGAATCAGTTTTAGCAGCGAATAACCATATGAACCTGGAAAAGTCGAAAGCTGAAGCAGAGCAAAATGCTAAAGTTCACAAGCTGCAGAATTACCTAGAAGAGCTGGAAAACCAGTTGAGAGCCAGGGAGATAAAGTGCTCAGAGCTGGAGTCAAAATTACAAGATCTCGAGAGGGTGGTTGCAGCCAATGATCAGAAGAGGGTTGACCAGGAAGATGTAAAACAAAAACTAGATGCAGAGGTCACAACATTGCAGGGCTATCTAGATGAGGCCGACGAAGAGCTCCATCAATTCAAGAACCGGTATGCTGACCTCCAAGCGGACTTCCGAAAGCAGCAGACCAACCTCAAGAATATAAAAGCCGTCTTGGAGTCCAGAAGCAAGAGCACCAAGATGCTTGAGGCAGCCGTAGCCAAACATGACGAAGAAAAGGGTGTTCTGCGAGCCTTGCTCGACGAGCGGAACCACACCGCCTTGAGGCAGGAGGACAGGTACAGTGACATGCTGGCCAAGATTCAAAATCTGGAAGGAATCATCGCCAGCAAAGAGCAGACGACCAAAGAGTCGGAAGATTTACTCAAGATTCAAGCTGCAGAGCTCAGTAGGTTGCAAGCAGCTCACACAAGCTATCAAGAACAGCAGGATAGACGTCTTCAGGAGGAAATAACGAGGAGAGAAGGGGAGATACTTAGTTTGCGACAGCAGCTTGAGAAAGTCACGGTGAGTATTTAAAGACTTCACCCAGTGTTTCACTGGGTGGAATTGCCAAACGTTATGCATACACATCCTTGTATGGCTATTCAAGCATCAACATCACCTTTGGCCTATAGATTGCATCAAAATACATCAAAATTGTTGATGAAAAAAGGTGTTATTAAGAGCAGAAACTAGGTGATAAGATCGTTCAAAAAAGGCAATGCTTTGAGTCTACTTTTTTTATTTATTTATTTATTATTTGTTATGCTTCAAAAAATGTGTGCATTAACACATGCGGGCTAATGAAAAAAAAATTGCGGGCGCTCCAAGTTTTTGGTGGGCGGATGAACAAAAATAGTTAAGGGAAACCTCTGCTGAAGTTTCAATTTTGGCTGGTCCCTTTGTCGCAACTCTCTCAATACACGGGTCAGTGGTAGCAAAGTCTACATGATGCAAACGGTTAAGAAGAAATCACATTTTAAACAACACGCTTGTATTTCTTACTTACAGACTGACAGTGTTAAGCTTGATGTTGATGAGCTGGTGAAGACACATCGCCAGGAGCTTGCGGAGAAGAACCTTTGCATTAACCGGCTTGAGACAGACCTCCTACGAGGCACAGATCCATTGGAGAGAAAGTAAGTTGAACTATACCAGTTCCTGAAACAAACCCTATTTCCATCTAGGTGTCTGGAATCCATCCAAAACTCCTTATGCTAAAGTACTTTCTTGTTGCGATGTCAGAGCTACATGCCTTGCCAACCTTGTTCGGTTTGGGTTTTTTCAAAAGCCTGCTACATCCCTGCAAATTATAGTGCATGTATATTGTTTTACTTAAAATAATGTTTTACTCTAAATAGGCTGGTGTCCCTGAAGGAGGAACTAAAATACCAAGAATCCAAGATGCAGCAGTATAAGAAGGAGGTTGAGAAGTTGCGGAGTCAGCAATCTCAAAGAGGTAAAGTTGGACCTCTCAATGTTTTTAAACAAGCACGACTTTTTGTCATTTAGTTTGACAAAGTATTATAGTCAGAGTGGTCTCTTACTCTTTTGTGAACACCTTGCTTTAAATTTGGACACTCTGTTTTATCAGTCATTTATGCAATATTTTTAGTGAGTGAACAATTAGAACGCCCATTCTTTAAAATTTCCAGAAAATGTTGACACTCTTGTATCGAATCTTGGCTGAAGCCATGGTTGAGATGTGGCATTGTATACTCCCCTTCCTTTCTGTTGTGTCTTCTTTGGATTCTGGGAATATACAGAATTCAAAGGTTTAAGGAGGGGGGTATTTGCTGTCCAAGAAGAAAAAAGAGTGTGTTAAAAAAGTCTGGCAACAATTGTGTTGTGTGTACACACGTTCTTTTTTGTTGCATCCTTGCAAAGACATGTTTGTTTCTTTCTTTTGTCCGTTAAGAACCTCCCATGTAGAGTTCCTTTTGGAGCACCACAGTCTTTAGAATTTCCCCCTTGGAGACCCTCTGTTTTCCTTTTTTTGTTTTGTCCTTGGTCTCCATAAGGCAGTGACTGTTTTACCCTCTGCCACATATCACGCCTGGGGTGACTTAATATCTTGTGTTTGTGTGCCACTTTTCTTGTTCATCTTCCACTTTTGTCTTTGAAAACAAAAATCAAAACTATTTGAATCTTATGACAATATTTTATAATTTCAGTTAAATGCTACCTTACATTATTGTATAATTGATGATTTTTTTTTATTGTCTTTTCTTTGCTTTTTCATTATGCACCATTTGAATCATTGATGGTGGATACCACTGTTTGACCGAGTGTTCATCATTATTTATTATTGATGTTTTTTTATTACAGGTCCAGCTCTTTGCATTAATTGTCGTCACAATTTCAGTTGATTATTGAAATGTTTTGTTTCATGCCCATTTTGTTACTGTGCTCTATTGTCTTTCCACTAAAGTGAAGATTTTAAACTTTGTGATTTCCATGTACAATGTATAACTAATGCAATTCTTTCCCATTTCTAGTGATTTTTAACATTGTTGCCCAATTTGTTATTGTGTTCTATTGTCTTTCAACTAAAGTGAAGATTTTAAACTTTGTGATTTCCATGTATTGCTAATGCAATTCTTTCCCATTTCAAGTGATTTTTAACATTGTTGCCTGTGTACATTTTTATCCCTTTTATATTATAATTGCACTGCATTTTTGTGTTTTGTATTTGTACTTAGATTTAGTTATAAGGCCTACGGAATCAATTGTATTATATTTAGTGTTTTTTATTGATATTGTTTCCTTTACTTTTAATTCCTTTTGGGAATTTGCACTTTTGACCACCTTTTAATTTATTTTGAGGTATCTTCAAATCCTGCGCTAGTAATTTGTTCTTTGTTCAATCGCATTAGTTAAAACATTTACCCAGTAGGTTTCCCTTGTAGTTTATTACTCAATGTTACTATTACAATTATTAATAATATGTTATTGTTACTTTATGATTTCCTAACTGTTACAATTATTAGTAATTTATTATTCTTACATCATAATTTCCTAAGAGCATTTTAATGATACAAATTATTTAAACAAAAATAGTTTTGTAGGTAAATTGTATATCTTTTGACTAAACTATGTTGTAACCATCATTGTCTGTTGCCTTTTCCCCCAACTCTCTCAGCTTCCAGCAGCACACCAGGGTCAGACTCCATCGAAGAGAGGCGACCGGAAGCAACCGGTGGTTCGGGCATCATTGAAAGCTGTGCAATCTTTGCAGTCAAGGCAGAGAACTATAAATTAACCAAATCACTGGAGAAGACTAAAAAGGAACTGGAGTACAAAGATCTTAAATATCATGATGAAGTGTGAGTAGTTACTGTTCATCTCTTAAGGTTCTGTTTGTCTATTAAAGACAGTGGACACTAGTGGTAATTGTCAAAGTCTAGCCTTCACAGTTGGTGTCTTCTCAACATATGCATAAAATTACAAACCTGTGAAAATTTGAGCTCAGTTGGTCGTTGGAGTTGTCAGAGATCATAATGGGGAAAAAACACCCTTGTCACACAAAGTTGTGTGCTTTCAGATGCTTGATTTCAAGACCTCAGAATCTATCTCTGAGGTCTCGAAATCATATTAAAATATTTTAGTGTAAAATTACTTCTTTCCCGAAAACTTTATCACTTCAGAGGGAGCCATTTCTCACAATGTTTTATACTCTCAACAGCTCTCCATTGCTTGTTACTAAGTAAGTTTTTATGCTTACAGTTGAGTTATTACCAATAGTGTCCACTACCTTTAAGGATATTACACAAGGCAGTTTACAAGCAACCACCTCCTTCACCTTTTCAGATACTTTTTAAATTGTCAGGATTTTATTTTATTTTTCAGTCACATTTTCAAATTGTTAAATCATTTATTAAATTTCTTTTGATTTTTCAGTACAAAGAAAACTCATGCTGAACAAGATGCAAGATACTGGAAGGAAAAGGCACGCTCCTTGGCCAGTCACCTCAAGAGGGCGCCACAGAGGAGCGAGTCAGTGACGTCCTCCCCTCTGAAGGGTACGTAGCGCTCTCCATAAGAAACAATCCCCTTCACATTGTTTTTTAGGGGTCAAATTACACTTTCATTAAATTTCTCTACAATAATCAATTTGCCTTTTAGGAGTTCAATATTGTCTGGTACAATGGTGTGCTTGATCACAAGTTACCGCTTAAATTGGAGTTCCTCAGACTATAGAGACAGTTGCTATGTCAAAATGACTGGGGCCAAGCTTTTGCGTTGTTACGTATGAGCTGGTGAACAAATACATGTACATGTACAGTATACACAATTCTGAATGAATGTGTTAGGGTACAGTGGCACCAGGGTTTGCTCATCTGGAGGTTGCTATGCAAAGTCTTGCCTTGAACCATTGACATAGCATCTGTCTCTATAGTCTTAGGAATTCAATTGTAAGTGGTAACTTGTGATTAAAGATACTGGACACTATTGGTAAATCTCAAAGACTAGCCTGCTCTTCAACGTTGGTGTATCCCAACATATTTATGCATAAAATAACAAACCTGTGAAAATTTTAACTCATTTGGTCGTCGAAGTTGCGAGATAATAATGAAAGAAAAAACACCCTTGTCACAAGAAGTTGTGTGCTTTGCTTTCAGATGCTTGACTTCAGGACCTCAAATTCTCAATCGCGAAAATCATTTCTTCTCGATTCTTTCTCTTCTTTCCCAATCTACAGAGCGAAACACAAACGACGTCACCGTCGCGAAGAAATCACGACTTGACGACTCGACCGGGACCAAGTACGTTGAGAAGATTGGTGGCCTGAAGAACTCATCATCATCTGAGTCTTCAACGACGTCATCTTCCACATCGAAGTCGAAGCGAGCAGACTACAACTGGCTGAACAAAGCGATTGCAGAGAGAGATGCTGAAGAGAAACCTGACGATGACCCACAGCAGTGTGCCACGCAGTGATGACACAACCAAACAGGTCTCGAAATAAACCCTGTCACCCACGGTAGCTGCCATAAACCTTTTCGTAAATACTGGAGCACGCGCACAAAGCTTGGAATTAGGTGCATTGTGGTCTAGCTGGTGTCCAAATATCCATATCTATCCCATAATGCACCTCATTCAACAGTCTGCGCTTGCACAATGGTATTGGCGAAAATTTCTATGGTGCCCTGGCAATACAATTTTAATTTTTTCTCGTAGAAGTGCCCCTTATATCGGGGGAAATTGCCGCGCCCCTTCAAGAGCAAGGCTAAAGGCCTGACTAGATTCTTTGTTATGACAGGGGTTTGAGGTGTTTTGGCTAGTGTCTCAATGTGGACATTAATGTGAATTTCCAGCGATATCTCAAAAAACTTTTGAAACTAAATTATTCACAGGTTAGTTTCACATGGTGATTGAACCAATCAAATAGTTCCAAAAAATAAGGGTATACTTTGCCTTAAAGATACAAACTCCAGTCAATAGGACTGAAACTCTTCAAAACAAACTATTTCATTGGTCTCCCTTCACCTTAATATTTTATCTTGTCTACAGGCTCACTGGTTGCTGTGTGTTCCCAATTGCTGTGTTTTACCCATGTAAATATTTAAATATTTATTTTGTTGTGTTTGCCAGATGAAAGTCACTTGATGAGAAACTTTTGTATCACACACCGAAAAATCTATACATGCATGTAAATAAATACTCACACAAGCTGTACATTTGTTAGATTAAAACGATTGACTGCATACTTGAACTGTAAAAGATTTTTGATAAAAGTGACTGAAAGATGCACATATATGATTATGTAGAGCTTCCAAGCAGGGTCCACGCTTAACACTAACATGGCAAATATTGCATCTTAGGGCTAGTTAACACCACTTTTACGCTAAAAACTGTGCAACAACTACTTTTTTATAATGCTCATTTATCTTTTTTTTTTTTTTCAGATGTGATTATTCACGCACAAAATGAACTATTTAGTACATTTTTTAAATAGATGTGTTATTTATTTTTGAGTGTGTGAATGTAACATTTTGACATTTAAACTGGTAGCAAATCAAAAATACTTGTTATTGGTTGATGTGTGTACATGTTTATATAAAGTGAACTTTTTGTAGTAATAAATACTAAGTTAACTACCATCTCTGTTATTTTCGTTTGGTCTTATTGGTTGAGATTTTTCTCACCAGGCCTACAGTACACCATCGAAAGGCCTATTTTTAGTGCACGCGCGATGTGCAATTTACACAATTCGTGTCAACTGTCTTTTGGAAGTCTGTTCGAGAGTATTTGCTTTTAAAGGCAGTGGACACTATTGGTAATTACTCAAAATAGTTGTTAGTATAAAACGAGTAATGGGGAGCTGTTGATAGTAAAACGTGAAAAACGGCTGCGCGATTCAAGGAAAATCTTTACATCGAAGTTAGAATAATGGCAAAAAACATGAACGAGATAGTCACTTAAAAAAAAAACTTACGTGTCAATTCTGAGCCGGATCTGGATGGGACCTACTTTTGGGTCAGAATGATCTGGAATCTATGTCAAAATTACCTAGAAAATGGTCAAAATACGCAGAACCTGATTTAAAATCCCGCTTTCAATTACCACTTTCCAGGTCAACCTTCCCCAGAAGTTGGTCAGACCCCCTCGACTCGGGCCTCGGATCAATTTTGACCCGTTGCGTGAGGTTCGTGTGTCTGTGTTTCCTCAATGTGTGGTTGGAACCGAATTGCT
Organism: Asterias amurensis; assembly: GCF_032118995.1. NCBI lineage: Eukaryota > Metazoa > Echinodermata > Asteroidea > Forcipulatida > Asteriidae > Asterias > Asterias amurensis. The sequence goes on from NC_092652.1 coordinate 8,335,093, forward strand.
CTCTTACGCCCCGATGCAACTATCGACGGCAAATTTCCGTCGGGATATTTGGATATGTCCCTTGCAATAATAAGCTTTATTGACATGGGACACAGATGGAATTTTTCCATATTGGATGAGTAATTAAAATGCAAACCATCAAAACAAACAAACTGTTGTTAAAATGCCACCTTAATGCAAGTGATTTTGTGTGGGCACTAGGGGATTGGTGAAAAAAAACATGTAGACCATGGAATGATCGCTAGAATTGTTCAAAACCTACCCGCTGTCACCTCATTGAACGTGGATGGATTCGACGTTCTTGATGAAAATATCGCGATTGTTTTCTAGTTTTTCACCGTTTTCTTAACAAGTAGACACCGTAATCAGCTGAAGCTGATAATGTATGCCTAGGCCTACTAGGTAAGAAGCACTTGCAGCTACCTTTCTTATATGACTATAGAAAGGCATTACGTTGAGAAACATTTTCAAAAACCAATCTGTTAGCCACCTTTAATGTCTATTTTCTCATACCGCGTATAATATCTCTGGAGACTTGTTGTATCGTAGTGTACTTTCAAAGATATGAACAACGCTACCCATCACTTGACCTGTGGACCCTTTGATCAGAGTGTTCTTCACCGCAGTAATCATCAAACTCAGGCACATGTTTCTTGAAATGTTATCTCTTAATTGGAGTGTGAATGTGCACCCTTATCAGAAATCATGTGGGAATAAACCCAATCCATTGACCCCCTTTGAATGTAACTCTACCCGAGTTTAGGGCCTATGGGACTCTCCCGCGTAAACACTTGACCTCGGTCAAAACACTTCAGCGGTTTCGAGATAATAAACTGTTTTTTAATTATACGTGATCTGTTCTGAAGTGTTACCAGTACGTCGGTCCTTGATTGTCGCACGTAATCCAGTGCAAAAGTTAGTACTGATTGTGCCCCTGCGCCGTTTGACACCAAATGAAATTGTCGATGAAATCTAATTAAACCTGTTTTGAAACCGACTATGTGAAGTGTCTGTGCCAAGGGCCCAATGTTATAAAGCATAAGCACGAAACCTTGCTAAGCACAGACAAATATTGCTTTCATACATTCCAAAGTTACATGAAACGGAAGCAGGGAATTCCGTAGACTGGTCCCCTGTCTTTATCCGCAATGCCGCGTAAAGACAGGTTGCTTTTCAGTGATTTCATTGGATACAATGATTTCATTGGACAAACGTGCAGTGACGTAAGCTTTCCATATCTGTGTGTTGATTGGTCCAAGGTGATGTTTGCCAGCTGCACCAATATCACTTCGGACCAATTAAACACATTATGGAAAGCTTAAATTACTTTCGGTCATCTGCATGCAGTGTCATATCATCATCATCATGTATGTCTGTTTTGGGGGGTCTGTCTGTTCATAGGCTGGGGGGAAAAAGCTGTGCAATGTTTGCAACATTGAATCTTCCTGTGTCTTAAAGGGACACACCGGCTCACCGTTTACGCAATTTAGGGGTGTAGAATCATAAATAATGTTTTTTACAGATGGTTGCTGTAAAAAAAAAATCATCAAAATCTCACGTATTTAGCGAAAAATGATTTTAAAAAACCAAAGCGGCCATATAACAAGCTTCCGTTACACGGACTCTTTGAATGTGAATCTTAAGTTAGATTTTTCACCATTATTTACATTTTGTAGCGATAATTTGAATACATGATCTTTTTCGTCAATTATTCGTAAATAATTTTGTAAAAGAAAAGATTTAAATTTGGTTAAGTAAGTTACTTTTAGATGGCTGAAAGTAAAACTAGCCCGGAACGTCACGTGATTGTTTGTACCACTTTTTGGTTAGAACAATCACGCGACCTGCGTTTTTGTCTTAAAATGCTCAAAAACGGCTAAATTTGATGATTTTTTTGAGGACTGTTCTTCTTCATTCCTGGAAGACCGTTGAAGTCATATCTTAGTCTATCTTGTAGCCCAAATAGCCAAATTCGGCCGGTGTGTCCCTTTAATCTCTTTTGTAGTTTACTCGCACATTGGTTGAAGTTCAAACCACTATGGTGCAGACAAAACACATAAGGCACAACAAAAGTACACAGTATATGTACATGTATTGCATAATGAAATGGGTGGTGAAAGGTGATTATGGACAGGGATTGACCTCCACATTCTGTCGTAAATTCACAAGCCTCGAAGTGTGACGTCAGCTGTTCAGGCTATAGGAATTTCGTGTCGTACAAGCGTATTTCACGTCCAGTGTATTCCTGCTTGTGCGACACGTAGTCCACGTTTCTACGGTGAAAATTAATGTAGGTGAACGGTGACTATGGACGGGGATTGACCTAAAGGCTAGAGGCCATTCTCTAGCGTAATTCACGGGCCTCGAAGTGTGACGTCAGATAATCAGGCTAGGAATTCCATGCCTCACGCCAAGCGAATTGCACTAAGCACTGTATTCCTGCTTGTGCGACGTTCGAAGTCCGTGACTGTAACCATGGAGCTATATATAGATTTGTAGGCCCGAATCGGAGTTTAAACTCGGGCCTCCTGCAGAGGCAAATACGACATGAGACAGCGTCCCAGTCCCACCTAAAGTTGTTTGAACTCTTTCAACAACGAGTTCAAATGACATGTCACACATGGAGACTTTTTCAGGCATTTTTGGAGGCATTCAATTCGCACAAGAACCCTTTTGGCAGCACAATGTGTTATTTTGTCCAGGCGTGACTCACTATCACCAAGAAAATAACAAGAAAACCAAATGTGAATAAATTTTCTTCTTGGGGCATTGCCAGTGTTGTCTCGTGCGACATGTCCCTTAAAGGTACTGGGGTGGATTTCACAAAAGTAGTCCTAACATAGGATAGTCCTAGGCAATGCTAAGAGATAGGATCAGTCCTAAGTTAGGATGATGAGTAACTGGTCCTAACTTAGGACTGGTCCTATCTCTTAGCATTGCCTATAGGACTAGTCCTAAGTTAGGACTACCTTGGTGAAATCCACCCCTGGACACTATTGGCAATAACTCAAAACAATTGTTGACATAAAAACTTGCTTGGTAACGAGCAATGGAGAGCTGTTGATAGCATAAAAACATTGTAAGAAATGGCTCCCTCTGTGGTAACGTAGTTTTTGAGAACGAAGCAATTTCTCATGAAAATATTTGAATTTGATATTAAATTCAAGGCATCTGAGAGCACACAACTTGCGCAACAAGGGTGTTTTTCGTCCATGGGTAATTTTCTTCCATTCTCTCGCAAATTCGATGACCAATTGAATCCAAATTTTCACAGATTTGTTATTTGATGCCTAATGTGAGAATACTGGTGTTTAAAAATTACCAAACATGTCCAGTGTGCCTTTAATGAAGATCTTATGAGAGACTTGTCGATATTGTAGCTTTCAAGCCAGCGCATATGATAGGCTTAGTGATCGCAGTCGCCCTATAAGAGGATTTCAAATTATCAGTAAGCATCAACACACACGCTGTGGTAAAATAATCGTCCAAAAAGTAGTTAATGGCTTGACGTTTCAACCCTACAGCAGAGTCGTTCCCGAAGGCTAGGGTTGGGGAGAATCTTGTATGAGGACGAGAGTATAGAAATATTATCGGCATCTCGTGGATGTCAAATTATTAGTCCATTAGACCCAAATTTCCCCCATGCCCGAGGTTATTCACTCATCACTCGATCCCGGGCAACAATCTAAACCCCCATTAGCTAGATTACAAACACTAACAATTTTACTTGTACTCGAAGCTATATCAGCCCTAGGATGAAAGATGCCACTTTCCTGATGTAGACCGCATTAAGCACACGATGCTTTTATTAAGCCCGTTGGCCGCTTTTTGCACTTCACTGTTGTGACGTTTTTGAGGTACACTGTCAGAAAGATGTTGACGTTGCTCAAAACGCAAAATTGCATACTCTCAAATCGACCATTCATCCGTGGCCCATGTAAACAAATTGATTCAAAATAGTGCCATAATTTTGTTCCAAAACCTCTTGGGATGTAAACAATTCGATAAATCTAGTCACATTGTTATGTAAGCTTTATGGTGGTGTAGGCCCCCAGTGGACACTATTGGTAATTGTCAAAGACTACTCTTCACAGTTGGTGTATCTCAACATTATATATAAAATAAAAAAGCTGTGAAAATTTGAGCTCAATCGGTCATCGAAGTTGCGAGATATTAATTGGGAAAAAACACGAAGTTGTGTGCGTTTAGATGGTTGATTTCGAGAACTCAAGTTCTAAATCTGAGGTCTCGAAATCAAATTTGTGGAAAATTACTACTTTCTCGAAAACTATGGCACTTCAGAGGGAGCCGTTTCTCACAATGTTTTATACAATCAACCTCTCCCCATTACTCGTCACCAAGAAAGGTTTTATGCTAATAATTATTTTGAGTAATTACCAATAGTGTCCACTGCCTTTAAGCTATCCACCGTAACATATAAGCACACGATGCTTTTAATGAGCCTGTTGGCGTTTTTGCACTTCACTGTTGTGACGTTTTTGAGGCACACTGTCAGAAAGATGTCGACGTTGCTCATTATGCGCACACACAAATTTGTGTACTTTCAAATCGACCATAATTATGTATAATCATTCATCCGTGGCCTACGGAAAAAAACATTAATTAAAAAAAATGCCACAATTTTGGTCCAAAACCTCTTGGGATCTAAACAAATCGATATAAATCTGGTCACATATGTACGTTTTATAGTGGTGTAGGCCTCTAGACCTACTGTAACCGGTACATGAGAAGTAAACCAGTCGTCTCAATAAAAAATATGTAACAACTTTGAGCAAATGATGCAAAATTCTCAAAAAGAGCGAGTTTAAAGGTATTTATGGCGCGGTATGCCTGCGGCCTATCTGTCGCAACGATCAGAAATTAGATTGTAAAAGATACATGTATTCTCTGCTGTGGTGTATACCCATTGCTGATGTAAAATTCGAACTGCCTTTATGGCAAAGGTCGTGTGTTTGAATCCCTATCCGACTGAAATGCCCCTTAGTAACTTTTTACAAGGACTTGGTAAAGTAAATAGTATGCGGTGCTCAACACAAATCGGTGCATGGGTACAAAGAAACTCTTTAATATCCCCCATGCAAAAAAAATTACATGTTTTCGAGGTAAGATGCGTGTGCTAACCGTTTGCCTCCGTGCGGGTGTACTATTTGAATGCAAGTTAACAAAATTAAACAAAACATTGTTTTGCATATCATAGCTAAGTTAAATAATTTATTTCCAAGTATATTATTTGTGTTATACACAATTCAACAACAACAATATACATTTATTTACCGTAAATAAATTTTGTATAGGAAACAAAACAATGTTTGCATATTATAGCTAAGTTAAATAATTTATTTCCAAGTATATTATTTGTGTTATACACAATTCAAAAACAACAATATACATTTATTTACCGTAAATAAATTTTGTATAGGACACAACAATACGAAGATCTGTTTTAAAATGTACACTGATATTACTTCATTGTTAAATATTAATTATAGGGTTGTTTTTCACAGCAGCAATAGTAACAAACACAAAAAAATACTCAACACCTGCTATCAAATAAACTAGACTTGGGAACAAGTCGTTAAACGGCCGTCTCGCAACTATCTCACGAGATTACTGCTCTATGCGAGACTACATTGCCCCCACATGAGATAAAGTCTCGCGCAGGCATGCAGCAGTCTCGCGCGATAGTTGCGAGAGAGCTGTATCACCAGAAAGAGGCTTGAATGCAAAAAAGCATGGCCCGGGCCCCTTTTCACGATAGGGAAATTATTGTTGCCATTTCCTAAAACGGAAACGAAATCTGACCGCGATTGGAATTGTAATTTTTGAACTGCTGTTTGTTTATACACCCCACAGTCGTTTATTTAAAATTAAACATTGAACAAATCAAATAAGTTATCAAAATAGGTAGACACCTACCTCGCGGTCTTTAAAAAAGGTTAATCCTGTTGCTTCTTCGGTAACGTTTTTTTTTTAAGGAGCTTTTGAATTTAAACCAATGTTTGCTTACTCAACAAAGTAGGACAACGTTAAGTGTAAACCACTTGTTTTTTTTGTTATTGGGACACAAATCATAATCACAAAATCTTGTTTAATGGTCCATAAGATTAATGTATCATTTTGAATATTACACACACAAAAATATACGCTAGGTGGCAGCAGACTTACCAGGTAAATCCATGGGCGCATGCTCAGAACAAAATAAACAATGGAAATTTACCTGGTAAGTCTGCTGCCACCTAGCGTTCAAAAGTATTCCATTACCTGGTGACATGTACTTAGATCTATTACGTTATTTCATTGTATTTCTACTCAAACGATGATAGCACCAGTTGCATTTTATTCTTGGCACTTTGCCACTCGACGTCACTATAACAGGCACTGCATAATATCTGCATAATACGTTGATTTACATTATTGTCTTCATTCATAGACAAATCACAAGTGCAAAGTTTTGTCTATATTTCAGAACATACAGTCGTAAAAATAAATTACTAAAAACTATTTCTCACCATACGCGTGATTAGTAAATGATCACCGGATTATTATTATTAATATTAATTTTAGTTAAACGAAAAAGTTGACAAAGTGCACCCTTGATTGCACCGATATACAGACCCGTTCATGTATACATCTCCATATACATTGTATCTGGCGATAAGTTGTGCATAATTATTGGCTGGAATATTTTAGTAATTTTGTATTTCACTGCATAACGAGGCTACGGTTTAAATCTGAGTTTAATACAATACGGTATACACACACGCACATGCCAACCCAACCTTACATATCCGTTTTGCGTGGTCCTGCTATATTGCTGTTCTGTTATTCCCTTTTTAATGAATTCCCACGTGGTATACCCAATTTTAACAAATAATTATATTATGGGGTCCACTGTTCTGTTGTGTATAAGACCCCACAATGATCCTTCCGTAAGGAGTCCTTTTGTTTTCCCTTGTTTTGTTTTGACCTTGGTCTCCAGGTACCGCAAATAAGGAAACCTCACGGATCCCTGTTTGTGGGGTCCCGCTATTGTTGTTCTATTATTCTCTTTCCTGAAGAATTCCCTTGTGGGGTCCAGGTTTTGGAAACCCATAGTTTGTTGGTTTCTTGTTGTTGTTTTTTATGTTTGTTTTTTTTTCTTTTCTTTTTCTTGTCCAAAATCCCATTGGGTTTGTACACGAAACCCAATGCAAAAGAAGACCTCGGTACACATTATTTCTTGGATCCCCTTTGTTAAAGTCCTCGGTTTAAATACGTAGACATGCCCAAGTGTGCAATGGCCTCCAATTGCGGACACTCCTTTCGCCACAACCGCCACAACCAAAGACAGTCCATAAACAATACACTTTGTATGGGTAAAATATAATGTGTGCAATAGATATAGCATAATGAAAGATTATGGTGGCCTTATTTATTTTCAGATGTTGTTTTTCCCGCCTACTTTGCAGATCCGATCTCCCTTTTCAGCTTTTCAATTGCTGGGTTGACTTTGTATTCCTGGTGCAAGGTTAAGAGCTAGAAACAACAAGACAAGACAAGAAAATCAGATTATATTTATTATCAGGATTAAGTCACAGCAAGAATTGATGGTTCGCTTTTAGGTAGAAAGGCATGCTAGATACCTTTGGTAATTGTCAAAGACCAGTATTCTCACTTGGTGTATCCCAACATAGCATACAAATTAATTACAAACATGTGAAAATTTGGACTCAATTTTCTTTCATTATTCTCTTGCAGCTTCGATGACCAATTGAATCCAAATTTTCACAGATTAAGTATGTTATGCATTATATGTTGGGATACACCAAGTGAGAATACTGGTCTTTGCCATATATTACCAAAGGTACCCATGCCTTTAAGTGTGTGTTCTGAAATATCTCTGCTCGTTGTATGGTGCAAACACCATGGAACGATGAACAACCAAACGGTGGTCCAAAGAGATTTAGTTTGTGTGACCACGAACATTAATTAGCTTGAAGCTCCACTTGAGACAACTAAATAAGCTCACGCAAATTGTTAGTAATTTTTTTTTTAAATATTTTTCAAAGTGAAATTTGAAACATTAAGTACAACGTCTCATCAAAATGTCATTAAATTAGTTGACATTTTGCAGGCATTTTTTCCCTCATGGTAAAAACGGTAATTTATACATGCACTATTCAACACACATTCATTATAAACTGGCGTTTCTCTAATTCAATGAAACAACTCTCACACACATTCATTATAAACTGGCGTTTCTCTAATTCAATGAAACAACTCTCCACACCTCCCTTGAAATAAAAAGGTTATATTTTGAAGGTCAGAAACACAGTTCGCATAGTCTCCGTGTATAGAGCTTACTGTGAAATGAATGTCAATCCTTTGAATGGTCTGCATGAATAATAAAAGCGTGGGTTTCAAATTGTCAATTTATCAATTACTAACCTACATCTAAATCTTTGAAGTGGGTTGAAAAGGTCGAGTATTGTGAGTGTCGAGTTGGCCTACTCCTCTAGTTGAAAGATACGACTCAGGTTTCTACATTAGGTGTTGCCGTGATACGTTTTACATGACCTGCTTACTAGAAAAGGGCAACGTCAGTGTGATATTTTTGTTGATAATGAAAAGGGTGATGAGTTTGAATTCTTTTTTTAAAGCCGATTCGAAGAGATATGGATACTGCATCATGCACCCACAACCAAAGACAGCCCATAAGGACACATTTTATGTTTATGAGTAACATACAAACAGAATATGGTGGCTTTATTATTGCTGGTGATAAATTGACACCTTTTTAATGCCCATTTAAAGACTATGAATACTGATTTCTTGCCTGAAGTCTTTTTGTGGTTATTTCAAAAGGTTTTGCCAGGCTATATACATCGCATTACTATGAAGATGAAAAATGCTTATAGGCAGTTATTCTCTTTCTCCTAACGTTTTCTCTTTTTCTGTTGTGAACATTATCAATGATATTAAAAATGGTACAGACACTTTTATATTTTGTTTTAAAAACGTCCTGTACGGAGATAAACCGTATTTTGAGGACTCCGAATTGATAACGCGAAAACAGTCGGACTTAATTTTGATTCATATAATACCTAAAGGTAAATACCTTTGGTTTTCGGAACAGTTAGATTGTTTTAATCCTTTTATAATATAGATATACAATAAAGCAATCTGTGGTCGCGTTTGTGAGATATCGTCAAAAAATTTGGAGCTACAGCGTCCTCACGGGACCGTAATTGGGACACACAATCTGAGAGACGTTTCACTATACGCTTCTCAGATTCAAATTTTTGGGCCGATGTTCTTCCATAACCACATCACTTCAAAGCGAAATGATTCTCAACGTTCTTTGTACTATCGAATGTTGCTGAATAACTACTGTATTGTGTTTTGTTTCCTTTTGTAAACTGATTGTTATGCTTTATTGCTTTCGTTAGGGGGTTCCGTACTCGACAAGCTTTGCTTTTTATGGGCCCCCTCCAACTCCATCACCTTGTGCTCTGTAAGTCTTTTTGCTTGTTTTCCGTAATGTATATTTTGCCTTTGCTTGTAAAAGTAGTATTATAGTATTACTTCATGTATTATCATTATTCCATTTGCTTGTAAAACATAGTTTTTATTCACTGCTAATTGTTTTGTTTATTTGTTTGGATTTGGAAATAAAGTGAATTGAATTGAATTGAACTAAACAAGCCAGTGGAGAAATATCTGCATGCATGAGGGACAGGGAGATCCGGGGACAACTCAGATCTGATGGGGACAACTCAGCCATAACATCATTGACCGAGGACACTCGAAATTATAGAAGTTTTATTACCGTGAATTTGAATAGTGATTACCACACGTAGAGCGAAGGCATTTTTCCACAGACCAACTTGAGCGAAACGAATGCTTGTATCAAATAGATAGTAGACATCGTGATTTTTTTAACTGATCGTTTTGACATTGATCCATACAAATCATGCATATGATGCCTAAAAGAATAAAATACTGCAACATCTGCGTTTCTCTCGAGTCCTTGCAGACGCATGTTCCATACTTCATTTTCTAGGTTAATAAGGGATGCATTTCATATCATAAATCAACGAGGCTCGAGGCTTTTAAGTATTAAATCGTATCTTTGCAGATTTTGACCTCGCCCTCATCACCTGTCCTTCTCATTCTAGTCTTGAATGGCGCCGTTCGTTTTGTTTTGCCGATAGCGAAACCGCGAATTACTGGAGAAGATATCTGTGTCACACAAACATCTGACTCAAAACGCCGAGGGGGTTATGTGTCATGATTGGTCCGGAGTGATACGGGTGATATTTTTTAGTGAATTTTTAGTTTAGGTGAAAAGTTCAAATGGACGGGGACTGACCTACGCTAGATTCACGAGTCTCGAAGTGTGACGTCAGACGTTCAGGCTAGACTATCACTCTTCTTACGACCAATGCTAAGGAACTTGAAAAAACGTCTTGACGTCTTTTTGTCTGACTATCCTATCATTGAAATTTTTCGAGCTCTTGAGAAAGTGAAGGAATCCCGCACTGCTCTTGAAAACCAAAGAAGCCTTAAAGAAACACTTCATGTCTGAAATGTCATATTTGATGAGAAATAAATAGAACTAAATTCCCGTTTGGAGTTTTATTCGCGAAGTGGAGGTTTGTTCATTTTCTTTTGAATCGATGTCATGCAAAATGTGTAATCGGTGTTCACTATTCTCTCGTGACCCAGATGGCTGATCGATCTCAAACTTCTACATGTTTGTCAGCTTATATGCATAAGAGTGGATGACATAAAGCGCTTATACACTGCCAGCAACTGTTTGGAATAGCAAAAAAACAATTATGCAAATGTTCCTTTAAAGACACTGGACAATATTGTTGGTAATTGTCAAAGTCCAGTCTACTCACTTGGTGTATCTCAACATTATGCTTAACAAATCTGTGAACATTTTAACTCAATTGGTTGTCACACGCAGTTGTGTGCTTTCAGATGCTTGATTTTCGTGGAAAATTACTTCTTTCTCGAAAACTTCGTCACTTCAGAGGGAGCCGTTTCTCACAATGTTTTGAACTATCAACTCATTACCAAGTAAGGTTTTCTGCTAACAATTATTTGGAATAATTACCAATAGTGTCCACTGCCTTTAAAAGATCGTTAACCCTCCGTGTGAGATGACATCAATCACAGAATGTCTAAATAGAATCTGCCTTGGGTACAAAGATCAAACCATCAATCTAAACACCCACGCCAGTCGAGAAAGGAATCCATGTTTGGCCAGCCAGTTTTGTTTACACATTGAGAATAGTCTATTTTTATCAACCCACGCGTTTAAAAGGGCCCTTCAAATTGTATACCTGCTTTCTATATGCAAAATTAAACAGACCGTGCGTTTATAATGACGCCTGCGCTAGTTGAGCCTTTGATTTAACCTGTATCTGAATAAATCCTGTCTTGTTTGAACGTATGAATCACCATAATAATATGGAAGGTTGAGGTCTTCATAATTTTAACGATCGAAAAAAGTCAGAGCCTTTTTCATCTCAAAGCTGCTTTTTTTTTTTTCATCAGTAGGCCTATCAATATTGTTCTCCGACAAATTCCCGTCTGAATTGGAAGACTTCTTCTCCCCCTGAAACAATTAATTTTCTTATTTCGATTTTAGCATGAATACCAATTTAAGAAAATAATAAATGGAGGTGGCAAGCCTGGCATGTCATCTTTGAACATGTTGAGAGGGCAAGGCCATTAATTTCATTTTTTTGCAGAGGGCGCTTTCATTGGAAGTCAACGGGAAACTTTTGAAGGTCACCAAGGCCTAGACCATGGCCTCCAGCCTGCGTGTAATTCCAGGCCTTGGGTGGACGAAAAGGTACAACCAGGGGAAGAAAAACAAACACTCTATAGCCTCTAAGCTCTCCGAGCAGAATTTACCCAGATATGTGTCCCGTGGGGCCTGACCCAACTTGGTCAATGTGACCGTTGCCAAATTAATAGACCCAAAATAGGTCAAACTTACGCAGAAATTGGGACAACAAAAAATTTGACCAGTTTCCGGGTCAGCTTGTTCCTGAGAACGCGACCGCCCACCCACATTGTACATGTTCACATGTTCTCTACAGTCACGGTGTATGTATTGTATAGTAGATATAAGTTTGTTTAGTAGGGTGAACTCAGAGGTTCTCCTGCGCCCCTCTCCAACCTAGACTATACCATTTCAATTTAAGTCCACAAAATGTGCCAATGGTAAACATTCTATACTGCAAACAGACATTCTGACTAGTAGCCCCTCTCATCACATCATTTCAAGTACCTGGGCAATTTTTTATGCCATTTTAAGCAATCCAGACTACCAGCACGTAATTCCCTCGTAAAATTTACCCAGAAACGTCTTTTTGTTTATCGAAGCAATTTATTGATAACGCTGTTCCTTTGAACTGATAATATTTCCAAGATACCTCATAATCATCATGTAAATTTGGTTTAAATATATTTCATATAATTGAAATTAAACATCGGGTCCTCCTAACTATTAAATGAAGCGAATATTGTTGGAACTGTAATTTACCTTTTGTCGTTTTTCGGGATCGATTTTTTCCCACGGTCTTGGATTTGATTCCTTGAACAAGCTGAAAACAAAACAAAAATTACATTTAATATTTTCTATTTCTTTTGGGCGGGAAAAATCACACGAGCCATAAATATTTGTTAATGTGAAATTAGTAGAGTATAAACTTTGTAGTGAAGAAAATGGGAATTGGTTGTTGGAATTTAAGTTTTTATACACGCTCTGTAAAGAAATCATCACAAATGCTGTAACGGTGTGTAGTAAAGTTTACTCATTTCAAGTTGCTGCCCCCCCCCCCCCTCCCAACAAACAAAACATTACGAAGCGAATCCTGACATTCGAGCTTCACTGTAAGCTGTATCAATTGGGGACTTTAAGACGCTAGGTGGCAGCAGACTGACCAGGTAAATCCATTTTGGGGGTTAATGTGCATGCTCAGAACTACACGAACAGTGGAAATGTATCTGTTAAGTCTGCTGCCACCTATTTTCCAAAGTCTCTTATAGCGAGCTCATGAAACAATCACATAAGCGTATTAACATAATATTGCCTTTTCGAAAGCAAGGATTGTGCTTAGGCTTGGCCTAGGCTTAAGCTTCGTCAGTTATTTAGAAGACGTGTGCTTTCCTTACGGGCTTTCAATCAGACAGACAAATCCAAACCCCGTGGTTTCGAAAAGGCCCAGAGGTGTTCAATCATTGGCTTCCATTTCAATTTAAGTCCAAACTTTTTAATGGTAAAAAATCTACTGCAACAAATTTCGACTAGATAACCCCTTTAAGCACGTCCCTTCGGATGCCTGGGCAATTTGTATCGCCATTTCAGGTTTTTTTTTTATATAAACAACCCAGACTTCCAGCACATTATTCCCAATACCTCGTAAAATGTTCCCAAACAGAAACTGGCATTTTTATTTATCAAGGGCAAATAATTTTTGCACTCACGCTACATCGGGCTTCTTCAAGACACTGTAGGTTCCAAAGCTGGTTGCCATGACGCAGACCACGCCGGTGACTACTACGAGAGGGGCCAACTGCCAGATCAAATAAATCACACCATTAGTTGTCATTATAATGGATGCATTGGATGATATACTGAGTGCATCACCCCTTGTGGGAGTCTTGATGGTTCTTTATTTACTGGGAGCTTCTTGAAAAGTTCAATTTTATTGACACCTTTTGAAATTATAAAGTGCTGTATGCGAGTAGCTTATCACAGACAATTATTGTATACGATTTTGTTTTTAAAGGCAGTATATGGACACTTTATAATTACTCAAAATAATAATTAGCTTAAAACCTTACTTGGTAACCAGTAATGGGGAGAGGTTGATGGTATAAAACATTGTGAGAAACAGCTCCCTCTGAAGTGGAGTAGGTTTCGTGAAAGGAGTAATTTTCCACGAATTTTGATTTCGAGACCTCAGATTTAGAATTAATTTGTTGAGGTCTCGAAATCAAGCATCAGAAAGCACACAACTTCGTGTTACAAGGGTGTTTTTCCTTTATTATTATCTCTCAACTTCGACGACCAGTTGAGCTCAAATTTTAACAGGTTTGTTATTTTATGCATATGTTGAGATACACCAACTGTGAAGACTAGTCTTTGACAATTACCAATAGTGTCCATGTGTCTATAGTACAGATATGTTAAAGCCGACAGAAGAATATTTGAGGACCAAGATTTAACCGAACAAAAAAGGTATATTAAAACAGGATTAAAGAGGGTAATAAATTAATGTCTAATTTTAGTCCGAAAGCTTACTGAACCATTTTTTTTCTTCAAAACTGAACCATTTTTTTTTTCAAAACTGTATCTGAAAATCTCTCAGGACGAGTGTTGGCTCTGAAAAGAGCCGGTGTCGCATGCAATTATGTCCTCTATGCAATACTATCCGGAGGACATTATTGCATATGCAATAATGTCAGCCGGACGGTTTTGCATATGCAATCTAGTCCGCCCGGACGTTGCTGCATATGCACTTGTGTCCGCCCCCCGTGCAAAACCGCCCTTGCAGTAAACTAAACGCCCTTGGTCGACGCATGGTCGACGGAACAGGTTCGCCATTTTTTTTTTACAAGCAAGTACATGTCATAAATGACAAGGGAAATGTTCGGCCGTCAATAATAAAATACGTGATTATCTAGCTGCATATACGTAGGTTCAGGTGCATGCATGCTCGCTTATACGCGCACATACGTGTACAGTCATGTACATGTCCACCGGTTTTAGCATAGCCTCGGAAACGATTGCATATGCAAAAGTGTCCGGAGCGGACAGTATTGCATGGCAGACACAACTGCATCTGACACCGGTCTGGTCTCGGCGTTTCGAACAGTATACTCTGCTCGTCTGAAGGAGAAAACTTGAAATTAGGGATAATGTGTTTTCATGCCGTGCATTTCGCATGGTTTCTCACAATTTTCTCCTGTCTCATACATAGTACGCCAAAATTGTTACGTTTTTTTGTTTCATGAAGGCTATGGTTAGACGCACAAAATAATGAACATCATTTAGCCACTGTTCCACGAATCCTGATGATAGAAATATCTCTATTAATTGAAGGAAACATTGGACTTTCTGGTCGAGCTGCACATATCTCAATGGTAAACATTTTCTTGTAGCGTCTGTTTATTCAGCATTTTCACATTAGCAGTTGCGAACATAATGAGGTTCAAGGTTTACGTGGCTCTCGGTGCATTTTTAATTTATCCCAACCAATTTATACTGACGATTTTACCAGTAATTTCCCCTTCTGTCGGGGCTGGGTTGAATTCTTGGTAATTCGAGCTATAAATATCCACGGCCAGACGATGATGCTAATTTAAAGGGTATCGTTCAGAGTCTATAATATCAATTTTATCGCCAATTTGTTTGCCCAAGAATTGAAAAATGTAATTTGAACGCTCGTTGAATCTTATGGTTGACACCATATTATACATTCAAGGTAACGG
Organism: Asterias amurensis; assembly: GCF_032118995.1. NCBI lineage: Eukaryota > Metazoa > Echinodermata > Asteroidea > Forcipulatida > Asteriidae > Asterias > Asterias amurensis. The sequence goes on from NC_092652.1 coordinate 8,350,612, forward strand.
GATACAATTTTTGTCTGCACTCCGAAATTGCCTCTGTCATTGTGCTTTTCAACGGGGATTTATTTTTGTAATCTTTTCAATGGGAATTTCTTTTTCTAAATCGATTCAAAAGGGGGAAAATCAGGAAAATGTTTGAGGATGGGAATTCTAAACAGCTGAAAAAATGTAAACGGGATGGGTTTATTCTCGACGTTTCACCTAGTGGTCTTGGTTGTTTTCATGAGATCTATCAGCATAGTTAATAACCGTGAAGTGAGAATATGCCAACAGTCTCTTAAAACAAGGAGAGATGAGGAAGTCGTGCGGGTTTACAATGCCATTGATCACTTATGAAACGGCGCCGATTTTAATTTTTTTTTTTTTTAACATTTCGACTCATGTGTTTTAATCGTCTTCTGGAGCACATTATAGTCACAAAGTGAAAGTCAACTCTTTTCAGAAAAAAAAACAGTGTCAACAATATGTCAATGCAATAAGCAACACCATAATAGGAAAACAACAACAACAACAACAACAATGTCTTAGTAAATTGGTTATAATGTTAACCTTTATAGGCACTACACACCTTTGGTCATTGTCAAAGACCAGTTTTGTTTTACTTGGTGTATCTTTAACATGCATAAAAACAAACCTGTGTGAATTTGAACTCAATTGGTCGTGGAAGTTGCGAGAGAATAATGGAAGAAAAGAATATCATTGTCGCATAAGTTGTGTTCTTTCAGATGTTCAGCTGAGGTCTCGAATTCAATTCAAATATTTAAGTGGGAAATTACTTCTTTCTTAAAATACTATGTTACTTCACGTAGAGCCATTTCTATATTTTATACTATCACCAGCTCTCCAGTGCTCGTTACCAAGTTTGTATGCTTACAATTATTTTTAGTAATTACTAACAAGGTCCAGTGCCTTTAAAGGCCTCACTCGTGATAAATTGCCAGCACGTGATAGTTGTTCATGAGCTTTGCACACGATTCAACCAGCAGACACGGTCTGTTGCATTATTCGTAAAGCTCAATTATTTAGATTGGATACATATATTTACTGACCTTCACATTCTTTTTAAATATTTATGGTTGGGTATGCCTAAGGCCTATACAAATCCAGTGGAACGAACATAAACTTAATAGTTAATGCACGACAAAACTGCATCAACATTTCAATTGGTTCCTTGTTTTTATAACTCCATCTTGGAAATAACATGACTAAAACAGATCAATTCGGTTTCATTAACTTTAACTTTCTTTTTAAACGATGTGAGTTGTTATTAAAATAACGAGTCGAGCACTCGGGTAAACATACAATGACGCAATTAACCTTGCTCGTAGACGTTTTCACAAGTCGTTAAGGGGAAGGTTTACGTTTGGCAGAGCAACACCTTACTTGGTCCAAGTACATGTAAACATGTCAACAACTATTGATATTATGAAGCATCTTGACAGGTATTTCAGTTAAAAGTAATGTGGTTATGAAACAATTGTATCAGTTTTTATACCCCAACATTTGAATCTGAACAGCGTTTCTGACATTCGTCTCTCAGATTGTGTATTACAATTACGGGTTTGTCTTCATGCGTGGACAAACCTCTCCTGATTTTTAGGGATATCTCACAAACGCTACAACCTTATTAATACGAAATTTGCATTGGTTTGTTTTTCTAACTATATGATTTATATAGGGTTACAAAAATCAAACGGTTTCAAAAACCAAAGGTATACTTTTCTTGAATGCGTTTGTCGAGGAGATAGTGTCATATGGTCCTCACGCGACTCCACAACTCTCGCGAGATTGCAGGCTCCAGACTAGATACTGCCCCGTAGTAGCGAGAGCAGAAGTCTCGTGGGAGCAGCAGTACCGCGAGAAGAGCAGCACTGAGCATCACGGGAGTTAGTCATTTGAGAGAAATATAGAGAGCCGTTGCACTTTCACCGCGACAAATATGTTAACGACTTGTCCTCAAAAATACTATCATCGCGGAGAGTGTTCTTTGGGTGTTTGTTGTTTTTGTTTCCCACACAAAACAAGAAATAACAACCCGCTTTGTTGGCACAGAGACTTACCTCAAAATTAGCTTTCCCAAGTCTGGCTATTATTCCTCTTCCTCCTACACCGTGACCCATCTTTTATCTAGAGACAAAACAAATGAAGAAGAAAATTTGTTAATAAAAATATGTATATATAAATTTTACTTAATTACGATGGAATGTCTAGCATTTTATGCTTAAAGGGACGTTGGCATTGTAAAAACAGGCATGGGCTGTACATGGGTAAGGGCGCGCGCGTGCTGCATGAGAGATCATTCATGCAGCCAGAACTACTTTGATTGTGACGACCCAGCCCCTTTAAGCTAGAAAACAGAAACAATAGTCTTGTATAACGCTCAGGTTTCCATCTTGATTTGCTTCTAAGCAACAGTTTATCATGTAAAATGGATCACTGTCCACTTTGACCGTAAGACAATTATTCTGAAAGATTTGATTACAGGAGTAATTTGTGTAGGGCCTACTGCATTACATACAACTTTATAGTCAAAAGTAAATGGACACACTGCCCCTCGAGAACATCAGCATCTTGCCAAAACGTGTTCAGCAGTGACTAAACTATAAGGTGTTTCTGAGCCGCGGGGCCCGGGCAAATTGAGCCCTCGTCTTGCCACAGACAAAATTGATTTCTCGAAAACCGCAATTTGGGTGATTCATGCGTTTAAGGCAGAGAGGTAGATTAACAAAATTGAAGATAAAGCAATTGTTACTGAACAGCTTGCTAGGGTCTCGGATTGGATTATTATTGATCGTATGGTGGGCGTGTAATTTTCTTTGGTCCAATTTTGGCAGAATAATTTAGCTCGACATACATACATTGAGGATATGCCAGCTGTATATGAACCGTGTAACTCTTTAGTGACCTTATACACTCCACGGCATTTCTGGTAGGAAAGGATACACTGGACATGGGACATTTGTACATGTTAAGTCTTAATCCACATATACATTCAGGTGTGGTAATAATACCAGCTGATGAACAGATTTTGAAATGTGCCCCTTTCTTGAACCAAAATTTACTAAAATTGGACAAGGCAATTTCCTTAAAATTTAAAGTTTTGAAAGCGCTTCGTTCCTCTCGAAATAGATTTCGAGGGAACGAAATTATATTTCGAAGGAGCGATTAGTAACATTTCGGAGAACTCAACAATTTTTCGATCACACGAAACAGATTTTTGATGTAACTTCTTCGATGTAGACGAAATAATATTTCGGGAGAACAAAATAACATTTCGAGAGAAACAAAATTTCGACGGAATATATTAATGAGTTTTATGTATTTTTTTCCCCTTCTTTTTTTAGTTGTTTGTTTCCTGCCCTTTAGGAGCTCCGGAAATTAACATTGTGATGATTATCATACTGCCTATTATTGTGAAGCCAATTAATTTTAATGTCAAGGCAGTTTGGACACTTTCCAATTATTATGTGTAATGGGAATGTGAGCTGGAACCTATGTTTTAAAGAACGAATTAATCATTCCTTAAAGCCATTGGACACTTTCGGTAAACAGTATTGTCCAAGTTCCACACTTCGTGTATCACAACTTCTCTATAAAATAACAAACCTGTGAAAATTTAGGCTCAATCGGTCATCGGAGTCGGGAGAAAATAACAGGAAAACCCACCCTTGGTTTCCGCACGTTTCGCCGTGTCATGACGACATGTGTTTACAATAAATCCGTAATTCTCGCTATCGAAAATTGATATTGTTTTAATGTTTTCTCAAAAAGTAAAGCATTTCATGGAATAATATTTTAAGAGAAGTCGTTCACCTTTACCTTCTGTAAACCCTGTGAACTATTTGTAAGTCTGTGATCTTTTTTTTTTCTGTACCGAAAGTGACCAATGGCTTTAAACAATAATATGCTTTGGTGGATTGGAACCTTTTATTCATTAAAGTCATCTTACTGCTCTTTTATTTCCTTGCATACAAATCGTATCATGCATGTACATGTTCATAAACAAACACTCAAGCTCATTTTCTGCCTTGAAAAGGCGAACGCTGCTGGCCCTTTCGCTAGATATTGTATTTCACAAAGTGTGACTAATTTAAATTTCCACCCATTTTTCAATTAAGGATAACATCAGTTGATGGGCATCATGGGTCCCAGTCGCTTTAGTTTCGTGGGCAATCTTATATCACTATACACTCTTGCTTTGGGGATACCATAATTCACAATGAAGACTCGAGACACCGGGCGCTGTCTTGACTCGGAATGTTATTAAAAAACTGCTTGATGGATGGACATCATGACTAGCTGAAAGGTGGCTTGAGTGATGAAGAGTTGAATCTTTCAACTCAATAACACCTTAAAGTGAAGGTCCCTTATACACGAAATCTATCTTTAAATTAACCTTTTCTATAATCCCATTTGTAATTCACAAGTAAGACCCGATATAACGGTACTGTCTTGACTTGGATATTTGGTGAAAAGCTTGATGGATGAAGTGACCATAGCTCTGAAAGGTAGCCAGTATAAAGAGCTGTATTCTTCACGTAAATAACACTTTAAAGTGAAGGTCTTGTCTACAAGCAAAATATCTTTAAATTAACCTTCGCATATTTTGTTGGGGTAAATATCTGTGGAATAAATCGTAGAGGTTTTGTTGCCTTTTAAAGGTAGGATCATACAGCTTGGTAACATACTTCAAAAAATTAATGACCACGAAAACTTAGTTGTTGAGAAGCACTGCAGCTGTTGATAATATAAATTATTTCAACAAAGTTTTCCCTTGGGCGAAATAATTATGGTTTGAATAATATTTTACTTTCAAGTACATTTGAAGATGATAAACGATTCATGCATGAATCGATCGGTTCTCTGATTTCTGAGGGTCGCTAATTAAACACTGTTGGCTAGAGATGAGGTTGGTACCCGCGGTCGCCTCACTAAACGTGTGGCTGGATTCGACATGTGAAATTACCAAAGTGTTTTTCTGTTTTCACAGCAATTAGAAACTGTATTCAGCAGAAACTTGCACATGTGTCCTTTATTTATCTTTGCGTATAATTTTGCCTTACAAATCAGCATTCGATTTACAAAAATCAATCTATGACCATACCTTTAAAGAGGCAACCATTCTACCGGTGAAGGGGGCCCGTAATTTTCAGAGACTATAGGAATGGTCTGAGAGAAGTCAGTAGGGACTAGACAAGTCTAGCAATTCAGCTGCATAGTGCAATCTGGTTCACCCTCAGGAGGAGGATAGGTTGGCTAGTGATATCAAGGGGCGAACGGGATCCAATTTCATGGTTGCTTATCGCCAATTAATTTTGTTTTCATTTGCAACCATCATTCTTAGCTTACACGGCAGTCGCAGACTTTCTGTGCTAGCTGTGTAGCGAATGCCTAACAAGCAACATTCACTGCTCACACGTACCTTTAATTAAAATACGCTTGACGTATAAGCGCGGAATTCCCTGCTTCTGTACGTGCCGATTCTATGCTTACAGTAAGCGTAGCATAAGCCATGAAATTAGACTTGGGCTCGCCAGGATCTAATTTCACAGAGCTGCTCGAGCACAAAACGTAGCACAACAAAACTATTCGTACCTACACCCAATTGATAGAGCTGCTTAAGCACAAAAAGTAGCTAAGCACAACAAAATATACAGCATAAGGTTACATGCTAAAATACTATGCCACATTCACAATCTGTGACAGACCTGCTTATTTTTGCTTAGCAGAAAGATGCAAATCACAAGTATGCTGAAGCAGCTCTTTATAATTGGACCAAGCTTAAGTGAGCCAAAATACCATGTCCTGTCTGTGACCAGTATCCTGTAAATTTTTGCTTATTTATAAGCAATATTTTCTGCTTAAGCAGGTCTGTGATGGTGGGCCTTAATTCTTCTTAGAACGACCACTTCAGAACCAGAAGAGATTAGATCACACAAAAACTCAATTTGTCATCTTTACACCAGCAGCTCCAAATGTTATTTTTGCATCGTCCAACATTATTTGTCATTCTCTAAACACAGTTGTGTAAATTGGCGCCAGTGGAGGCCTGGGCCAATGTTGTGTTAAATTAAGCCGCTTAAAGTGCTCAAACAGTGAGCTTGATGTTGTATGCTCCCTGTGGAGTTGAGCCAGTTGTGAAGAATGGTTGAAGTATGATTACTGAGCAGAGACAATCATGTTGTAAATCCCATTGATCCTATAGCTACTTGTTAATGTGCATCCACGTCAAGGGTGGCTCACAACTGACACGCTCGCCCACGTTGTTATTCAAATTGCACGTAAAATCTATGGCAAACCTAACCGCTGCGTCACCGAAAATGCATTGTACTTCACGGTATAACATACTGGGAAATGTATACCAAAATTGGCTCGATACAGATTATTTTGATGATGATGTCGGGAAAATTGGGTCAATATAAGAAAGAAAAAAAAATGTTTTATAAACAATGTAATTTTGTCAACGATAATGTATAACATTTATTTTTTAAAGCTTTGTCTCACGTTGATTGACAGCCGAGTAAACTTTACAAAGAAATTGTTATTAGTTCACCAAGATCAACAATTAATGATAAAGGCCAAATTTGATACATGTCCTTAAAGGGGAGGTGTACGTTTGATAAAAATTAATGGCTAAATAAAAACCTTAGATAATAAATTTATGACAGTAGCTTTCTATAGAAGATAGTATAATGCAAATAAATTTGAGTTTGTAAAGCATTACTGTCAGTAACGTTTCTCGTATTGTGTATTCCCTTGTGGACATTCACTCCGATTTTTCGGCGATATAAAAAAAAACGCGACCGCCTTTGAAATTAAATGTTCGTATTTGTATTGCAGGCATGTAGCCCATATCTTCATTTATGTAGACTTCAAACCATAAAACGGTTTGAATACCAAAATAAACTTTGCCTTTAAACAGAGTGTTTGTTATCCTGTATCACCACCTTTAAGTGTCATCTTGACACACGCCGCATTATAGTACGACAGCTTTGTGCCGAGCCCTTAGGGGGTTAAAGTTCAAGCTTAACTACGCGGTGGATGAAAACGAAGCAATTCATTGATGGAGATATCCAAACCTCCACTGAGAATTATGTCCTTGTAATCTTCGCCCGGATACATTCCAGAATTGATCTTACTCTCAAATATGGGAAGGGCAATCTTTTACATGGCATATTTTTCTCTTCTTGAGACATTAAAGGCAGTGGACACTATTGGTAATTACTCAAAATAATTATTAGCATAAAACCTTTCTTGGTGACGAGTAGTGGAGAGGAGTTGATGGTACAAATCATCGTGAGAAACTGCTCCCTCTAAAGTGCCAAAGTTTTTGCGATAGAAGTAATTTTCCACGAATTTGATTTCGAGACCTCAGATTTAGAACTGTCGGTCTTGAAGTTAACCATCTAAACGCACACAGCTTCGTGTCATCTAGCAAGTTCGATGACCGATTGAGCTCAAATTTTCACAGGTTTGTTATTTTATGCATATGTTGAGATATACCAACTGTGAAGGGTAGTCTTTGACAATTACCAATAGTGTCCACTGCCTTTAATTTATACCCAAAAATTCTTAACATTGGATTGTGTCGGTACTGGAGAGGACTTTTTGGTTTTTTTTTCACACTATAGCACTGACTCATTACCATCCTTTGTTTAGACGGTGCTGGACTGATTGTATATCAGAAGCCCTGCTTGAAGTTGTTTAAAATCCCCGCTTGGATATATTTCAGAATTGATCGTGCTCTCAAATGGGAAGGGAATGTATCTTTTACAGAACAAAACTTAGGCCTACTTTTTTTTTTTTTTTTTTTTTTTTATAATAAATACCCAAATATTGGAACTGGATGGGGATCGTGTCTGTTTGTCTCACTATATAGCACTAACTCATCACCATTCATTGTTTAGACTGTGCTGGAGTGTCTATAAATAAACCTTGGTTGAAGTTGTTTTTCTTCATTGTATATGATGACGCAGTTGTTGCTACGAAAGCTCATGTAGATTTCATGTCTTCAAAGTGCCACATTTGACTCCTCTTCAAATTGACGTTTATACTTGGAATACAAGCTGGACAGGGGCTGTCAATGTTAAGCCCATTTCATACTTCCTGTAAATACGAATGCAAAACGAATTTGACGTGAATTTGACGTCACACGATCCTTTCGCAGCGATATTCGCAAGTGGGTCGAGAGGCGCTGATCTGATGCAAATAATATTATTCTTTGCGAATTTTGTGACGTCAACATTCGCTTCGCGTTCGCATTCGCAGGATGTATATGCACCGGGCTATAGATACAAGAGAACAACAACTGTCAACGACAGTGTATATCCAGACCCCTGCCAACGATAAATAAATGTAATAATATAATTATTACCAAAGAGATTACCTATGAAATATTAATAAACAACTGAAAAACAAATCCCAAACCTAATGGCCAAAACAACCCTCTAAAATCGGTCATACGTGACCGATAACATAATCAAAAATATGAAATCGAAAATAATTGCCAGATCATTCGTTTTTAACTTCCTCATCCCATAATTCATTTTATGATGTAAAATTAGTATGGATGACAACGCAAGTCAGTATTGTTTTTCTTATCCCGACCATGTCCTGACCCTCGTAGTTGGTAATAAAAATGCGCAACCTTCGCATTCGTGGGATTAGTCATTGGACATGAATACAAATTATAGGGATAATAAGAAAATAAAGTCAAGGGAAAATGTTGTCAATATTTTCAATATTTACAGCGATTGTACATGGACATGTTTAAAGTGCCTTTCTCTAACTCTCAATCTTTTAAAAATTGCGCTTCCTCAAAAAGTAAAGCATTTCATGGAATAATACTTCAAGATTATGTGATCAATGATTATGTGATCAATGATCGATACAGAACAACATGCACCGTTTTATTATATACAAACTCTGATTGTTTGGTCTGTCATAATTCTCTTTGCTGAATCGTGTTGTTCGTTTAGTGCGTTGCCCTGCTGTTTGTTTATTGCGTTGCCATGCGATAGCACAGGGGGTAGAATTCTACCGCGAGTCTTCCAATTGGTCAAGGTGTTGATTGCAAGCGTTAGTTTCAATGTGATCTAAAACACGCTGTGAAAGGTACTAATGAATTCTTGACTTAATGGATATTAAAACTCTCTGATTGTCTGCACCGTATATACAAACTCTGATTGTTTGATCTGTTCTCGTTGCTGAATCGTGTTGTTCGTTTAGTACGTTGCCCTGTTGTTCGTTTACTGCGTTGCCATGGCGACTTTACAGCTAGTCTCAATATAGGTCAAGGTGTCGTTTGCAAGTGTTAATGAAGTTTCATTCAATAATCCAAAACCCGCTGTAAAAGGTAATGAATTATTGACTCGGTGGGATATTCTACTCTCTAACAATACATACAAAACGACAGCCTCTGGCTATCTAATACGAGTTTTCCATTCCATTCAAGGAATTGGACCGTGGATTGAAAGTTTCGGCTCGGGTAAAGTGTTCTAGATTCTCGCTCTTCAAAAAAAGTAAAGACCAACATCCCGGTGGTCTTTACTGACGTTTTTGACGGTGACGTTTTTCTAGGTTTTTTATTTTGCTATTTTGTTTTGAATCGAACCGTGCATTTTGGAGATCATTATTGTAGCTCTTCAAAATCAAGACCAACGGGATGGTTCTATAAGTTCTCGATTTGTAAATTTTTGTTTTGATCCCAAATTGTGCTACGTCGGGTTCGGAGACAATGCTTGTTACTCTTTAGAAATCAAGACTGTAAAGGAGTGGTTTCCTTAGTTCTCGATTTGGAATGTTGTTTTGAATCAAACTGTGCTACGTGCAGTGTGTGCGTTCATAATTGTCATCGCAGTCAATTATATATACTTTATTTCTACTCAATCAATCAAACAATAATATTTACAGAATCGAAGGTAAGTCAGTTGTGGGGGTCTCCACCAGTCCGATCTCCACTCTGAAAGCAGAGCTTGTGAGTCGCAGGGATCCTCAGAATGTGTGTAGCTTAAAGGTACTGGACACCTTTAATAATAATAATAATAATAATAAACAACGCTTATAAAGCGCCTTACATCCATGACTGGACCCCAAGGCGCTGTACACATTTAAAATAGCTGCAAACAAGAGCAAAAAAACCCACGAGCATAAAAGATTTCTAAAAATACAAACCACAAAATGGACCAGCCAAAAGTTAAAACCACAAACCGCGAAATTTTCCTTTGGTAATAATGTCAAAGACCAGTTATGCTCACTCGGTGTATCCCAACATAGGGCCTAGCTATGCATAAAATAACAAACCTTTGAAAATAATTTGGGTTCATTATTGGTCATCGAGTTTGCAAGAGAATAATGAAAGAAAAACACCTTATATTAGCTTTCAGATGCACGATAAAAGGCGTCAGCTGAAGTCTTTTAATATTTGAGTGAGAAATTACCTCTTTCTCAAAATTGCAAATACAATTGCTAACAATTATTTTGAGTCATTACCAATATAGTCCAGTGCTTTTTAGGGTATTAATTGCATACATAATCTTTATTTGTTTATTACACACACTAAATGAAAATAGCAAGATACACAAACAAGGACTATACTTCAGGACAATAAGACACGGACGACAGACCTAACTGCACAGCAGTAAAGTATTGGTCAAGAAGATCAGTCAGAAGAGGGTTAGCAAATAATAAATTATTTTTTTAACGAAAAAATAATTCAAGTCAGCTTTTATTATCATTATACAACCAGAAGTTCGTTGTTATTTACTGATTTGATATAGCCACCTTTGGTTGGATAACAATAAATGTAAGGCGGGTAGCTTGAAAGGGAAATTGAGCGTACAAGCTATTCCCCTAGACCATTCCCCTACGCCTGCTTTCGTATCGTAACTATTCCCTCTCGGCTGTTTTCGTACCGTAACTAAACCCTACGGCTGTTTTCGTAACAGCCTCGTAATTCCAGAGAACAACCTGCCGAGTGTGTACATATTGCCTTTCAGTTTTTAGGCTATAATCATAAAACGCGTAAGCCTATATCCACTCGATATGTTTATTTAAGGAACCAGCTAATAAAAATACAGCCTTCCACTTGGTTAAAGGTATAACTACAATGTGATTTTATCTAAATAATGTTTCACTGTATAAAACAGCCGTTGGGACGAGCGGTTCAATTAAGCAGGTGAAGGTCTGCTTTTGGAGAAGAGAATTAAATCATGTTAAGGATATAGTTCCATGATAAAGTAATGGTGTTTTCTATGACGTACGACAAGATTCGCATCTCATCAAACACGAAGAATGCGGAAATTAAAGTCACATTGATGCTGAACTTGAACTGATGTTTCCTTGAAATGTGTTCACATCAACGGAATGGTCAGAATGAAAAAAAATAATATCATGGTGGGTAAATTTTAGTCCTGAGTGCTTTCTGAGTGCACGGGGAGTTTTTTTCTCCCGCCCGGTGACAATTTTGTCCGAAAACATTTCTGGGGTTCATAGTAGAACAAGTGTTTTCGGTGGAATATTTTTTCTTTGAAATGAAGCAATGCTCAAGAAAACTGCATCCGAAAACTTTCAGACGAATCATGAAACCGCAGATTTCGGTTGTTACATTCAATGACAATGTGTTTACAAACTGAAAGTTGGGCATGGAATGCCACTACTTTCTCTCATAACACAATGGATTGAGTCCAATACATTCACAGGTTTGGTATTTCATGTATGGTTGGTCGCACAAAACATGAACACTGTTTGCGACTTCTTTGGTACCAATTCTGTAAAGTGCATTTCAACAAATTTTCTTTAACAATATTGTTGTTTGTAAACATGAACCAAACCGACCTATATACTTAAAGGCAGTGGACACTATTGGTAATTGTCAAAGACTAGCCTTCACAGTTAGTGTATCTCAACATATGCATAAAACAACAAACCTGTGAAAATTTGAGCTCAATCGGTCATCGAACTTGCGAGATAATAATGAAAGAAAAAACACCCTTGTCACACGAAGTTGTGTGTGTTTATATGGTTGATTTCGAGACCTCAAGTTCTAAACTTGAGGTCTCGAAATCAAATTCATGGAAAATTTCTTCTTTCTCAAAAACTATGGCACTTCAGAGGGAGCCGTTTCTTACAGTGTTTTATACCATCAATCTCTCCCCATTACTCGTAATCAAGAAATGTTTTATGATAATAATTATTTTTTATTAATTACCAATAGTGTCCACTGCATGCCTTTAAGTACACGTACTCACTGTGCAGTTGGAAAGATTAGAAGAAAATGAAAGCCTTTACTCAATGTTGTCTGAAAGTTTCTTTTCAACATTGACACATACAGATCAGTCATCCAACATTCTTTGCTGCAAGCATTGTTGAACTTGAAACGAACAAAGAAATCAAAAGTCCATAGATAAAATGTTTAGAATTCCTGTGGCATACAGTGTCAGTAATTCTATTCGGAAACCTACCACTAAACCAATACAGCACCACAGGACAGGAACTATACACTGAAGGTAATGAGATACCAGGAAAAGAATGTTCAACCACAGTTCGCGATAATTGGAACAGGCACCTTTTGGCAAAACGAAATGTGACCTAAGGTTTCAAGTTACAATCTTTTTCGTTTCATTGCTAGAATCAAAGTAAATTTAAAGTTCGTTGTGACAATATCATTTTGTTTATTCCATTTCATTTGCAAATGTGCTGTACTGAACAAATCCAGTGAATCGGTGAACACAGATTAAAGCTCAAGGTCCCCGTTTTGGTCGACTGGACCAGAAAATTTAGACTTCACATTTTCATTTCATTTGCAAAGGTTTTGTACGAAACAACAAATCCACCAGAGATAAGTGGTACGCCCCTAGTTAATTAAAAACTAAAATATTGAATTATTTGTCAGCCATGTACAAACAACAGCGCGTGTAGCATGCATTATGTACATGTATATTGTATATAACAATAAGATTTTGTTGTACACGTATATGTTTTCTCGTTTATGAAACAGGATCTATCAACCTCCGCCAAGGAAAAAGAGGGGATTTCCTTTTGCAGTTCTGTCAATACAACTACAGTAACTGTATATGGGACGTAACGTTAGCTTTGTATGTATCAATGGGATTGGAAGGACGCCAGACCACTTTAAAGACATTGTACACTTACTATTGGTTATTGTCTAAGACCAGTCTTTTCACTTGGTGTATCTCAATATAATTTGCATAAAATAACAAACCTGTGAAAATTTGAGCTCGATTGGTCGTCGTAGTTGCGAGATAACTATGAAAGAAAAAAAAACACCCTTGTCACACGAAGTTGTGTGCTTTCAGATGCTTGATTTCGAGACCTCAAAATACTAAACTTGAGGTCTCGAAATCAAATTTGTGGAAAATGACTTCTTTCTCGTAAACTACCAAGTGAGGTTTTATGCTGATAATTATTTTGAGTAATTACCTATAGTGTCCACTGCTTTAAACAATGCAATGCTCAGCATCCTTTTACATTGTCAAAGATAGTTTAAACTTTGCCAAATAAGTCTTTCAAAGGAACGTTACAGAAATGGTAAGAAACAAAAATCGTGAAGATCACAGATTTACATAAAACTTACACGGTCTAATGATGATGATAGTAGAAAACATCCCCTTGAAATATTTCTGTCTGAAATTTTATATTTGATGAGAAATAAATAATTTAATTTCGCGCTTGGAGTTTACCGCTCAGTGAATGTTTTATTCATTTTTTATTTTGGCATCGATGCAATGCAACATTTTTAATCGGTTTTTCACTGTTCTCTCGTGACCCAGATGGCCGAGCGATCTCAAACTTCCACAGGTTTGTCAGTTTATGTATATTATGGATTACATAAAGTGCTTACACTGCCAGCAACTTTTTTACTAGCAAAACCAATTCTGTAATGTTCCTTTAAATGCGTTACTCATTCTTGGTAAAAGTGTTTTTAAAAATATATAAAAATAAAAAAGTATAACAAAAACATTGCTTATTCTGGTTACTTTGAAGTTCACGCTAAAAACATATTGTTTCTATGAAATGACAATTTTGAGAAAGATACCTAATGGCCTTTATGACAGTACAGCAGATTTTTTTCTCGAAAAACAAAACAAAAATGTAGGCTACCGGTAACCAAAAATAACAAATTGGGGTAATTTTTAAGTGTCGACCTCATACTCGATTAAAACTGACAATATCAGTCTTTGTTCACTCAGCATTGCACACAATAGAATAAAACATGCTACCATTATGTAACCTTTATTCAGAGTTATGGCGGGAAATATTTTGTGAAAAACAAACAATGCGTCAGCCCGCCTATAATTCAATTTCCATGAATGGCGCTCTATCGAGCTCTGCGGTTGCACGTAGCCCAGGTTTGTCATGACGTCATGTATACCAAAACTGCGCAACATCGATTTTAGGGGAAACACCGTTCTGGCAGCCGGTAAAGTTTCTTTTCATGTTTTATCGGCAGCCGTGAACTCTGATGAAATTAACAGATCCGGCCTAGTTATAGATGTTGCAAAGTCATTCATGTGTTTGGAATGATTCCAATTACGGTGATATTTGCTATAGACATATAAATATTACGAAAAATGGAGGAATACAAGGTTATTGTTATTATTATAAGTTTAGAATGTAACCAATGGTGTCTTATAAGTGGACTTGTTCACTGTCGCTGTATAACTGAGGAAACCTATAAGCAAGGGTGCTTGCTGTCTTACATGTGTTTTATTTTTTTCTTAAAGATTACGACAAATAGAAGGTTAAAGGCAGTGGACAACATTGGTAATTACTCAAAGCATAAAACCTCACTTGGTAACGAGTAATGGGGAGAGGTTGGTAGTATAAAACATTGTGAGAAACGGCTCCCTTTGAAGTAATGTAGTTTTCGAGTAAGAAGTAATTTTCCACGAATTTGATTTCGAGCCCTCAGATTTAGAATTTGAGGTCTAGAAAACAAGCATCTGAAAGCACACAACGTGTGGGACAAGGGTGTTTTTTCTTTCATAATTATCTCGCCACTCCGACAACCAATCGACCTCAAATTCTTACAGGTTTGTTATTTTATGCATTATGTTGAGATACACTATGCGAGAAGACTGGTCGTTGACAATTACCAATAGTGTCCACTGTCTGTAAATTGTTAGCCTATTCTTCTTGTTCTTTTTTTCTGATAATATTAAACTAAATAGGCCTCATATAAGTGAACTTATTCACTGTGTTTCAAGATTGTGAGGAAACCTATAAACAAGGGCGCTTGCTATAATGGATGAACCAGAATAATTGTACATCTTGTGTTTTACATGCGTTTTATTAGCTCGTAATGATTACGATACATAGATAAATAGAAGGTTATTATAAACATATTATAACTTCTGGTAATTTATTTATTAAGGACGTCTTACAAATGAACTTGGTCACTGTTGTTCCAAGCATGTGGAAACCTATCAACAGTGGTGCTTGCTACGCCAACCAGAATCATTGCATATGTTATGTTTTATTCCCTTTTGAAAAAAAGCCCAATAGATAATACCATGAAGTCATAACTGCTCTGATTATGTCAACGAAACAGTACCTTATTTCTGAACATGAAACAGTAATTTTCCACATGCAACACACTGGGAAATGAAGTGTGTCAGTGTAAATTATTGGTTTACTCTACATAAACAAAAAATGAGTTTAGTTCAGTTTTGGTTCGCTTGAAGATTGATGTCCTCAAAATAAGCTTGTTAGTATTTATAAATAACACGTGAAGTCATACTCTTGAGTATGATAGAGTACGTCCATGGTACAGTCCTGTTAAATTAGGAACATTTTAACAGTATAATGCTCCACAGCATGGAAGTAAGGTTTGTCAGTGTAAATCATTTACTTACTCTCTACAAAATTCTTGTTGGTTCGCTTGAGGAAGTTTGATGTCCACAAAATAAGCTCGGGTTAAAACCAAAATGCAATAACTTTCTCTCTCGGTTGTGATATAAGTTGTAATGTAATAGTTTTCATATGTGGATGTTACAGGAATAATAGTTTATTATTTAATTTTTACATCGTTACTGTTGTTGTTGTTTTTTGTTGTAGTTTTTTGTCTTTACAATTGGCTGGTTCTGGACAGTTGTAAATAAAATTGCCGCCCCGTGTAGCATGGTCTTTGTAGACAGGATTCTATAAGGTGACAATACACTTGCCATTCCACTCTTTCAAAGAGCCGTCTCTTTAAGCGAAAGGCGGTTACTTTCAACTCAATTTAGATTGAAGTTCATTCCAATTTCACTCAAAAATAGTGACACGGATTGCTTTTCACTCTCACAACAAGAGCGAAACAAACACCACTCGGACTCGCCGAGAGCGTGAATGTTCACACTTTTACATTATAGAGGATATATAAGTTCCCACAAAAAAACTACGCTCTTCACATGTGTGGGTTTTTTTTAGGCTAAGAGTGCTGTTCCATCCATTTCATTGTTTCTAATACCCCTGGTATATAGTTAATCTTGGGTAGCCAAACGTGACCAGACCTTAAATTTCTCATATGCATCATAGAATATTATCTCTCAGAAAACACTACCAAGACGAGATTTGTTTGAGGATGATCGCCAATTTCGCTCAAATTAACCGAGCCTGTTTCAACCTTGTCATTGAAACAATCAGGTTGCAAGGTCTGCTATTGTAAGTCTTCTATTATTTTTTATGTCTTCATGACGGGTATATCGACCGTGAAGAACGAGATGATTATGCGGCTTGTTATGCGGCCATCCACCATTGCGCTGCTGATGACCGAGATGGCCTCCCATTCCGTACCAACCACCTGGACTTGTTTTCTCTGTACAGAGTGATAAACATAATTGCCATCTCGCATTTAAAAGCAAGGCGCCAGACTAGTGCTTCACTTCAAGCCTCGATGTGGCTTTTCACTCCACTTTTATATTTATATATATTTAATTTCTCGGGTATAGATAAAAGTACACTAATGTACATTAATTAGTTTTAAAAGATCTGAATACAAAGGAAGGAAAAGAAACAGGCTGGAGCTAGCCCGAAGGATTGCCTAAAAGAAACACAGTTCCTGTCTAGAGGCTCTCCACTCCAACTAGTCATAATAAAGAGAACAACTATATATTGTAATATCAAAATATAAACAGCAATATTATCAGCAATAAAAAATATAACAAAATTAAAAGGCTAGGCATAAAAATACACCATACAAGGGCAAAGAAAGGTTAACACATTGAGTGTTTACCTATTCCAATGCAATAACAACCACGGGAGATTCCTGGGGATATTGAACCCACCATCACCCAATGTGCTTTTCACATTAAATTTGCTGCACGGGGACTGGTACAAGCAGAGGGTGTTTTATTTGCTATTTCCCGGAATTCTGCCAGAATTTGCAATGAAAGTACATAAGGAAATGCCAACACACATTTTAAGGGAATTTCCCATGAAATTTATTAAGTGCAAAAAGGTCCATAAAAACAGTGGATGCCGTGTTTAGCGTTTGACCCCAACCCAACGTACGCAAAAATTATTCATAATGCTGGTGTTTGTACGTAGCTGACAGATACAGACAGGCCTATTATAAGTCATAGGGCTACTTTAACAGCAAATATTGCTTTTAAAACAGTTTTGTTTTCTTCTGCTTAGCAAAAATAAGCAGACTACCAGTCAAATATTTCACATGTGGAATGGTATTTTGGCTGGTTACTTTTTTCTTGTTGTAATTTTTGTATTTTGTGCTGAAAGGATTTTACGTTTGATGTTTGAACACTCTGTTTTTTCGATCATTGTAGATATACACCATGATAAAACTAACTCAAAACAATTTCAAAGGTTGTAGCGTTTTCATATATTATTGGCAAAAATCTGGAGCGTTTATGTTCACGCGGGAATAATAGCTTGTAATTGGAATACACAACAATGGGAAACGTTGCTATCAGTTACGCTTCTCAGATTCAAAGTCTTGGTGATATTTTTTTTTCCACAACCGCAGTACTTTAGAAGTGAAAAGCTTCTCAAAAATGAATTATACCTATAGAGAGCTAGCTGCCGTACTTCAGTTTTTATCGCCATTTCATTGTCAGAGTCCTTGCCAAACGAATACAGACCCTTGATGTAGCTCTATCAAATGGGTCATTGTGTTATGAGTATCAGTGTTACATGACGAATAGAAACTTGCGCGTCAAAATAATAAAAACATGGGTACAAAATTAAAATAGATAGATATCATCAGAGATTAGAGTCCTTGCTCTATGATACAGAAATTAAATTAAGAGGTTTTAAAAAAAATATATAGCTGCCTAATAAATTATCATAAAACAAAATAATAAAATACTTACTTCAATGGAAATTAACTACTGGGTGATTAATTGACAACGCACTGGTTCCACTTTCTAATAGTGATATGGTGATTCCCTATGCTATGTACGATTGCTCAGTTGTTGTTTCATCCGCATTTCAACGGTGACAGAATTCTCAAGTGTGGCTACTCTGGGTAACAGACGCCGGTTTTATTGTAATTTCGCCGGTCGGCTTCTTGTGTCCTTAATGGTAAACAAACCACGCACACCGAGAGTGACGTAGGTCTACGGATACTAAAGGGGGATCTTTCACGTGTTAATTATAAACCGCAGGGCTAAGGCGAGCGTGCGGACGGTCACGTAGACCAAAACTTTAAACGGAAGTTATTTCTGTATATGTTGTTGTTTTCTTTTCGATTGATTGATGATTTGTTTACATTATTGTCCAATGCGGTAACGATCGCCCAATTGGGGGCCGTAGTAATCAATCGGTGATGATGCGTGCGCAGCGATTGTGTCCGAGTTGTCACTTATTTTTGCTTCATTGATCAAGCGTAACAAGCCACCCCCACCCCACCCCCCCCCCCACACCCTCACGCTAGATATGGATACATTATAACGAATCTGTTATATTTTTATTATTATTAATGAACAATCCCGACGTCATTCCGCAGTATAAGCCACGCCCACGGTTTTCCCGATGCGCTTGGAGATGAGAAACTTCGTCTGATAGCGCCCTCTATTGACTCAAATTCCTTATCTTTTTGTTCCTTTGTTTGGGGGGGGGGGGGGGTGGGGGTTGGGAGGGACACTATAGCTCCATGAGGGACACTCATCACGCACCACTGAACACAAAATCCACAATGACACAGAAATTGCATTTCACGTGTCGTTTTGGGGGTTATCTGTCGCTTCTTTGGTTTTCCCGTCCCTGAATCAAGCTTTTTTTTTTTTTTTTTTTTTTTTTTTTTTTGGGGGGGGGGGGTTGAATGGGTTGTATTTTTGCATTTGAGATTGTCCTTTCAGTGTCATGTTATGGTATGTTATGCTTAAAAGGCATTGGACACTACTGGTAAGCTCAAAATAACCATAAAACGTATTATGAGAAACGGCTCCCTCTGAAGTAATAATTATAGTTTTTGAGAAAGAGGCAATTTCTCGCTCAAATACTTCGGCTGAAGCCTTTTATTATGCATCTGAAAGCACACAAGGTAATGCAACAAGGGTGTTTTGTCAAATACTCTCTTGCAAATTAGATGACCAATTGAGCCCAATTTGTTTACGGGTTAGATGTGTTATGCAATTGGGATACTCCAATTGAGAAGACTGATCTTTCACAATGAATTACCTAATGTAAAGGTAAAGTGTCATACATTTGGTTTTAAAACCGTTCGATTTATTTAATTCTATATTAGCGTAGATATATACAAAATAAAACTAATGTCCGAAAAATTTATTTAAAGACGTGGTCGCGCTGGATGAATAATATTCCTATAATAGTAATCCACGATCTTTGGACCTCGGATTCATATTTTTAGGGGGGCATAACACCACATTCGTTCTAAGTGAAATATTTCTCCACACGTTTTATACTATGAAACGCTGTTGTAGGCTTTCTAAACAAAGACCGTTATCGCCATGTGAATAGGAAATGTATACCTTCCCTCAGGTTATGACTGTTTTACAATTCGATTAAACATCCCGGTCTTCTCAGAACCACATGATTTTCAAAAGAGATTGGAAACATAGTATTTCCGCAAACATCCAACTTCCTTTAATGTTCAGGTTTTAAGCAACACTCTATGATGTCATCGTCATGGACATTATTACAGTCATTCGACTGAAGAAGTAATACTTAAAGGCAGTGGACACTATTGGAAATTACTGTAAATAATTATTAGCATAAAACCTTACTTGGTAATGAGTAATGAGGACAGGTTGATAGTATAAAACATTGTGAGAAACGGCTCCCTCTGAAGTGACGCGGGTTTTCGAGAAAGAAGTAATTTTCCACGACTTTGATTTCGAGACCTCAAGTTTAGAATTTGAGGTTTCGAAATCAAGCATCTGAAAGCACACAACTTCGTGTGACAAGGATGTTTTTTTTTATTGCATAATTATCTCGCAACTTCGATGACCAATATTGAGCTCTTTCACAGGTTTGTTCTTCTATGCATAGGTTGAGATACACCAGGTGAGAATGTCTTTAACATTTACCACTAGTGTCCAGTGTCTTTAAACATACACAAAAATAGAAATTGAACTTGGCGAGCATTTAGTGCGTCATTTACGATATTGAAGAGTAGGCATACGCCACAAACACAGTAGCCTGTGGAGAGGAAAAGAAGTACTTGACCCATGCCATGTGCCAATTTGTTACAAATACTCAACACAAAATTGTCGCCACCTCTTGAAAAAAAATGTTAATCTGCAGAAACAGAAACAGAAACTTTACTTTCTACAAAGTGCACAAATTACTATAGTTTCATTAATTCATGTGAGTAATGGTTATTAGGCCTACATGACTTTGTTGGCTCTTGCTTCCGTGTTTACTCATTCACACATTAATACCGGGAGCGCAAGTCATTATACATTTCGGGCATGGGGCTACAGCTTTTATTTGTCATTGGTCGATCTGACTCATTGTCCGAAGCTGACATAGAGGGCGCACACACCATCCAGCGGGCAAAAAAAAACCGGTATACATTTCCATCCGTGAGAAACAAACCGAGCTGGTTGGCATACACTTCAGGCTTTCTATTTTTCCTTTGCATTTTGTTTCTCATAGTTTTCCAACATCGTATTTCAACCGTGCATAGTTTCAAATGCTACCTGATGCAAGATAACTGTCGATTTTAATTTGTATTTTTTTTTAATAAACCGTAATTCTCAGATTTTTGTCGCACCAAAATATCACTTCAGATTGTCACTGTGAGACTTCAGTCACTATAATACGTTCAGGTATTGGTCTAGCCTGACCATCTGACGTCATTCTCTGAGGCTCGTGAATAACGCCAGCGGACTGGTGTCAGGTGCAATTGTGTCCGCCATGCATTACTGTCCTCTCCGGACACTTTTGCATATGCAATCGTGTCCGGGGCTATGCAAAAGCAAGCGTGCATGCACTGAACCTGATTCAGCATGAATATTCACGTAATTTTTATGATTGAAGCGAATACCCAACGGCCGAACATTTCCCATGTCATTTATTATATAGCTCCATGATGACATGCACTTATACACTCTAAAAACTCACCAGTTGAATCCAACACTTGCATGAGTTCGATGAGTGACTACACTTTGAAAGTGTTGAATCCAGCATTTATATGTTAAATCTAGCATTTAAAAGTATTCAGTCAATAGTTTATGTGCCAGTATAACGTTTAAAAAGCTGATTCAACAATTTCAAGGATTTGTTTTGAGAAATGTTGAATTAACACTTAAATTGTTGAATTAACCCTTTTTGCGTTGGATCAAAACAAAAAATCAATGCTAGATTTAACAAACAAATAGCTAGATCCAACACTTTCAAAGTTTTGTCACTTTCCAAGCTATTTCAGTTTTTAGAGTGTAGCTTGTTAAAAAAAATGGCAAACGCATTCCGTCGATCAAGGGCGTTTAATTTACAGCAAGGACGGTTTTGCACGGGGGCGGACACAACTGCATATGCAAAACCGTCCGGCGGACATTATTGCATATGTGATACCGTCCGGCGGACATTATTGCATATGCAATAATGTCCTCCGGATAGTAGTATTGCGTAGAGGACATAATTGCACGCGACACCGGCATCAAAAACCGGCGCGTGGTTTGATATTTGACCTCCCTCATTTCACGTAGAGATACGCGACGACAGGCGGCAGTAATGCATTGGGCATGGAAAGCTCATGCCACTGCGCGTAATTTATGATATCATTGTATCCAATGGAATCGCTGGATCTAGCGGCGGGGACCTGTCTTTATCCTTGCGGATAAAGACAGGGGCACAGTCTAGTACCGGTCGACTTAACTTGTCATCCAAAGCTGACATAGAGGGCGCACTCAGCAGCCACCAACAGCTCAGCCACCGACTGGTCCAACGCCTATCCGCCAGTGGCATAAAGCTGTCCATATCAACCAATGCTAAATAAAGACAAAGTGGTCCTTCCTCATTCGCATCCTCTTGATATTAAAACTCAATAACATTTCGTGGCATCCAAACTTCAGTGTTCTTTAATTTGTTTTAAAAAGTCACCCTTTGATGAAGCTCGCTCATCCAAAATGAAAACGACAAATTTATTTGTTTTAACCTTAATGAACCGTTCATCGTCACTTGCTAATTGTGACGTTCGTTTAAATTCAAAGCATCCACTTTATATGCAGGTGTAAGAAAAATAAGTCACACTCGATGCTCTTAATAAATAGTGTCATCCTTTAAACGTATCAAACTCCTTGCTGTCATCGGTTCCTTGCTCTAGAGTCTATGGTATGTTCATAGAGGTCTGTTTTACTGTATGGTTTTATACACCACACCCTAGACTTGTGAACAACTCGGTCATGTCCCCACGCGGTGAGATAGTCAAGTTCTGGCGGTGCTCTCTCGCGAGATCGCTGCTCTCTCGCGCGTACTGCTGGTTGCCCGGTTTTTACTCCAGGGAGCATTAGTCTCGCGACAATACTGCGGGAATCGCGGGGAGAGTCGGAACGCTATCACCGCGACAGACATTTAACGACTTGTCCACCCCACCCGTACTCAGCAAGGTAGCACCGTGACGTCACAACCTATTAGCATTCGCCCATTTGCCCAAAGACTGTTTATCGAGTCTAACGAGAGCATCATGTTGCTTAGGGGTCAATCGTGGCATGTGTTGGGCCAACTGCCTGTGATTGTTTATAAACGGTTCGTCTGTCCCTCACATTACTAGAGTTGGAATACCAAGCCAAAAGGTAGAATATTAAACATAACTGAACAAGCTTTGGGAGCTCGAAATCCAACCTGCTACATATATATCTATCTTCCAGACAATCAAACTTAATTGTCTCTTCCACTTCTATCAGCTGTTGGTCTGAGGTTTTTGTCTGCCAGGGTTTGACGGGGAACCCCTCGCGTTTCTTCCAGTACGTGCTGGCACTTTTACAGCCCGTTGCCAGTGAGCCGTACCGGCAGAAGGTTACGAAGGTTACCCCGAGAAAGGGGAGTAGTTAGAAGAGACCCCGTGGTACGGTGGAAGACGCATTGCACTTCATGTGTGGTGGTGGTGGTTGCGTTTTACCATAGAGTAAGGGTTTTACCAATACACACCCTAAGTCACATTGCATGCAACTCATTCGTGTTGGGCAATCTGTGGCGTAAACATCTTGGAAGTTTTCGGAGTAAGGATTACCTCACGACACCAAGCCAGAGACCGGAAGTCAAGACGTGGAAAGTTCTCTCCCAATCTTGACATTTCGTTTCTGAGAACTGTCATTAGAAACCTCAAGTTGTCGGTGAGGTTTCTCAAACTGTGATTCCTGAACTGTTCCAGCAATGGCTGGCTTGCACCGCTGCAACAGCCTACCCCATTTTCCATCTAAATTCACCTCTGGGCATACAGCTATGCACTTTGTTCGACTGTCACTTCTGACCATATTCCTGTGTGTCAGTTTGCCGCCTTCACAATTCTCTGCTGCTCAGACAACTGTAGGGCCAACAGGTAGGGTGTTTAACCATGGTTTAACTATGGGTGTGATGGTGTTTTTGTTAACTTTTGAAATGTTTTTGTTCTCGAATCTATACATTTGTTAGTCAATAAATCATGTGTAAAAGTGTACGTCAATTTTTTTCAATCAAAACGTAGGCCCTACTCTTGATGGTTGGAGCCTCAAGTCAAACCATACTCAAACCTTTTCTGCATCCATGCTCAAACTATTGAGCTTTACTCAACAAATCGAATCATTACATCCAAAAGAAAGTTTGAAACCATAAATCTAACACCATGGCCTGAAGCTACCTCCATGCCTGTAGCCAGTGTTGTTTATTTTTTAGTAGTATTTGTTTAAACTTTTACAACAATAGAGATGACGGGGTTCTTACAAAAGGGGCATAATGTGTTCTTAGTGTTTGTCAAATTTTGAAAGGTGCAAATACCTTTCCACGATTGATGCCCAGTCAGTCCATTTCTGTCTACATTGTTGATGGTTTGATCAAAGAGCAAGGAACAAATTTCACAACTGCTTTATACGATGTATGTTGCGATAATGAACTGGGCCGTCGGGAGGAGGGTTACGTTTATCGCAACTACTTGCGATGCGGTTTTAAAGACAGTGGACACTATTGGTAATTACTCAAAATAAGTATCATCAGAAAACTTTACTTGATTACAAGTAATGGGGAGAGGTTGATGGTATAAAACATTGTGATAAACGGCTCCCTCTGAAGTACCATAGTTTTCGAGAAAGAAGTAATTTTCCACAAATTTGATTTCGAGACCTCAGATTTAGAACTTTAGGTCTCGAAATCAACCATCTAAACGCACACAACTTCGTGTGACAAGGGAGTTTTTTTTTCTTTCATTATTATCTCGCAAGTTTGATGACCGATTGAGCTCAAATTTTCACAGGTTTGTTATTTTATGCATATGTTGAGATACACCAACTGTAAAGGCTAGTCTTTGACAATTACCAATAGTGTCCAGTATCTTTAAGGTGTTATTTAATTAATTAGCGACCACATCAAAACAAGTTTTCGAAAGACAGGTGAATCTGTGAGTCATGATGATATCATGGTGCATCAAATAACAAGGGTCTTTGCGGGTTATCAAAATTAGTTTGAATTCTTACAAACCAAACCATAACCGTGTCCAACAATCCTGAGTTTTGTTTGCCGATGTGTATAGTTTATTGTTCCCAAACTAGTCACAACAGCACCGTGGTGATGCTGATAGTGATGTAGTGTTGAGTTTCAAAATATCCGAAGAATTCGTAAACATGCTGTTACCGTGGAGGTAGAATTGGTAACTTACATCACATGCATCACGAAAGCAGCGTAAACCACTGGGTCAGTTAGCCTCCAGTCAAGGCGTTAACTAGAAGTTAGAAGCGGCTATTGCGACGACCTAAAACTCCCTCTTTTTGCATGTAATGTTTACTTTACTTTGTATCGATCAGTGGCCTAGCCAGTGCCTTCCCTCTTGCACCCCTTGCCTGCCCCTTACCCCCACCCCACCCCCCCCCCCCCAACAGAACTACACAACTAATATTAATAAAATATAAAATCCCCCCCATCCCGAATAGAAATTCAGTTTGTTAGGTGTGGGAGGAAAACTCCATCTGGGGAAAAAACCCATCACACACTTTGGTAAGAAAGCTTATATTAAACAAATGAAAAAGGAAACAAAATACACAGATGGCCATCGACTTCATTCGTGATTAAACTACAATGTACAACGTAATTTCTAGTTTATTGCTCCATGGTAATAACTAAGGAGCCAAACCAATAAATACAGTATTATTCAGTATTTCTTTTTTTTTTTTCATTTCTTACGATCCTCCAAAATGGTATACTTGGAACATCCAATGAATATAAATAAATCTCTTCTTAGAGGTTTCCCTCTGTGAAATTAACCTAAAAAGGGCCTTGTAGTTATTAAGTAGTAATATCGTTTGTTTGTTAAAACAATGTATTTTTATCTCAATAAGAAGAATATGTGAATATTTAACTGTGAATGAATTCCCCTTCCGGTACATTGCCTGGCAGTCAGTGCTACCTCCATGGTCAGTGGAACTGGTTGCTACATCATTCCTGTACATTGCCTCGTGTGTGTGACATGACCCTAAGTAATGTAGGGTCTCTACCCGCAGGCATGGTGGACACACCCTCATAGCATGGAGGTAGAATGCCCGTAGTCATACCCTTGATCGACTTCTTGTCACTGGACTCCGGGAAGAACAAAAGCTTCTATTGTTTCAATGACTAAAGACCACCAATGAATTACCCTAAACAACAGTTTGCCTGTCTACAGACTGGTCCTTGTTCTTTGAATCAGTTGAACCGCGGTAGTACAATGAGGTAATTTATCTTCCAAATTGTGAAAATGACAACATTGTGTGGTTTCATTCATGGTGTTACTGAAGTCGATGTGATGACCCTAAGGAGGGTACACCACAGACTACCATAGCAACCGGCGATATCTCAAAAAAACACGCTAAGAAATTTTCACATGTCAGTTTTATTGTTTTCATGATCTAAATTTGTGTAGGATTAAAACAATTTAAGAGTAACAAAAATCAAAGTTATACCTTCCCTTTAAACCACAAATTTAAGAAAGTAGTGGTGCCATGCAACTCCGTGATGTTACCTATGGCAATTCTTTTGGCATCCAACCACTTCACTGCAAGACGCCCATCGATGCACTTTCCATGTCACTCTACGGTAGATTACTTCTAACGTTAGTGACATTTGCTGACCTTCAAACGTTAAACACATGAGGGCAGTATATGGGAGGGCCATGTTTAGTTAGGTCAGGTCGGTGAAAGGTCAAGTTCATCTCAGTTTATTATAAAGGCCATCACAATACAATCGCAGCGGCGGTTAGCTAAGTAGGGTTTAAGTATTTAAAACTAATTTGTAATTTTTACTCTAATTGCCGTACGATATCCTTCAACCTTAACTTTTGATTTTTTGTTTGTATTAGAGGATTTATGGGAAAGCGAAGCTGGGGATGGGTGAACCCTACCGTAGTGCTTCAGATTACACAAAATACGATATTTAAAAGGTATTCTACAATATTGGCAGAGCTGAGAAAAAAACAGGGTTTGCCCTTAACTTTTTCAGTGATTTGCCAGCGGCAGCTAGTTTACTATTTCAACAAGTCCGCCATTCTTTTCACTGCTCCACGAAGTCAACGATTGGACGGTATTCTTTCAACAGTGTAGTCCCTACTGTTCATGCTTTGTGTGATCAACCATATATAGGTCTATCATGAAATATCAAATCAGCTGAGGCGTGTTTTTGTTGTACAGCCAGGTTTTCTCGAATGTGTGAACGAGAACCCCTATCGTAAGGTTAAAACCTAGCTACATGGGGAATGGCTTATAATAAATCACTAATAGCTTAAAGGCAGTGGACACTATTGGTAATTACTCAACATATTTATCATCATAAAATCTTTCTTTATTACAAGTAATGGGGAGAGATGGATGGTACAAAACATTGTGAGAAACAGCTCCCTCTGAAGTGACAAAGTTTTTGAGAAAGAAGTAATTGTCCACGAATTTGATTTCGAGACCTCAAGTTTAGAATTTGAGGTCTCGAAATCAAGCATCACAAAGCACACAACTTCGTGTGACAAGGGTGTTTATTTCTTTCTTTCATGATTATCTCGCAAATTCGACGACCGATTGAGCTCAAATTTTCACAGGTTTGTTATTGTATGCATATGTCGAGATACACCAACTGTGAAGACTAATCTTTGACAATTATCAATAGTGTCCACTGTCTTTAACCATGTACACTGTTTGTGGCTGAACCATAGCATGCATATTCTAGGAAACTTCTCTCTGTGCCGTGTGCATTTTTTATTCACCCCGTTCCATAGCATGCATATAGGCAACTTCTCTGGGTGCCGTGTGCATTTTAGATTCACCCCGTTCCGTGAAAACAAACGGGGCGTTGTCCGTGACCAGACCACAGACATTCCACAGCTGGTATTCTAGACCATAATGTTCATAATGTTCTCGTTCCCATGTTTCTCCTCTCATATCTCATTGTAAGTTTCTCTTATGTTCTAATAGGCAGTAGACACTGTTGGTAATTACTCAAAATAATTGTTAGCAGAAAACCTTTCTTGGTGACGAGTAATGGGGAGAGGTTGATAGTATAAAACAGTGTGAGAAACGGCTCCCTCTGAAGTGCCATAGTTTTCGAGAAAGAAGTAATTTTCCACGAATTTGATTTCAAGAACTTGAGGTCTCGAAATCAGCCATCTAAACGCACACAACTTCGTGTGACAAGGGTGTTTTTTCCTTTCATTATTATCTCGCAAGTTCGATGACAAATTGAGCTCAAAGTTTCACAGGTTTGTTATTTTATGCATATGTTGAGATACAGCAACTGTAGTAAAGGCTAGTCTTTGACAATTACCAATAGTGTCCACTGCCTTTAAAGGGACAGTGACTATCAAGTTACAAAAATAAGTATTTAGGTGAACAGTTTGACAAAACAAGCTGGTCAAATCATTTTAGCCATCGTTTGGGTAATGACTTATTTGACCAAGAATTGAGCAAGTTTGTCTACCAAAATATTGATTCAAATTTTGCCGAATAATTTCGACAGTTGATATTTGAACCTACGTTGGGCAAGGGTTGTTATGTTACTCCTTGTGAGCAATGAAAATTAAGATTTGCAAGAACTGCCACTTTTTAACCTTTTCTTGCCTCAACCTTTCACCGTACCTTCATTTCAATAATCAATATTGTTATTGTTATAAACTAAAACCTTTTAATTTACATTATAAAGGGTCCAGGCTCTGTATAGTCCTAGGCTTTTTCCTGGTGCCCTCCTTTTATCACTTGTTGTTCTTATTTTTTGTATATTTTATGATTGTTTATTGTGATATTTGGAAATAAAAAAACAAACAAACAAACAAATGGTGGTCAAATTCAAAGTTACACGTTATATGGGCGATCCACCCTGTCTGTATACGAGTGTTTTCAAACAGATAAGGGCATTCACATGTTATTTTGTTTCAAAGATAATGTTCACAGGATATCCATGTTGTGGCAGATATGTCTATGGCGTTGTCATGAACTTCTATAGGCTAGTTCTCCTGCTAACAGTTATTTTGAGTTATTACCAATTGTGTCCAGTGCCTTTAGTGGTTCATAACGCGAAGGTAAGGCCAAGTAAAAAAGAAGCATGTTTAGCGTCCCCGCCCGCTTCTTTTTACAGGCCGCCTCCTGGTTTTTTTTTTGTGGTTTTTTTAAAGGGTTGTTTTAAACGATCTCAGCTAAACAATCTGAATGTCTTGACCAAAACGTTTCATTTATGTATTGTGTGTTAGAAAAAACAATAAATATTTGACATAACAAAGAATGGCGGCCATCTTGAAATATAAAATAAAAAATAAAAAGCCCTTCCTCCTTCCTTTTTTTTGAGAAACCCGGACGCTTAACATGTTTCTTTTTTTTACACTGCCTAAGTGCGATTTTTTTTCCAGCAATGAAAATTAAGATTTGTTATAAAGAACTTTTAAACGTCGTTTTCTTGGGTCAATCTATGGTCATTCTCAAAGTTTGGTGTTCCATCCTGGCTCTTATAGGAGGTTTGTCAATCAAAAAACATTCTCATGAACTTTTCTCCAGGATAATGTTCACATGATGATAACGTTGTTACAGATATGTCCATGGCCTTGTCATGAACTTCTGTGCTAGTTTTCATGTTTCCATCTTGTCTATAATGTGTGAACGTGTCTACCTCCATGAAAAGAATGTTTCCCAAAAACTTCCATTCACCATGAATGAACTATTATATAAATTCATGCCCAAATCTACCCTTGTCCAATAACGCCACTGGGGGGCGCTCACCATGTGGCACTTAGTACATCAGACATGATTGCAATGTGAAACTAATATGCTGACGTCATAGGCTCAATGCACTTTCAATGTTTTGGCCTCGAATTGGTTTAATAAAATGTTTCAGGTTTTTATTTCTTCACCGTAATAGGTTTGATGTATGGAACTGAAAAATAAAAACAACAATGGGGTAAATCAGTGAAACAACAGTAATCGTTTCATTATTTTTATGCGTTAAAGCTTTCGGTAAACACTATTGTCCAAGTCCCACACTTCGTGTATCACAACTTATATACGAAACTAACAAACCTGTGATAACTTCGGCTCAATCGGTCATCGGAGTCGGGAGAAAATAACGAGAAAACCCACTCCTGTTTCCGCGCGTTCCGCCGTGTCATGACACGAGTTTATATAAATCCGTAATTCTCGCTA
Source organism: Asterias amurensis (assembly GCF_032118995.1). Lineage (NCBI taxonomy): Eukaryota > Metazoa > Echinodermata > Asteroidea > Forcipulatida > Asteriidae > Asterias > Asterias amurensis. Next base: position 8,380,863 of record NC_092652.1, read on the forward strand.
TCGAGAATTGATATTGTTTTAATGTTTTCTCAAAAAGTAAAGCATTTCATGGACCAGTATTTCAAGAGAAGTCTTTCATCATTACCTTCTGTAAACCCTGTAAATTATTTGTAAATCTGTGAACTTTTACCGAAAGTGTATAACGGATTTAACCCTTACAACGACGTATGAGCACTGTATACTCAGTACGTTTAAGAGTTCTTGAGGCATATAACTCGGGTTGGATTTGAACCCACGGCTTTTGCAATTCTATAGCAGATGTATCACCAACTAGACTACCAAGATTGTCCGATAACTTTAGAGCCGGTTTTCCCTTTGGTAAAGCAGGTCCTGGTAATATCATGGAGCGGACCCTTTCAATTGGAATGGGAGACTTTGGGACGCTAGGTGGCAGCAGACCGTACCAGGTAAATTTCCATTGTTTACGTAGTTCTGAGCGTGCGCACATGAACGAGAACAATGGATTTACCTGGTAAGTCTGCTGCCACCAAGCGTCCCAAAAGTCTCCAATTGACTTTTAGTTGTTGTTGGTAGTCGGCACGAGCTTGAATCCAAATTTGGCTGTTCTGTTTTTGCAACAACAAAAAAACAAACGAGAGAAATTCCGTGTGCAGGAAATTAAGTTTCATCAATTATCATACTCTACATCTGAACTGATGGTAACCCCTATTAGAATACTGGGACTCATAAAAGGGTACAAAATAATTGTAAGGGATTGTACGGGAACAAAAATAAAACCGCAAGAGATACCTGTGGCTCATACTTGAACCTCTGCCGGCGATCGGAGCGAAACACTGCTGGCGTTCAAGATTCGTACCCGGTGTTTTTCCGCATGGGGTCCGTATGGGGTCTGTATGGGGTCCGCACGGGGACTGGGCAGTGCGTCTCCTCCTGGCTCCACTGGGACAGTGTGGAATAATTTTGTCCGAATGCGTTGTGTTATTTTGGCCAGCATGCGGAGTTGGGTAATTTTTTGTTGGCAAGAAATATTTTCGGCCATGCGGTGTGTTGCTGTTTGTTTTTGGTAAAGAATGTTGATGCAATACTTGCATGATATGGAACAGTGCTTTGGGATTATGCATGCTAGCAGGGGGCGGTCTGTTTTTAAACAATAGTACAAATACCTAACGAGGTCAATTTTATGAAGAAAGGAGATGTCATGACAAGATAGTGTGCCTAGAAAAGATAACTTATACAGGTCCGATTTTCTACCGATTTGACCCGGGGAAAAAATTGTTTGAAATGATAAATACCTAGCCTTTTTTTTACGCACAAAGACCGCCGCTGATAAATGGTAGGTCAGCCCTCGTACTTGATAAAATCCTCCTACTTTTTTTATTAAGTACCAAATAGCCTGGCTGTCTGGTTGGAGCTGTTACTTTCCAAAATGGAGCTGTTACTTTCCAAAAATGATTATGTTATGGTATGTGGGAATTGCCTCTCTATTTAAATTATCAACTCTTTACTTTGTCTGAAAACTAAACGTTTCCGTTTGAAGCTATTATGTTCTCGAATGACTCTATGTGGAAATTGTCTCTCTCTTATAAATTAATACATGTAATTGATAGCCTACATGTCAATTGTTTTCGGAAACCATGGCTCGTTCCGAGTAAGATAACGCGAAATGTGATGAGATTAAGAAATAGTACAAGAATGCGATAAGAGGGTATCATGCTTCAGCAGTTGGAATTTACGTGCAATGCCAAAGGTCAAATGATGTATTCGGCTTTACGTGTCTCAACAGAATTTGACTCCACGATAAAAGTCCAAGTTACTTGTATGTTTGTTGTTGGTATGTGTTTTATTTATAGTGGTATCTTGTTTGGGGTTCAGAAATTACCCCTTTGAAATATCATATATCTCAACTCAGTTGTGACATTTCTATTCAGTGATGTTACGGGAGGGTGGGGCATGCTCCCCGTGTCTCAACCCCCCCCCCCTTCCATTTTAAATTATGCTTTAGTGTGCTTGTTTATTTCCCCATTGACTATTTAATTTTCTTTAAAAAAAAAACAGTCTTTTGATTTTTGGATTACAGACAATGGACAGTATTGGTAATTGTCAAAGACAAGTCTTCTCACTTTGTGTATCTCAACATATGCATAAAATAACAAACCTGTGAAAATTTGGGCTCGATTGTTCGTCAGAGTTGCGAGATATTAATGAAAGAAAAAAACACCCGTGCAACACGAAATTGTGTGCTTTTGGATGCTTGATTTCGAGACCTCAAATTCTAAACTTGAGGTCTCGAAATCAAATTCGTGGAAAATTACCTCTTTCTCGAAAACTACGTCACTTCAGAGGGAGCCGTTTCTCACAATTTTTAACACTATCAACCTCTCCCCATTACTCGTTACCAAGCAGGGTTTTATGCTGATAAATGTTTTGAGTAATTACCAATAGTGTCCACTGCCTTTAAGGAATACTAATTTTTTTCAACTTTCACTATTTCTTCCCCTTCGATTACCTATAGGACTTGATCCAGGGTTTACAGAGATCGTCACTGTGTACGTCACCGAGTACGAGGATGAAGAAATCACCGAGGACCCACAGATCCCGGTTGAAGATTCCACGAATGCGCCTTGCAATGAACCAACGTCAACGCCCGAAACTGGTACATAATAACAAAACAAAACCAGAAAAATAATGGAATACTTTGAACTAATACTCTAGGTGGCAGCAGACTAACCAGGGCCAAATTTCATAGCGCTGCTTTATATAGGCATTGGACACCTTTAGTGAATCGTCAAAGACCAGTATTCTCAGTTGGTGTATCCAAAAATAATGCATAAAATAACAAACATGTGAAAATTTGGGCTAGAATAGCAATGAAAAACACCCTGGTGACATTACTTTGTTTGCTTTCAGGATGCTTAAAAGGAACACGTTGCCTTGGATCGGTCGAGTTGGTCTTCGAAAACCGTTTGTAACCGTTTGTTATAAAATGCATATGGTTGGAAAGATGTTGTAAAAGTAGAATACAATGATCCACACACACATGTGCCTCGAAATTGCGTGGTTTTCCCTTTTCTTTGCGAACTAACACGGTCGGCCATTTATGGGAGTCAACAATTTGACTCCCATAAATGGCCGACCGTGTTTAGTCGACGAAGTAAAAGGAAAACCGAGCAATTTTGAGGCATGTTTGTGTGGATCATTGTATTCTACTTTTACAACATCTTTCTACACATATGCATTTCATAACAAACGGTTGCAAACGCTTTTCAAAGACCAACTCGACCGATTCAAGGCAACGTGTGGCTTTAATAAAAGGCTTCAACTTAAGCTCAACGTAACTCATAATCTGAGTGAAATTTCCGTTTTAACAAATTTGAGTAGCCTATAACCCAGGAAATGGTTAGCCTGACACGGGATAGGTCAGCGTCTTGACCCAGAAAATAGTTAGCATGACAAATAAAATGGTCAGTCTGACACATACATTTGTCTGGTCTTACGTTGCCTTGGATCGGTCGAGTTGGTCTTTTAAAAGCATTTGTAACCGTTTGTTATAAATGCATATGCAAATGAATACAAAGATCCACACAAAATGCCTCAAAATTGCACGGTTTTCCTTTTACCTCGTCCTTTTACCTCGTCGACTAGTAACACGGTCTGCCATTTAGGGGAGTCGTTGACTCCCATAATGGCCGAACGCATTTTCGAGGCAAACTTGTGTGGATCATTGTATTCTACTTTTAAAACATCTTTCCAACCATATGCATTTTATAACAAGCGGTTACATACGCTTTTCAAAGACAAACTCGTCCGATCCAAGGTAACGTGTTCCTTTAAAGGGATCCTGAGTTATATTATTAGATTGGATTGAAGTAGCAATAGCGTCCAAGCTTGAAAAACACAATCATACGCAGAAAGATTGCAAGCGCTAAACTTGTACAGGTTTGAAGCTGTAGAATTGTCACAGGTTTGTTATTATGTGTATTTTGAGATACACCAAGTGCGAAGATTGGTCTTTGACAACTGCCAATAGTGTCCAATCTCTAATAAGTTCAGTTAAGTTAACCAAAGTACGTAAGTAAAGGTTATGCACGAGTTTGTTTCTTGTTAATCTGAGGGTGTTTTGTGTGGGTTTCTTCCCGATTTCAGAGATTCCGGGGTCGACGATGGACATTCAGTTTTCAATCACCAACATGAATATGAGTGATATTCAGGAGCAGAGTGATGAACAGCTGCTGAGGGATCAGCTTGTTGTTGAGGTCAAGACAACCAATCTGTTATTTTTTCAAATTTAAAGGAACATAACAGTTTAATATCACAAATTTACATGGGAGGGGCCCTTGCTAAATTGCTCTCGTTTGACAGGGGCTTTTAAAAGCTCAATGAAAATATGGAAATAAAATGAATGACGTGTCCATGATGCAGAACCCCCAGAATAAATAGTTTTGTTTTCCCATGGACAAATCTACCGTTCATTTCTGATCACAGGCGCCTTTAGAGAATGGTCAATCATCGGGGGGATTCTACTTCAAAGTTTTTACTGAATCTGTTTGGGTTTTGTTTTTTGTAGATCAAACGCATGTATTCGGATTACAACAAATTAAAAGCTGCAACAGTGACGAATTTACGGTAAGTGTGGGTTCCCGTTGTGAGTGACAAGAGACTGATTTTAATGGCGTTTGGTAATATTGTCAAAGACCAGTATTCTCACTTTCTGTATCCAAACATGTGCATCAAATAACAAACCTGTGAACATTGGGTTCAATTGGTCATCGAAGTTGCGAGAGAATAATGAGTAACAAAAAAACACACTTGCTGAACAGCTTTGTGTGCTTTCAGATGCATAATTGAAGACTTCAGCTGAAGTGTGTTATTATTCGAATGAGAAGTTACCTCTTCCTCAAAAGCTACGTTACTTCAGAGGGAGTCGTTTCATGCAGTGTTTTTTACCACCAAAATCTCTCCAATGCCCGTAACCAAGGTTTTGCTAACAACTGAATTGGGGCAATTAAATCGTGTACAATGCCTTTAAAAGCTAGTGAACCAAACATGTGAAATGTCTGCCATAATTTGGCGTCTTTATCTCAGCTTCCATTGGATCAAAACAGCCATCGTATAAGTCATTTGTTTTTTTACTGTGCTCTAATTTCAGAAACGGCAGCATTATTGTGTATGCCAAACTGGAATTAACCGAGGCTAATCATTTTTTTTTTTTTTTTAATTACTATAATCCTGTCCAGTGCCTTTAAAAGCCATGAAACTGTGAAAAAAAAGGTGAAATATCTGTCATCACTTTGCGTCTTTATCTTGGCTTTCATTCGAATTCATCTATAATTCATTTTGTTTGGACACTATTCCGATTTCAGACAAGGCAGCATTATTGTGGATGTCAAACTGGAATTTTCTGAGGCCCTCAACGTTCAAGAACGAGATGAGGTTGTCACAATTCTGTACAAGAACATTGTTCTAAATGGAACGTTTGGAGAGCTTCTAATCGAAGGCTTAAAAGTCTTAAATAATGAAGGTATAGTGTTTATTTTAAAGTTAAAGTTCAAAACTCACATTAATTTCCATACTTCAAGAGTACAGTGCCATAACAATAATTCATAACGAGGTAACCAACAAACAAGGCAGAATATAACATTAATAAGATTAATTTGTGAAGTATATTTTAATTTATGATTTATAACAATGTTCTTAATTTCATGTATATTTTCACTAAAAAATCAATAACCAATAAATAAATGAAAAAGTTCGACCCAATACTTTAAATAAAATACACACTACATAGACTTTCCTCTGTCTTCCAACCTTAGGCGAACCAAAAGACATCAATAACGCATGTGACATCACACCTTGCCTGCGAGACGACATGAAATGTTACTCCGTGGGGACTAGTTGCAAGTCTACTTGTGCTGGCAACAAGGGTTATTGTCTCAATGACGGCGAATGTCACGAGAACAATAACTATATTATGTGCAAGTAAGTTGGATTTATGTGGTTTTTCGTTTTGTAAACAGTATTTATAGTGCCAAAAAAACATTGCCAATACATATGCTGATAAATATAAAACACTTGTAAACAGAAACATGAATTTCATGAACTCCTTGAAAACATTAACTTCACTAGAAACTTATAATGAGCCATAATATGAGGAATATAAGAATAACCATTAACCAAACAATAAATTGTAAAAGACAGGTACATGTATGTTCACTTGGTATATCAAAGATGCAAGAGCATAATGAACGAAAAACACCATTGATGCAAACAGTGACGCAGTTAAGGTGTAGTAATTGTCAAAGGCCAGTACTTCCACTTGGTGTGTCGAAGTTGCGCAAGCGAATAATAAACGTGGGCTTTCAGATGTATAATAAAAAGGCTTCGGCTGAAGTCTTTTATTATTTGAATGAGAAATTAACACTTTCTCAAAAACTATGTAACTTCAAAGTTCTGCTGGCTGGATGTTTGTGCGCCGGAGTGTGTTCAAGTGTTGTGGTGAGCTGCTGCTTGAAGGGTTGGCTTGTGATAGTGGTGACCAGGGGTGCATTTTCTCGGTCGTAACCAATAATGGTTTTTAATGGGCAACCAATGGGCAACTCAACCGGAGCAGTTATTGGTTACGACCGCTAACCGCACCCCTGATGACGTTGATAAAACTTGCAAATTGGGTTGAGGGAACCGAGGGCACACTTTGGCTTTTTGTAAGCGAAGTGTTTTTGAATTGAAATGAGCAATTTGATTTGATTGCTTTTACCCACAGATGCAAGGGAGAAAACTTCGGTGACCGTTGTGACAAGACCCCCAGGCCACCATCTTCAAACATGCGAAATGGTAGGTCAAGTCACTTTCTGTATTTCAATTAGAAGTATGATACATGATTGATAAGGGCTAACAAATTATCAGTGCTTAATTTTACATGTAGTTTGAAATAACCGATTATGAAGTTAATATAACAACAGTTTTTTTTCTGTGAAATGTTTCCCTCTGAAATAAAGTCATATCAGAGAAAAATGTATCCGAAAATCTAGCCAACAATAAGACGGCTGATTTCGATTTGTGATTATACCTGTATTCTAAACTTCGAAACAAAAATGATTTGTTTTTCTGTCCCTTTCCTCTTTCAGAAAACGCTTATATTGGTATTATAGCAGCTGCTGGGATCGCTGTTATACTTCTACTGGTGCTGATTGTTGGGTGTGGTTTCAGTCGTTTCTCTACCATGGGAAAGGAATCCGACAAGTATGTATTTTTTCTCTCTTCTTTTTAACACACCTGATACTGCAAAAAACTGAGTGTTAGAATTGACACCATGTGTTTTGTCACACAGACACCCAAGATTGAATAAAAATTAATTCAATAATGGTGTGAAAACTGCACCAGTGTATTTTTGTGTTGGTAGAAGTTGGTGCTAATTATTTAAAGGCAGTGGACATTATTGGTAGTTACTCAAAATAATTATTAGCATAAACCTAACTGGGTATAACGAGTAATTGGGAGAGGTTGATGGTATAAAACATTGTGAGAAACGGCTCCCTCTGAAGTAACTTGTTTTCGAGGAAGAAGTCATTTTTCCACGAATTTGATTTCGAGACCTCAGATTTAGAATTTGAGGTCTCGAAATCAAGCATCTGAAAGCACACAACTACGTGTGTGACAGTGGTGTTTTTTCTTTCATAATTATCTCGCAACTTTGACGACCAATTGAGCTCAACTTTTCACAGGTTTGTTATTTTATGCATATGTTGAGATACACCAAGTACTTTGTCAATTACCAATAGTGTCCATTGTCTTTAATACCTAATGGTGTAAGTTTTTATTTTTGTTTCGGTATCCTATGGTGTCAATTAAACACCCAAGTATTCCAGTGTACATGGTTGACCCTTTTAAAACGTTTCCATGAATGGCCCAGCGGGACTAGTTTAGTTTTTCGTTATTAGTCTGCTAGCCTTTTCACTGGTCCGCATATTTGGCGGTTTTCTTTTAAAGGGAATGTACACTATTGTTAATTGTTAAAGACCAGTCTTCTCAATTAACGTATCTCAACATATGCATAAAATAACAAACTCATTTGGTCATCGGAGTTGGGAGAAAATGATGAAAGAAAAAAACACCCTTGTTGGACGAATTTGTGTGCTTTCAGATAGGAATAAAAGACTTCTAGCTAGAAGTCTTTAATTATTTTTGTGAGAAATTACCTCTTTCTTAAAATCTGTGCTACTTCAGAGGGAGTCGTTTCCCACAATGTTTTAAACTATGAACACTCAACAGCTCTCCAATGCTCGTTACCAAGTCAGTTTTTAAGTTAATATTTGTTTTGAGTACTTACCAAACGTGTACCTGCCCTTTAAGACTGTTATGTTGTATGCCCTATGGTATCTCAGTTTGAAACCAGTGCAGTCAGTGTATTACATTAATAGCTTTTGTAAGCAATCAACTACTAGCCAGCAGGCCCACTTGGACATAGTTTGGACTGGTCCTCGTGTGAAATATTGGCCAGCGGATCACTGACCTACCCCAATCTGTTTTGGTGTAACTCATTGAGTTTGAAACCAGTGCAGTCAGTGGTTTACATTAATAGCTTTTGGAAGCAATCAACTGCTCGTGAGCCAGCCGGCCAACTTGGACATAGTTTGGACTGGTCCTCGTGATATATTGGCCAGTGGATCACTGTGAAGAGAGCTCGCAGACCTACCCCAATCTGTTTTGGTGTATAACTCATTGAGATTCTGTGGTTTAACAATCGCTGGTAGAGTTTGTGGTATCTTAGAAGTTCAGTCTCGAAAAACAAGTTGTTTCTCATGAATTCATGAACCGACCCTTGGGTACTGTTCAACTAATGAACTTGCCCCTGTGTCCGTAATAGGAATACAGCATTATAAATTCTCAAGTAATAAACCGCGGTTTAAAGTGGTAGGGCATAACCTCATTCTTCTGAGTGTTTAACTTTTTTCAGGCATGTTAAACGCAAAACATGATTGAGCTGACTAACTCTGTAAATTTTATGTTGTTTTACAGACCCAGGCCTATATACATATACATCACTTACCTTATTAAACCAATACTTAGCAGGGAACCAAAAAAAATGTATACATCTGCATGGTATTTAAGGTGGTGTCCTCATTTATTTTACCAAGAAGTAGTATATTGTTTCAGTGCTGGGCAGCATTAAAAACTGCCATTGTAACGATTCTAATTGTACAGAAACAACTTTATGCGTTTCACTCACTTTAAGAAATAATTAGGTGTACTAACTATAAATCTTCACAGGTATTACAGTTGCAAAAGTATTCTTATTTACAAAAGGAACTTTATGACATAAGTGACAATAACTTTATGACATCAGTGACAATATGAAAACGTGTAAAATTTGAGCTAAACTTTGAAATAACTTGCAATAACTTTGTGGAAACCAGATCCAAGTTGGTTCCTGTGGATAAGAATACCGTGGCGTTGGAGATGCTGGACGAACCACCTTCTGCCGTTGGGGGCGTCGCTTGTCAGACCATGGAATCCTTCCTGCTGTCGAAATACATGAGGAATGGTGTGCCGCCCAAACCAGGTATGTTCGTCTTGTGACTGAAAGGGTGATGGGAGAGTATTACCAGGGAACAGTACATTTTAAGCAACCTTTAACAAAATTGGGCTAAAAACAAAGCGTAAAAGTTTGAAAGTTCCTCGGCCATTCATAGGTCATATAGGAATGTTAAACTCAGTATGAGAATTTGACATTAAGTAGCAACAAAAATGTTGTGCCATTATGTTTTGCTGATCAAAACTTTAAGTATAGATGTTCACATGGTGTTACCTCAAACCTCACCTGATTATTATGATTTAAAACCATTTTACAGGTTTTCAGCACGAGGAAATGCAGACCATCGATTCATTCCTGATGGCAAAGGCAGAGCGAGAACGGCAGCCAGCTACCCCCGTCAACACCCCGAATGGTACGGGGGTCCAGCCTCCGATCGCCCCGGTAGTAGCACCTTCCGATGAGCCGCAAGAGCCCGGGGTTGACGCTCCGGACAATGGTATCTCAAACGAGGCGTTCTTGGAGGATGAAGGGGAGATCGTCCCGACCGCTGATGTCGAGAATGGCGAGCCGGACATGGAAGGAAGATCTGGGGTGGCAAAGAAGATAATCAAAGTATAAAAGTTTTTTGCGATTTTTCTTGCCATAAAAGCACTTCTTTTTATTTGTCTTCCTGTAAAGATGTTTTCCTCCAGTTACAAGTTTGTTGGGAGAGATTTTAATAAAATGTTTTGGTAAATTTTAATAATACCACCTTCCTATGTATGACTTTATTATAGTCTGTCCTTTAGATTATAGGTCAAGACATAAGCAGAAATATGGCAACTTTGAAGCCACTATGCAGAGAACGCTCTGGTTTTAAGAAGCATATACTGTAAGTCAGAGTCTGCAAAAGCCGTTTTTCGAAAAGACCCGCCGACTGTCGAAAGTAGATTGAGGCCTCTCCTAACAATTCAATGAGTGTAGGCAATAGTATACAGGGTACCCGTCCAAGTGATCTCATTGTTGGAAAGCCTGACATGCCCCATATATGGGCAGAGGGTACCCCCCCCCCCCCCAAACAATCCCCATTGTTCCCGATTTTACCAGCACACTATTGTTCTCTTGTACGTAAGTACCCCCCCCCCCCCAACTCTCTAAAGAATTCCTGATATTCCAAGCACACATTGAAGGCACGATAAATGGGCACCACGCTTGAAGTCGCCGTTGATTATAATTATGTACGATTTGTATTATTGTATTATGTGTTTTAGTCCTCAACTATTGTAAACTGTTTTTAGAATTTTAAAGAAGTGAAGAGACACGAGGCTGGTTGTCAGTTTTTAGAGTTAACAGTAGACCGATTGCGTCACATGACCTACGTGTATAGTGAGTATTGGATGTAAACAAACACGGCGCACTGCAAATTCAGAACTAATTGGGGAGGGAAGTGTGTGTATCAAAGTGAAAACCACATCTAGAATTGTAGCGCGTCTTGCGAGAGAGATAGATAGAATTTGATTTTCCCAATCTCAGTTTTATACCCGTCTTCATTAAAACAAATTCTTTAAGTGAATCACAACAAATGTTGGAACACCCAGTTGAGATCAGATACCAGTCCTACCACTATGCGTGATAAATAATAACAACACACAATAATAAATATATAAAGAAAATTAAATTTGGTTTTTACCCATACACCGATGTGTGTTAGCACTGTTTACTCAGTACTTTCCCGAGTCCTGTGCAAAAAAATTGTAACAGCCATGTTACTCGGGTGGGATTCGAACCCAGGACCCTTGCTATTTTATAGCAGTGTCTTACCAACTAGACTACCGAGGGTGCCCGAACTAAGGCAAGAAATTTAGTAATACCAATTATTTAATCTGGTGGAAAAATGTAAAAGGTTACGCTCCGGAAGTGTCAGGCATTCAGGCGCCGGTTCAGTTAATGGCACACACTGGCCCCTCCCCATTGCCATATAGAACCCTTCTGGATTTGCATCCGACCCAGAGCACATCCCTCCCTGCCTCGAACCCTAGCCACTGCGCGGGCCCTGTCCCTTTAGGGGAGAAAGCAAGGCAGATCCCAATCACACTGTCCCATCAGGGGCAGCAAAAAGCCTTGAATCTATATTAGAGACAGACGGTATTCGAACCCGGACCGGATGATCCGAGTTGCTGAAACAGTCCCAGCACCTTACGCACTGCGCTACAGTGTTGGTGCTTAGAAACTGGTGTTTTCATGGTCATAATCAATAGACCGATTGCGCTCCGTTTCTCACGTGACATATTGGGTAAAATGTAAACAAACACGGCGTGCTGCATAACACGTGCTATGTATACAAGAAGACGTCGGATTTACTGTTGCCATTTTTGGCTCAATTAAGGACTCAATTCTTAAAATCACTGAAGAATATTCCGGAGTTTGTCATAATATCAGACCTAACCGAGGGCTTAACATTGCCAGTATGGGTAATCAAAGTTCCACCAGTTTATAGGAAATTCCAAGAGAATGTTCACACGATGTCATGTGTTTGTGCACCGGAAAGTGTGGTTTTACATGCCCTCATTCTATTGATTTTACTGCCAAAATTATCCACCAAACGTAATTGTTTCAAGCAAGGTCTTGTAGTAAGTGTAAAGTTTAATGTATAGTATGCATGCAATTTATTAGCCAACCGTATAGCAAGTGATAAAATATTCTGAGAGAGAAAAATATAGTTTAGTATGTTTGCGTGTTACGTTACGTTTTACTTTCAATTACACGAGTGTACAGAGCTTCCCCCTACTACTGTGTGGACATGAATACTATCCTCAGTCGTAAATTCATGAAGCGTTAGACTTGTTTTCTTCTTCTCACTCAGCGATGTTGTTATCACTGTGTTCAAGGGAATTACTTAAAGGTACTGGACACTATTGGTAAGTACTCAAAATAATTGTTAGCGTAAAAACTTACTTGGTAACAAGCAATGGAGAGCTGTTGATGGTGTAAAACATTGTGAGAAACGGCTTCCTATGAAGTAACGATGAGAAAGAGTAATTTCTCACTAAAATACTTATAAATTGAATTCGAGACCTCAGCCGAGGTCTCGAATTCAAACATCTGAAAGCACTCAAATTTTGCCACAAGGGTGTTTTTTCTTCGAGTATTCTCTTGCAACTTCAACGACCAATTGAGTCCAGATTTTCACAGATTTGTTATTTGATGCATTTGTTGATATACACCAAGTGAGAAGACATTGTCTTTTACCAAAGGTGTCCAGTGCCTTTACAGACGCTGTTTTTCCAGTGCTTCCCCAAATGCTTCAAAATGATTATGCTACGTTTCAGAGTGCAATGCCATTATTATTTTGCACAGGGCAGTTTGAATATGACGTCACACTTTCAAACAGCGCTTTCACTGAGGCAAAAGGGGGTATATCATTGGACGACAGCTGCTTTTGGTGCTTGAAAATGTGCCTACCAGCAGCGTAGTTATAGCTGTGTCTCAAGCAAGATGATGGAAATTGTGGATGCGAAGTGTGCGGAGGTGCCTTCCGCCCCGCGGCCGCGCGTCTGCAATGGTTCGTTGTTAAAACCTATGGGAAACGTTTAAAGGTGCACCAAGGAGGGCTAGACCAGGGCATCAGAGACATTGACCTCCACGGCATCCATGTAATTCCAGGCTTGTGTGTAAAAACAATTCACTGGTGATTATATCTTATGTGTAACCGAAGTTCAGTGTTAATTTTGTGACTTTATCAAGTTGTATTTGAAAACTTAGTATTGTACAGTATGCTGTAAAATACTCTAACAATCTGCTTGTAGCTATTAAACTCGCCATTATTATTATTTTTAAATAAAGAACTCAAGTCACGTTGTGTGATTGGGAAATAATGATATCTTTAAAGTGTATATGTTTATTTTGTTTTAGTGTTTGAAATCAATCTAATTGCTATTTACATAAAACTCCTGTTTATCACATATCGGCCAAACATAAGCCAGGACCCAAACGAAGAGGTACTTAACCACAGAAATAAGCCTAGCACACCAACTGCTTATCCAAGATTGCCGGCCAAAGTAGGAATTTGCCTGAATAGTTGCAGATATGGCGTTTGGGGACACTATACACAATGCGTGCGTGAATGTATAATATTTCACGAGAATTGCTACGAAAATGGTATTATATTGTGTACAAAAACGCATGAGAAAATACTTTTGTTATTGTTATAACTCAACCCCAATAGGGTAATTGACCGACTCTAAATAGAACACAGTGTAAAACAATACTTTTGCAATATTTTGCCAACTGTGGGTCGCCAAGTAACCCAGACTTGACCTTATTGAGAGCATGGTTTTTATCTGACGTCTAGTCTAGACAAATTTATTTCAAATAAAGAAAAGATAAGAACGGGGGTATTGTTTTTATATTGATTTTTGTGTTTACATACTTGAGTTGTGAAGGTCAAAAGGGATGAATGTTTCTTTTAGTCCAAACATGGTTTAGTTTTGATACAGTTCACGCTTCCTGAACGTCACTTTTGACAATTTTGCTGTGTATCTTCTCTACAGCATGCTTACTGTTTATTATAGTCAGTGCCAATAAAATGCTTGTATTTCAGGGTGAATTTGAATTTAAAAAAATGTTTCACTTTTCTGGCTAAAAACACAATCAGATGCCCTTGACATTTTGGGTAACAGTCCATCAAGCCACATCACTTCCAAATAAAAGAAAGGATGTCAAGCATTATCAAATCGCTTGTAATGGTACCTTCATGCTATCATGGTAGGGCATCCACTCTGCGAGGAAGATTTAGAATGGGTTATTTGGAACAGTATCATTAGCGTTTTATACATGCGACGAGGTGATGCATGAAAACCTTTCTTGGGTGACTACCGGGCATGCAATATCGGTGGTCTAGCTGGTAAGACCAGAATTGCAAAGATCGTGGGTTCGAATCCCACCCTGACTGAGGCTTTTTCACAGACCTCGGGGAGTAAAGGCCTATTCATTGCTAACACACTTCGGTATGGTTACCAAAATAAATATTCATTATCCCCGATGCAAACCTTCATAAAGTGACAGCTGTTGCTTTTCCAAATCGGGTATAAGTCCCGTCAGGTGATCTGTCACTCTTGGGGGCTGAGCTTTTTCTTCCTTCTAGTTATTGTGCAAATCATTAGGGCAGCCATTTTGTCAGCCACTTTCTTGATGGTGAATCTGTGGACTTGGGTTAAATTGGGGGAGAGTACAAGGGGCGGTTGTCAAAATGGTCGGCCGTCTGTGTCTCTCTGCATTCGGCATACTCGAGGGTGCCAACTTCGTCGGTAGGCCTACATCGGCCACCTCTCGTTATCAGGCGGTTCATGAGAATTGCATCTATTGACAGAGGAACAAATTCCACCAAGATGTGCGGTGTCTTCTCAAACCCTACACTGTTTGAAATCCATCGTGGATGTTTGTCTATCGGTGTCAAGCACCAGTGTCATCATCGAACAAAGAAATTGAAAGTTGTCGAAGCCTCGAGCCACGAGAGGGCAGTGCGTAATGACAGACGTGTTTAGTAGCCTAGCACTCCAAATGATAATTGAATACCCAATAAAACCGCTTAAAGGCAGTGGACACCATTGGTAGTTACTCAAAATAATTGTTAGCATAAAACCTTACTTTGTGACGAGTAATGGGGAGAGGTTGACAGTAATAAACATTGTGAGATACAGCTCTCTCTGAAGTGACATTGTTTTCGAGAAACAAGTAATTTTCCATGAATTTGATTTCGAGACCTCAGATTTAGAATTTGAGGTCTCGAAATCAACCATATACATGTGTAAAAGCGCACAACGTCGTGTGACAAGTATGTTTTTATTTTTTCGTTATTATCTCGCAACTTCGACCACCAATTGAGCTCAAATTTCCACAGGTTTGTTATTTCAAGTATATGTTGAGATACACCAAGTGAGAAGACTGGTCTTTGACAATAAAATATTTTACCAATAATGTCCAGTGTCTTTAATTAATGGGACAACTAATTATTTCTAATACAGCGGGCTAGAATCTTCATGAAAACTATGGTGTCCGCAGCATAAAGTAATAATAAAATTGACAAAATAACTTTCTTTCCTGACAAAGATTCCTAGCTGGGCTTTTCGGTTGCGAAGGGTCTTTTGCACAGAGTGCCTGGGCCTCTTATACCCCAAGCCTACAAGTTTCATTAATTGCTTTGGGCTGCCGACCTAAGTCAATTGTCACCGGGGGCACCTTGGCCACCTACCCCTGGGCTGAAACACGGCTACCCCTTAATCACAGTCCGTAATAAAATAATATGAAAGGTATCTTCCCCATAAGCAGTGCAAACAAGAAGCCTAGCTAGGTATTTTAGAGCAAAATGCATGACCTCCCAATTTTTGTTCGAAGAATGCACTAGTTATATTGTTTCCCAATTGTTACTAATCATACGGCTCAGGGCACGTTTGGTTGTGACCGGGACTCGAACCTCACTCTGCTGCTGACATCACCAAAGCTTGGGTCGGTGAACTAGCTAGCTCGCCACGAGGTAAGTCAGGGTCATCGGGGTATAGTATTAATAGTTAGCCATGGACAGTAATTGCAAAAACTTTATTAATGAAGATGCATCTCCGGCGCGCTTTGCCCAAAACCCAAACATCAACGTGCAATAGCGCCCTCTCTTGTGAGTGACAATGACGTCACAGATTTGAAGCGCAAACGAAAGATGGCGGCACTCGATTGATGGAGGGTTTTCACACGGAACAAAACACGGAATATAAAATCTAGAATTTTCAGCGCTGGAATTATTTGAAAGTAAGAATGCCGATTCCGATGAACACGTAAGATAACAGTTTATTTATTTCTAATTTGATTGTGTAGTTGGTGCTGTTTATTATCTGGAAACTTCAGTTTAAACGAGTTCAACCAATTTCCCCACCCTCATTCATCCGTTTCGGATTCCATGTTGAATATTTTTATAAAATCATCATTCATCACTCAGCTATTTATGCACACCTTGAGTCCATGTATAGTTTATGGCAATCTGATGATGCGTAGGCTTGGTTTGGCCTCGACATATTCATTAATCTTACTTACACTCATCAGTTTTTACACAATAACTATGCAAAGAATTAGTAATTTTTCGATGAACGTTTCAAACGCTTATAAAAAAGTAAACATCTGAACTGCGCCTCAGTCAGTCATTCGTCAATTTTTTTTTTCGAGGTGGTTGCAAATTTTGTTCGCAGCATCTCACTCCTCCCCACTCAGTCATTTTATATCCTGTCATTTGTTAACATGGTTAAGATGTTCACTTGACCATGTTGACCCAGCCATGTAGGAGAATAAGAATTATTCCTTCGTTCTAGGCTGACAATGACATGCAACTCCTTGTTATGGCACATTGTTTTATAGTGTTTTTTATTTTTATTTATTTAATTTTAAAACTAAAAGACGAAGTGTCACAATTGTTGTGAAGAAAGTGTATGCGGCGGATGGAGGATCATGAGGATGCTTAGGTCTGTATTTGTATTGTTTATGTAAACACGAACTGTTGTCTGTCTTTCACCAGCCTGTGTAATACAAGTAAGGTACAACCGTGAGAATACTTTTTTCTTGACCATGATGGACAGAATATTTCTAGGTCAGTGTTTTGTAGCCAGTGTTTTGAATTTGATTGGTTTATCATCAGGACACTTCGAACCTTTGGCACTTCATACCCTTGACAAGGTACAGAGTGACTGTGGATACATGTACTTCGTACCTTGGACACTTTGTTCTTTCTTACAAGAAGCTTCGTACCTTTTTACGAGAACGTTCTCATGAGACATTTCCAATACTTTGTACTTTCTTACAAGACGCTTCGTACCTTTTTACGAGAACGTTCTCATGAGACATTTCCAATACTTTGTACTTTCTTACAAGACGCTTTGTACCGATTTACGAGTACCTTCTCATGAGACATTTCCTACACTTTGTACTTTCTTACAAGACGCTTTGTACCGATTTACGAGTACCTTCTCATGAGACATTTCCTACACTTTGTACTTTCTTACAAGACGCTTTGTACCGATTTACGAGTACCTTCTCATGAGACATTTCCTACACTTTGTACTTTCTTACAAGACGCTTTGTACCGATTTATGAGTACTTCTCATGAGACATTTCCTACCTTTGTACTATATTGGGATTTCTGCACCTGGGAAGGATTAATTTGTGCTTTGTAATTGTTTTTTTTTTATGAAATAAAAGCAAATCAAACCAAGTGTCTGAATATAATATTTAGAGATATCAAATGACTGATGCTCTTAGCTATAGGTCCCATATTATGTGGAATGTGTAATATTCGTCATCTAGCCAATCATGCCAACGTCTTTCACTTCTAATCTATGAATTCATCAATATTCTGTGCTCTACATCTTCTAGTGGGTTGGGTAGTGCTCTAGGCCTAAATGATTCAGCTGTAAAGTGACACAGGCAGAATTAGGGGATATAAGCCTACATGCACATGTATGACTTGACAGTTTACTGGTACCCACTTGTATTAAAATTTTACGCAAGCTAAGTGATGCATTTGTGTGTTTGTTTGTTTGTTTGTTTGTTTGTTTGTTTGTTAGGTTATGTATGATACTTGATTGTTGAGTTTTAGAAAACAGTATCTACTGTCATATCATGGTCATACTGAATGTATTTATAGTGGCTATTTCCTTGTTGGATTAAGTCAATTCAAGGCTGAACTTAAATAGGGTGTACCCGGTCATTAGTGTAGTGTTGAGGACATTTATATAGATCAGGAACAGGAACTAGACTCTGTCCCTTGTTTTTGTCTGCCAGTTTGTTTCTCTGATTTGACGGTAACCACAACAACTAGGGATGCATTTTGTTATTAATAGAATCTAATCAAGTTTATTATTTTTATAGGATAGTTTTTATCAGTCAGGGGAAAAAACATGCCACCAAACCTCTTTTTTTTCTTCTTATGGGGTGCAATCGTTTTGTACATTAGGTAGGAAATGATCAAATCATCTTCCCATCTCCTGTCAGGATGTAATCAATCAATCAGTCAATCAATTAATCAACCAATCAAGCAAGCAAGCAAGCAAGCAATTTTGAGTAAATAAAGTTTACACTGCATAAGTTTTATTTTCTTCAAAAACAAAATTTTCCAAAAACAAAATTTATTATTTGAACTCTTTGAATTTGAAAAATCCCTCGGAGAAGAGTTATCTAACTTTATCATCGGTCACTATAATGTATTCTTCAATAATCAACAAATTATACATAGGCCTAACTATATCAGATTTCAGAAAGTCAACATTTGAACACAAACACTCAACCACTCTACTTGTCCGGTCAACAGTTTTTACTGGCCACATGCTAAAGTCACTCACTGGCCTCAGGCCTGCAGTCCAGTGTTAATTTCAAGCCCTGCTGTGGTTCAGTGTTAATTTCAAGCCCTGCTGTTTTCCAGTGTTAATTTCAAGCCCTGCTGTGGTCCAGTGTTAATTTCAAGCCCTGCTGTGGTTCAGTGTTAATTTCAAGCCCTGCTGTGGTCCAGTGTTAATTTCAAGCCCTGCTGATGTCCAGTGTTAATTTCAAGCCATGCTGTGGTCCAGTGTTAATTTCAAGCCCTGCTGTTGGCCAGTGTTAAATTCAAGCCCTGCTGTGGTCCAGTGTTAAATTCAAGCCCTGCTGTTGGCCAGTGTTAATCTCAAGCCCCGCTGTTGTCCAGTGTTAATTTCAAGCCCTGCTGTTGTCCAGTGTTAATTTCAAGCCCTGCTGTGGTTCAGTGTTAATTTCAAGCCCTGCTGTGGTCCAGTGTTAATTTCAAGCCCTGCTGTGGTCCAGTGTTAATTTCAAGCCCTGCTGTGGTCCAGTGTTAATTTCAAGCCCTGCTGTAGTCCAGTGTTAATTTCAAGCCCTGCTGATGTCCAGTGTTAATTTCAAGCCATGCTGTGGTCCAGTGTTAAATTCAAGCCCTGCTGTTGGCCAGTGTTAAATTCGAGCCCTGCTGTGGTCCAGTGTTAAATTCAAGCCCTGCTGTTGGCCAGTGTTAATTTCAAGCCCCGCTGTTGTCCAGTGTTAATTTCAAGCCCTGCTGTTGTCCAGTGTTAATTTCAAGCCCTGCTGTTGTCCAGTGTTAATTTCAAGCACTGCTGTTGTCCAGTGTTAATTTCAAGCCCTGCTGTTGTCCAGTGTTAATTTCAAGCCCTGCTGTGGTCCAGTGTTAATTTCAAGCACTGCTGTTGTCCAGTGTTAATTTGTGCTTACGGTAAGCAGAGCCATGAAATTGGGTCTGGTAAGGGCAAAATTCCAGGCACAACCACAAAGAACGAGGGCTTACATGTCACCAGTATTTTCAGCTGGGGGGTATCGCTCTCTATTGTAAACCGCTCTTTATGAATACCTTACAATGAGGTTAGTGTATGAGTGCTACGCTATAAACCTATTGTCTGCCATTGACCTGTGCTTTTGTTCCCATTGCTCAACCCAGTGGGATGATGCCTTTGTTGTGAGGTGTGATTGCCCTTGGCTGTCTGTAAAAAAAAAAAAAAAAAATTGCAAAATCCTGCCTCTGGATTCCTGCTGCCATTTTTTGTGGATTTCACTGAAAAACAAGCGGGGCACGTAGCGAACTTCAAACCATAGTACATTTACTAGCTGTTTAAAGCCATTATACACTTTCGGTAAACAGTATTGTCCAAGTCCCACACTTCGTGTATCACAACTTATATATAAAATAACAATCCTGTGGAAATTTAGGCTCAATCGGACATCGGAGTCGGGAGAAAATAACGGGAAAACCCACTCCTGTTTTCGCGCGTTTCGCCGTGTCATGACATGTGTTTATAACAAATCCGTAATTCTCGTTAACGAGAATTTATATTGTTTTACCGTTTTCTCAAAAAGTAAAGCATTTCATGGACTAATATTTCAAGAGAAGTCTTTCACCATTACCTTCTGTAAACCCTGTAAATTATTTGTAAATCTGTGAACTTTTTTTTTTTTTTCTGTACCGAAAGGGTCCAATGGCTTTAAGGCACACAGGTGTGTGTTCAATTATACATGGTTGGCCACATGTACATATGTACATGAACTGGGTGTACATGGTGTACTCTGACTACTTCTTTTTAAAAAGAAAGCAAAACTGATCAGCTTTCCTGTATGTCTAATTTTTTGGTTTTACATTTTTTTATGTGTAAATTAATTTTTTTTTATTTTTTTATTTTTCAATTCAAAATGTTCAGCCCTGGGGCCAACTTGATGGAGATGATTTTAAAAGCACAAGAAGTAATAAAATTACACGTAAAGATAGTCGAGCATACATTGTACATGTACGTACATACGTAGATTTTTTTTGTCAGCGTAAGTCTGATTTATAGCCCAAATTATTAAGAAAGATACAAACATCTGAACTTGTTTACAGCTGAGTACAGCTCTACTGTCATGTATTACTTTCATAAAAACCTCAATGTTGAGTGAGGTGACCGGTGACAGCGGGTTAAAACTGCCTATCTGGTCTCAGCATTCGCAATGGGACAACGAACCTCAGAAATCTGAGAATCGATTCACGAATGATTCAGTTTATCACTAGGGTAATTAAAAGGTTAGGATATAATGGATTATTGCACAGTGAATCATAGTAAAATTATTCTTGAAACTGGTTAAAACTATTTCGAAATGGTCACAGCATGTTTGTGCTGAGAGATACAAAAATAGGTGACCCACTTCTTTAGGCTCTACATCACTGCAGTGCACACTATACAAATGTACATTGTGCCGGGCTGGTGCCAAGTGTGCACAAACTGTACACAACTGTAAATTGCGTATGTATTGTGCATACAGCATGTACAGTGTGTAATGCAGTAGTGACTGTCTCCACACTGATCCCCTGCTATTTTGCACTTCAGGAACTGATTAAATTGTAGGGTCCGTCAAATGTCATTGAGATTTTGTTTACAAAAATACATAACTAGATTAACCCCAAAAGAAATTCATTCCATCTCTTTGTGTCTATCACCACCAGTTCCTTTCTCAGCGAGGATTCCATGCCTAAAATATCTTACGGTTTGCCACAACCAGGCAAATCGGATCTTCAGTCAGTAATCTTTTTTAAAACTTACTGTTTACATTTGTTGTATTTTTATCCCAGTTCCCTATTCTAACACTCTCCTTACATTCAAGCTGCTATTGATTTTGTGCAATCAGGTATACCCTGAAACCTAATGAAAACACACTGTATTGTAAACCTACACCAGTATGCGAACCCACACAGCCCCACCTCGGAACTGTCAAACTGTGTCTTTTGTGAGTTCTCACGGATATTTCAAATAAAAACGCTGTGAAACTTGTTTAGTACTAGTAGTGTATACGGAGAGTTTTTCAAAAGAAACATTCCTATTGAGAAATCATGGTGAAATACATTTATCATGCTTACAATGTACGAACATTTTTCTGCTACAGTAAGCAGATAAAAGTGCTTACTGGTATAAAGCTTTATGCAATTAGGCCCTTGTGAATTTGGGTCAATACATTCTTAGGTATTTAACACATTAACCATTGAATGTACACAATAATGAATTGGTGAAGTGAAAGCACACTGTGTCATGAATGACTTGTTCCAAGGTCAAATGTTGAGGTAGCATTCATAATTCAGATGGGAGCAGACACAAACACAACAGGAATGGAAGATGGATCAAACTATACATCATGTGATTACGCAGGGCCAAGTTTCATAGATCTGCTTTTTAAAACAGAAAAACGTTCCTAAGCGTAACAAAATTTTGTTTACCTGGAGAAGGTTACCAGCCAAACTACCATGTAACAAAACACAATTTGTGACTGGTATCCTGCTCATTTCTGCTAAAACAGCAAAAAGTTGTTTTAAAAGCATTTTTTTCTGAAATTTTGCCCAGGTGTTAACAATAACAGTGTACTCTTACTCCATGAAAGTGACTGTACATCATAGTAAATAAATTTTGATTACGCATCGTGTTCAATATTTTCTTTCTTGTTTTAGTGGATAAAAACCAGGGTATTTTGTATTTTGTAAACGGTTCACGCACACAGTGTGTATGCATACATTATACGTTATATGTAGACAACTTCGCAAACACTGGGAGCACCCCTTGTAATAAGGTGCATGCTCCTCTATTTCTACCTCCATGCTCCTTACGACCAAACTTTGTCACTAAACTACTACAG